>NC_140209.1:57293999-57682542 GCF_951802725.1 Rutilus rutilus
ACAGTCCATCTGGCGGCCAGGGCGGAGCAGACAGTCCATCTGGCGGCCAGGGCGGAGCAGACAGTCCATCTGGCGGCCACGGCGGAAACTCTCCCTCGGGCGGCCAGGGCTGAGACGACCCGTCGGGCGGCCATGGCGGAGACTTCCCCTCAGGCGGCCAGGGCGGAGACGACCCCTCGGGCGGCCAGGGCACAGGAACAGACACCAACTCAGGCACTGGAACAGACATCACCGGCTCAGGAACTGGAGCAGACACCACCGGCTCAGGAACTGGAACAGACACCACCGGCTCAGGCACTGGAACAGACACCACCGGCTCAGGCACTGGAACAGACACCACCGGCTCAGGCACTGGAACAGACACCACCGGCTCAGGAACCGACACCACCGGCTCAGGAACCGGAACAGACACCACCGGCTCGGGTACTGGAACTGGCACCACCGGCTCGGGAACTGGGACTGGCACCACCGGCTCAGGAACAGACACAGCCACCGGCTCAGGAACAGACACAGGCACCGGCCCAGCGTTCATCTTGTCCAGAGACCCAGGCTCGGCAGCGGCCATCTTGTCCGAAGACACAGCCTCGACGACGGCCATCTTGTCCGGAGACACAGGCTCGGTGGCAGCCATCTTGCCCTGAAACACAGGCTCGGCGGCGGCCATCCTGTCCGGAAACACAGACTCGGCGGTGGCCATCTTGTCCGAAGACACAGGCTCAGCAGACGTGACCTGAACAGGCTCGGTGGTGGCCATCTTGTCTGAAGACACAGGCTCAGCAGACATGACGTGAACAGTCTCGGCGGCAGCCATCTTGTCCGAAGACACAGGCTCGGCAGGCAAAACTACAAAGGACTACAAAACATGACACAGAACAGGAAATAACTAAAGTCCACACAAGACACAACACCCACACCGTGACACTGTCACCTTTAGATTTCAAGCAAGACAGTGGACTGGTTAATAATTTGTCAGAGGATGATCTAAGAGATCTTCGGGGAGAGTATGGACAAATAAGGTCTGAGATATAAACTGGAGCCAGACCATGCAAGGCTAATGGGAACAAGACTCAGGTTCTTTACATGAGTGCGGATATTCGCTTGCAGAGTTCCTAAACTAGAGGTCAGGCCGTCTACCAAATGGGGGAAGCCAAATAAAATGACTTCAGTGTTTTCATTTAACTGAAGAAAATTTTCACCCATCCAACTCTTCGTGTCATTTACACAGGCTAATAAATCAGACAAGGACTTAGACCCAGATTTTATTGACATGTACAACTGGGTATCATCGGCATAAATGTGATACGGAACCTTGTGAGATTCAAAAATGTAACGAAGAGGGAGCATATAGAGGGAAAATAAAATCGGGCCCAAAATGGAGCCTTGCGGTATACCCTCCACCCGTGACAGAAGCAGGCGATGAATGAAACTGACCCATCTCCACAGAGAAGCTCCTCTCAGAGAAATAGGACTCAAACCACTCTATGGCTGAATCACAGATACCAGCCTCGGTTTTTAACCTGTTTAAAAGAATGCAGTGATCCACCAAAAGCTGCACTTAAATCCAACAATATCAGAACTGCACAATTTCCAGAATCCACAAACAAGTCGTTTACCACTCTTAACAAGGCCGATTCAGTGCTATGCTTAGATCTAAAACCAGACTGAAATGGATTGAATATATTATTCTCAATTAAGTAAGGGGATAACTGATTTAAAACAGCTTTCTCCAATACTTTCGATAAGAATGGCAGTTTCGAAATAGGTCTGTAGTTACGAAGATCAGATGGATCCAGATTTGCTTTTTTGAGCAGCGGATGAACTACTGCACGTTTGAAACAAGATGGAACAGAACTTGTCTGTAAGGAACTGTTGATAACAGATATAATATTTGGTGCAACTGAATCCAAAACTTCTTTTAGTAATGTAGTTGGTATAATGTCAAGTGAACAAGTGGCCGATCTTAAACTGGACACTATATTCAACAGTTCAGAATACGAGATCGGGTGGAAGTGTGAAAATTTAGCTCGACTCGTACGCAAACAGACCTTCTGGGATGGATTCAGTACAATCTGGGATTTAATGCAAATTATTTTGCTTATGAAAAAGCTGCAAAACTTCTCACACAACTCTGGGCTCTGAGCAACACCAATCTCAGTGGAAGGATTTAATACTGAATTTATAGTCGAAAACAAAAGCTTAGGACAGTGGGAATTCTGAGAAATTAAATTTGAAAAATATTTAGACCTTTGCCAGGCGACCTCCTCTTGAAATTTGACTAAGGAATTTTGCAATAGCTAATAAGAGATTTGTAATTTATCCTTCCTCCATTTTCTTTCTGCCCTTCTACACTCATGAACAAGGGTTAGGGAAAGGGTTAATGAGCTCATTGTTTCTGCCAAAATTATGTTAGCTAATTGCATGATCTGTATAATCTTAGAACTGTACAATTTTTTACATATTGACATTACTTTGACACAGTTTATAGACACATGCATTCGTGAATAAATCTTCACTCTGTCATTCATGAGCTAGGAACTTGTAATTAAGATATTTTCGACTCCACTTGAAGGACACATACAGTAAAGACAGCAGTAAAGTGTGTGTGTGAACGAGCAAGCTGCTTTACAGACAAGCCTATTTTACACACGTCACTCAAACACAGAGCCAGGAAACTATTTCAGCTCCTCAGTTCAGAGAAACAGAAACTGGAGTATTTTTGAGCTGTTGTGTGTTTGTGTCTCTCTGTATTCATACAGTAAAATGGCAGAAGCCAGATTTTCTCAGGATGAGTTCACGTGTCCAGTGTGTCTGGATCTCCTGAAGGAACCAGTGGCTATTCCCTGTGGACACAGTTACTGTAAGATCTGTATTACAGACTGCTGGGATCAGGAGGATGAGGAGAGAGTCTACAGCTGCCCTCAGTGCAGACAGACCTTCAGTCCAAGACCTGCTTTAGGTAAAAACACCATTCTGGCTGAAATGGTGGAGAAACTGAAGAAGACTAAACTTCCTGCTGACTGTTACGCTGGATCTGGAGACGTGGAGTGTGACGTCTGTACTGGAAGAAAATACAAAGCCGTCAAGTCCTGTCTGGTGTGTCAGGAATCTTACTGTCAAACTCATTTAGACCGTCATGAGGAATATCACTCTCGTAAACCACACAAAGTGATTGATGCCACTGGACGACTGCAGGACATGATCTGCCGTAAACATGATAAAGAGCTAGAAATGTTCTGTGTCACTGATCAAGAATGCATTTGTGTGCGGTGTAAAGAGTATGAACATAAAAACCACAACACTGTATCAACTGCAGCACAGAGGACAGAGAAACAGGTATGAACAGAGAGCGATTGATCACAGAAATGAAAGTGTCTTCATTTACTCACTCATTTACCCATGTTGTCCCAAACCGTGTTTGTTTGACTCACTTTCTTCTGTAGATTGTAAAGATGATATTTTGAAGAATGTCTGTTTTACTCTATACATTGAAAGTCAAAGAGGTTCAAAAGTTTCAAGCTCCAAAAAGGATAAAAAACATAGAAGTAATCTTAACATCTAGTGGTTTAAAAAAGAAATGCGATTAATTGTATTAACATTCACTTGTAGTGTACTTCAAATTAAAAGTATATATTTATAAAATTTACTTGGAGATAATATAATATTAATGAAATGAAAGGCCACTTAAGTGCACTTGAAGACAGTAAATGTTCATGACGGTTTCACTTGATAAAAACATTTTGTAATAATGTGTAAGTAAAAGTTTTACTTTAAAGTGCATTTAATAATAATATGTAATATTTCAATGTGACTCTCTGTCATGCTTTAAAGAAGTGCACTTATTTTGATGTATTGACTGACCAAAGTACTTGATTATAATTACAACTGTAGTGTGTTATTCAATATATTTAAAGTTAATATATTTTTAATGTACAACATTATTACAGTATATTTTAGTCGGTACATATAACAGTACACTTTAACTATATTTTAAAAACAATAAAAGTATGGCAATTAACATGCAACTACGTGTCTGTAAACATTACGTTCAGTTCACACTTAAGTATATTATTTACATGCACTTTTTAAAGGAATGCTACTTTTAAAAGCATTTTTTTTTTTTTTTACAAATTCACAAATCAAATCATTGATCAACTCATACACAGCACAAATCAAATATGATGACATCAAAAACATCAAACTTCACTGATGCTTGTGTTAGTCATGTGACATACAAGAACCAATGGGATTGTGTCGTCATATTTTATTTGGCATCTGTAAACAGCTGAGACATTCTTCTAAATATCTTCTGTTGTGTCTCACAATAGACAGAAAGTCATACAGGTTTGGAACGACATGAGAGAGAGTAAATGATGACAGAATTATTCATATAAAACTAGGCACTGATGAAATACTGATGACATTTCAGTTTCATATTCATTCATAATCTCATTTCAGGAAACTATGAATCAGTGGTTTGAACCTACAGTATAAACTTACAATGCTAGATCTTTAAACATTATTATAGTAGTTGTATGTGTCATTCCCTGTTATTGGTTTGTCCTCCAGAAACAGCTGAAGGAGACGCAGATGAAGATCCGTCAGAGAATCCAGCAGAGACAGAAAGATCTTCATCAGCTGAGAGAGGCTGTGGAGTCTCATAAGGTGAGTCTGGAGAAGAAGAGAAGTGTGAGACGTCTCAGTTTGGACTCACTGAACTCACTGTGTGATTGTGATGTGTGTGTAACAGCGCTCTGCACACACAGCAGTGGAGGACAGTGAGAAGATCTTCACTGAGATCATCCGCTCCATTGAGAGAAGCCGCTCTGAGGCGACACAGCGGATCAGAGATCAGGAAAAGACTGCAGTGAGTCGAGCTGAAGGACGACTGGAGCGACTGGAGCAGGAGATCAATGATCTGAGGAGGAGAGACGCTGAGCTGGAGCAGCTTTCACACACACACCATCACATCCAGTTCCTGCAGGTAACAGAGATCTAGAAGAACTGGATCATAGTGGACTTGAGCAAGAGACTCACAGAGAAACATTTCATGAGAGCAGAATGAGACTAACTTAAGCAGGGCAAAAAAACACTCTAAAGCTCAGCTATTTGCATTTAATAAAAACATTAAACTAAACCACATTCATTTAACTGCAAATAACATGCAATTAAGTTTCTGAAAACATTACAGCCAATCTGCACTTTTTAAAGTGTATTATTTCTGTTACAAGTACGGTACTTTCTTTTTCACAAGGAGTGTAAGTGTGAAATAGAAAAGAGTTTGTAGCATTAAATGATGAATATGAGAAGAATGTGCTGATTGTGTGAAAGTGCTGGATTGAAGCGAGTCACTGAAGAGAAGTGAAGTCAACAAGAGCCGCTCAGATCTGATATAGTGCAGGTTATTGGCTGAAGTGTGGAGATGATGAGTTTTGATTTCTGTTTTCTGTAGAGTTTCCAGTCTCTCTCAGCACCTCCTGAATCTACAGACGAACCCGACGTTTCCTTCAGTTCTCTCTCCTCTTTTGATGGCGTGAGAGAATCTGTCCGTCAGCTGAGAGACAAACTGGAGGATTTCTGCAAAGAGGAGCTCAAGAAGATCTCTGATAGAGGTAAAGTACTGCGCCTCGTTTATACAGACGTGTGGAGAATGATCCGAAATATGAACGTACAACAGTTTCTGAAATGTTCCTATGATTTATAAAACATGCGCACAAATAATTTTCCTAAACACATCCCACTTTATAAATCACAGTTCATCTTTAATTCAAGTGCATCAACTCTACAGAACAGCCACAAACATCCCTTAATGGTTTAGAAGTAATAAATACTTATGTTTATATTGAAATTTAAATTTAGGATTGAATCCGATACGTGTGTTTTATATATGAGGCATCTGGAGATTCTTCTGTTCTCAGAAATGAGTCCTGCATCATCTAATATCAGATTAGAAACGTCTTAGAAATGGATGTATTTTATCTTGTCATTTCTCTTCACACTGTTCATGTCTGTTTATTTCCACAGTCACATTCACCAACATGAATCCCAAGACCAGGAACGACTTCCTACAATGTAAGTCACTGAGAAACAAGCAGAAAAACTCACTGAATGTGTTCATGTTCTTCCTGTAGAAGGAGAAATAAACATGATAGAAGAGTTTTATAATTGATCATGTAAATGATGATTTGCACAGGATATCTGATCAGCTGTACTGAGACACTGATGATACATTGTTCAGATACATTAAAAGATCAGACAGATTCATAATTCGTGATTCTGATGTGTTTTCTCTCCATCAGATTCCCATCAGCTCACTCTGGATCTGAACACAGTGTATAAACACCTCAGTCTGTCTGAGAGGAACAGAGTGATTACTTACACTAACACACAACAGTCGTATCCTGATCATCCAGACAGATTTGATCAGTGGCGTCAGGTGTTGTGTAGAGAGAGTGTGTGTGGACGCTGTTACTGGGAGATTGAGTGCAGTGATGAATATGTGTATATATCAGTGTCATATAAGAGCATCAGCAGGAAGGGACGGGGTAATGAGTGTGGATTTGGATGTAATGATCAGTCCTGGAGTTTGGACTGCTCTTCCTCCAGTTACTCTTTCTTACATAATAACATAAAGACTGTTCTCCCTGTAAAGTCCATCAGCAGAAGAATAGGAGTGTATGTGGATCACAGTGCAGGAACTCTGTCCTTCTACAGCGTCTCTGACACAATGAGCCTCATCCACACAGTCCAGACCACATTTACTCAGACGCTCTATCCTGGGTTTACTCTTTGGTCTGGATCATCAGTGAAACTGTGTTGATGTTTCAGAATAGACTGTTGAGAGATTTTACCCATAATGCTTTGAGCTGATAAATCATTAACAGTGAGATGTTAAAGAGACTCTTATTTTAATTTTCATTAATATAGCTGAACTTTAGTGTTTTAGAGTCTCTTACATTTTCACATGATTTTTGGAAACCTCAAAATGTGAGTAAACAAGATGCAACAATGTTAGGCTATTTCGTTCTAATGTTAACAAATTCACAAGATTTTGTTGCTCTTAAGATTTATATTATCCAAGTAGCCAGAATATAATACTACTAAAACAACTTGTCTTTTCTATGAAGTAATGATACAAGCTCAGAGACATTTATAATCTTATGATGTTTTTGATGTACAGTACACTATGGGCCCTATCTTGCACCCAGCGCAATTGACTTTGTACACGGACGCATGTATCATTCCTATTTTGCACCCGCGCAAAGCGGACTTTTCCCTCCACAGAAGCATGTCGGTTAACTAAGAAATACACTTGCGCTCCCCGGGGCGGTTCAGCGCAAAGAGGAGGCGTGTTCTGGCGCAAACGTTCCCTCATGCTATTTTACAGGTTTAGAAAACAATTGCGCCACTAACCGAAAAAAAACAGTTTAAAGTCAGTGGCGCGTTGCGCATGTTATTCATATGCTATTTTAAGGGCGCATGCTTGGCCTTAATCAATGTAGCGTGTGCACAATGCGCATACACTTTGATTCTCTCATCTACACACAGACGCAGCAGTTATCATTTTTGCAAATCATACATTATTACGAAAGATAAATAGATAGATAGATAGACAGTTTATTATAAAAGCATACATCTAGCTTACACATTTACCCAAATTATCATACGCCTGTTTAACCGAAGTAAATTTGGGTGTGTTTCTCCATCCCCAACGTCCCTGATGGGAACGTCGGTCTCCTCGGCTGTGAACCGCTCCTCGCGTGCGCCTGGCAAATCCGCCGTTATAATAGGAATCCGCTTTGAACAAGCGCGCCTGCTCTTAAAGGGAATGTGAGATGTCGCTCTGATTGGTTTATTTCACGTTACGCCCAAACCACACCTATGAATAATGAAGCTACTTCAGACCAACCCCTTTTAGATTTGCGCCAGGCGCAAGAGTCATTTATCCCGCCGGGAAAATAGCAACAGCGCCAAGACCCACCCACAAAGTTACTTGCGCTTTGCGCTTTGACACTTGCGTTTCAGATCGTTAAAATAGGGCCCAAAGTGTCTTGACTTGGTGTTCTGGATACTGACATTTTATTTATTATTAAAGTCCCCCTGTGGTGAAAATCAAGCTTTTAATGTTGTTTATATGTCTATGTGGTGTTTTTAATGTGCTTTAAGACAAACCATGTGTAAATTCATAAGTCGACACCATTGCTGAGTATTTTCTCCTTAAAACTGCAGTGAACCAAAGACAGTCTCAAAAACACGGTTTGAAATCGCTGGTGTTTCTGACGTCACAAACTACCTTGTAACCAATCAGATCAACGTGTGATCGTCAACCAGTGGATCTCTGGTGTGAGTGAGTGGAGGCGGGGCTCATTTGCATATTCCTATAACCACGTATACTAAATGAGGCAAGGGTGTAGAGTTACATTCAAGCTGTTTTAAGACATGAAGAATTTTTTTTCTGTGTAGATTTGGTGATCAAATGTGAGTTTTAAGGGATAAATTATTGACGGGGGACTTTAACTCTTTTCAGACAGATTACTATGTGATAATGCAGCTGTTTTATTCACATATTCATCAAATCAAGTCAAGTCACCTTTATTTATATAGTACTTTTTACGATACAGATTGTTTCAAAGCAGCAGTGATAATGTTGTAAATATATATAAATAAAATTATAATAAAATAATGCAACAAAGTTTGTTTTGGCTGGACAGCACCCAACACACATTCATGAACATATGAATATGAATATATGTCAGGCAGGGATGGGCAGTATTTCAGATACATGTATTTAAAATACGTATTTGAAATACAAAACACTATTTTGTATTTTAAAGCCTTTGGAAAAATACATTTAAGATGAGTATTTTTGTATTTTCAAAATACATAAAATACTTTTTGCCAGTCAACCTCTTTATCAGGGTATTGATTTTGTGCATCAGCTAGTTCAGACATTCACTAGCTCAGCACTGGATCAGTGTTTTTTTTTTGTGTGTTTTTTTTGTTTTTTTGAATAAGGTGAGAATGTCATGATCAATTCTACTTGCTGATTAAAGTTAAAATAGTGCATTATTCACTTCAGTTAACATGAAAGAATAAAAGAGCACAGACAACTGGGAAAATAGCGTTAGCCAATCAGTCTTGATCAGTTGTTGATTTTTATCAACTAGCTTGTCAAATGTGTTTAAAGCATTACTGCATGTTAGGGCTGGGTGATATGACACTATCATAGTGATGATATAAAGTGTGAATTGATGGAACTTTTTCTAAATCGTTTACATAGATGGGCCTATTTGTGAGGTAAGCAAATTTATCCGTGCAGCTTTTAGTGGGCAGGAATTATTGGAACGTTGGAGTGGAAAAACAAACACTGATGAATGATACTCCACAAAAATCTTCAGCTTTTAGTTTTATTGTACATAAAAAAAATAATAATAAAAAAGGGGTAAATAGTGTCAAATGAATCTAAATTAATTCTAATTTAAAATTTTAAATACACTTTCTAATTTTAATAAACTTATAGAAACAAATAAACTTTACATAAAATAAACAAAATTACTTAAAAAGCATTGGACTACCTGCAACAACAAAACAAAAACAAAAAACTCAAGAGTTTGAAATTCAGTTTATGCTGTGGAATCAAAACTGATATTGAGAATTGTGAAACCATGATATACTGTGAAGTAAAATTGAGATTTTGGTCATATCGCCCGTCCATATTCTTTGCTAGATAGCAGAAAAGGTTCCCACAGTTTTACACACAGTATGAATTTTTTAATAGTGTTCCACAAGTAACAGACTATATTGTAACCAGAAATAAGTATATAAATGGCTGCTATTTTGCATAAGTTTATGTGTAATTGCCAGAAAGAAAGAAAGAATGACAGAGAGGGCAGAGATGTGGTTAAGAATGAAAAGTCAGTAAGCTTATGTAGTTTCTTCATTCACTGTGACCTATCCATGCACTGGATGGCCAATTTCACATGTATTTTGTGTATTTTCAAAATACAAAATACTGTATTTGTATTTAAATAATTTTTTTCACACAGTGTTTTGTATTTGTATTTTAAATACATTTTTTCACACAATATTTTGTATTTGTATTTTAAATACATTTCCATGTATTTATGCCCATCTCTGATGTCAGGCCACCCTCACAAGATGTTTTAAAAACACAGACATAAAAGTTCATATATTTGTGTGTGTGTGTGTGTGTGTGTGTGTGTGAGAGAGTGTGTGTATATATATATATATATAGTACAAACTTTAATTGTGATTAATCGATTTGACAGCACTAAACAAAATTAATAAAATAATAATAAAAAATGTTAAATTAATTAAGTTAACAAATACATTGTATCAAAATAATAAATTGATTAATGTAATAATAAATTATAAATGAATACATATTGATTTAAACAAGCAAATAACTAAATAAATAATTAAACAAAAACATTTGATTAAAATAAATAGCATTTGCACATTTAGTACATTTATATTTTTAATTTTTTCACAGTATTAATTGGGTCTTTATTGAAAATATACTTGTATATTTTATACTGTGTTTGTGTGTGTGTGTGTGTGTGTGTGTGTGTGTGTGTGTGTGTGTGTGTGTGTGTGTGTGTGTGAATCTATACTTATGTAAATCTACACATGTATATTTATATATAATTATAAATATGAACATAAAAAGAGAAAAGTGCACAAAAATGTCACGTGCATAAAAAGTAAAAAGCTCAATAAATCTAAAAATTGCATTCACTTAAAAAAAACTGAATGCAAAACCTTGTAAAAGAAAAGTAAACTTGTGAGTTTTTGCACTCAGCTTCTATGGTTTTTCAGTGCATTTTTGGGTTCTCCTTGTTTTTCTTGAAAGCAAGTACAGACTCTGTGTGAATGTTCAGATGTCTGCAATAACGACAATAAGCAGCAGATGTCAGCATTTATCTTTTGTTTCTGTCCGAGTGCACCTGTCAGAGAGGACCGCGCGTCCTCTCTGTGTTTTTCTTGAAAGCAAGTACAGACTCTGTGTGAATGTTCAGATGTCTGCAATAACGACAATAAGCAGCAGATGTCAGCATTTATCTTTTGTTTCTGTCCGAGTGCACCTGTCAGAGAGGACCGCGCGTGACGTCCCACACCTCACCTTATCCGCCCCTGACTTCGCAAACACACACACACACACACACATTTACGCGCTCATAATTCTGAAGCAAAGACTCGACTCTATGTTAGCTGAGTGGCTGAGTTAATCATTGAATGTTATATTGCATGTTCTTCAGAGAAATAGAGGAATGGAGGATGTTCCTCAGAGTGGTTTGACTTTAGAGACCATGGGAGTAGAGACACACAGCACTTCACACAGCTTCCTCTCATCACCAAATGTTACCAAAAGAACCGGCACAGTCCAAAGACTCACAAGCGCCTCAAGTGACGAGGAGACTGATGAACTGTGGAATCAAAGTGTGCAACGACCGAAGAGTCCACAGCATTCACATGATATACAACGAGGCTGTGAATTCGTTGACTTGACCGATCAGATTCCTCCACAACACAACAACATATCTGAAACCCTTGGAGATGATGATAAGGAAGACACAGCTAAGTGGAATGAAGGTGATGAACTTGGACAAACGGATGAAGACCAAGCAATTGTGATGACATGGAATCTGAACGAGAACATCATACTGGTAAATGTGGTCCTAATGTACCAAATGTCTCAGTATAGATGTGAAAAAGGGAAATATTCAGATATACAGTATAGTAAAGTAACAAATTTGGAAAACTTGGAACCAAACTGAAATGCTCCAAAACTAACTAAAATAAATGATCAAAAGGTTATTTTACAGTTTTTCTCAATCGCTTTGGCTCAAATGGGACTTTTTTTCCTCACAACAAAAGGTTCAGATCTTTAAACAATTAGTTTTGTGTTCATATCAGATTTGAATTATTTATTGATTTAAGCATGTGTTTTAGCATGTGTGCAAAAGAGTTAGTACGATTTTCTGCATTTTGCACAATAACTAAATCCACATGGCTTGTTGATCAAAACTGATGAGTTGATTCTCAGTGAAACTGTCAAACTCTTCACAACTTCTAAACATTCTTTCATTGTGAGCCATCACATGCTAAAATAATCCTTTCAGTTTTCAAAATCTGTCAGATGTGTGATATTCCATAAATATTTTTGAGATGGAATGTTTGTGTAATGATGTGGAGGATGCAGTTAGACTTTATTAGAATAATCAACAGGCAGGGTAAATCAGGGGCAGACAGAACAATGGAGATAATCTCAGAGCAGAAACAGAAAACAGGCAAGGGTCGAGGCAGGCGGCAGGAATCACAGTCCAATGAACAATCCGGGTCAAGACAGGCAGCAGAAGAATCAGAAGTCGGTATAAACAATCCAAGGTCCGTAACAGTTCAGCAAACAGGGAAAACGCTCAGAAATTGTACGCCGGGGCAATGCAATACTTCGCAGAGAAGTGGAGTGTGGAAGTGGCTTTTGTGTGTATGAATGAGGTGCAGGTGTGTGTAATCAGTGCAGTGCAGGTGTATGAAGTAATCAGTCCAGGTAGATGCAGGATGGGAAATGTAGTCTGTGAGTGAATATGATAGTCTGGTGTGGAGTGCCCTCTGGTGGCTCTCAAGGGCACTCCAGCTGGTGACCGTTACATAGCCCCTCCCCAAAGAGTGGCTTCCAGACGCTCCAAAAACAGTCCAGGAGGGAGGTGGAGCGGAGGCGGATCCGGGGGCGGGATGGAGGGCCAGGTCCGTGGGGCAGAAAAAGACCTGTAGATTGCAGCAGAACAGATGTCCAGGGTGGATCAGGCTGTGCAGGCGACCAGGGCAGATCAGGCTGTGCAGGCGACCAGGGCGGAGCAGACTGTGCAGGCGACCAGGGTGGAGCAGGCTGTGCAGGCGACCAGGGCGGAGCAGGCTGTGCAGGCGACCAGGGCGGAGACGACCCTTCAGGCGGCCAGGGAGGAGACGACCCTTCAGGCGGCCATGGCACAGGAACAGACACCGGCTCGGGAACAGGAACAGACACCGGCTCAGGAACAGACAGCGTGACAGCGGCCATCTCTGTTGAGGGCTCAGGTTCAGGCGTGTCGGCGACTATCTCTGCTGAGGGCTCAGTCGACGTGGCAGCAGCCATTTTGTCCAGAGACACTGGCTCGGTGGCGGCCATCTTGTCTGGAGACACTGGCTTGGCGGCGGCCATCTTGTCCGGAGACACTGGTTCGGCATATGTGACTTGAACAGACTCTGGATCGGCGGCCACCATCTTGTCCGGAGACACTGGCTCGGCAGGACTGACGTGAGGCTCTGGCTCTGGCTCGGCAGGACTGACGTGAGGCTCTGGATCAGGATCAGCGCACTCTGAGCTTGACGGGACCAGCGGCAGCGAGGGCTTTGAGCTGGGTAGGACCAGCGGCGAAGAGGGCTCTGAGCTGGGCAGGACCAGCGGCGAAGAGGGCTCTGAGCTGGGCAGGACCAGCGGCGAAGAGGGCTCTGATCCTGATCCAGCGGCAGCGAGGGCTCTGAGCTGGGCAGGACCAGCGGCGAAGGCTTTGTGCTGGACGGGACCAGCGGTGAACACAGCTCTGGACTGGCGTGAAGTGCAGGCTCGACTGGACTGGCGTGAAGTGCAGGCTCGGCAGGAAGATACCCAGGCAGGAAGGTCTCGGTGAAACATGATTTATGCAGGATAGTCTCGGCGGGACGAGACTCCTGCACGATGGCCCCTATGGCAACACGTACTGACCTCAGCGGGGAATCGGCCACACTGGATACCAGTCCTGGACGATAATAGACCGATCCAGTGACTAGCTTGATGGCTGGCGTGACGGGAACAGTCTCTGGAAACGCCCCCTCAGCAGTAGAGGGCTCAGGGAATTCTGCTAAGACGTAACGAGGCTCTGGACGGTCTGCTGAGACGTGATGAGGCTCTGGAAGATCTGCTGAGAAGTGACAGGGCTCTGGAAATTCTGCTAAGATGTAACGAGAGTACGGGGAGGTATAGCAGAATTCTGGTTCAACGGGTGTGGTAAGTTCATGGGAACCCTCAACCACTGGGCCCGCAGAGAAGGATGATCTGCTTAACCGCAGAGCGAATTCAATATATTGACAGAGTCCATTGAGGGGTGTTGTCAGGCATGAGATAATTTAACATGTCCTCAAGCCCATATCGGAAACTATCCTTTAAGACTGCCTCATCCAAGTCTACCCCATGGCAGAGCTCACAAAATTGTTCAACATATTCCTCTATAGATCGGTTACCTTGACTGAGGCGGAAGAGACTGATTAGTGGGTCCATGGTGGCTCTCGGTCTTCTCTCAGCTGCTGGATCTGAAGCGGCGAAGTATTCTGTAATGATGTGGAGGACGCAGTAAGATCCAATTGCAGCTTTATTAGAATAATCAACAGGCAGGGTAAATCAGGGGCAGACAGAACAATGGAGATAATCTCAGAGCAGAAACAGAAAACAGGCAAGGGTCGAGGCAGGCGGCAGGAATCACAGTCCAATGAACAATCCGGGTCAAGACAGGCAGCAGAAGAATCAGAAGTCGGTATAAACAATCCAAGGTCCGTAACAGTTCAGCAAACACAGGGAAAACACTCAGAAATTGTACGCCAGGGCAATGCAATTGTCACCGGGGCGGACCTCGGATGACCCGCCGCCACCGGACTTTAAACACACCACCACCGCGAGGAGCCGACACCACAGGCCCGCGACAGATGGACGACACAGACACAAGATTAGCTCCGAAGAATAATAATCTTTATTTATCACAAGATATAAAAAGGGCACAAATCTTAATTGAATTCGATGTCTTCTAGGCCTTCGTCATCATGGGGAACTCTCGTCGGTGCACAGTAATGGGACGATGACTCAAGAGCTTACTTCATCAGCAATGCTGCATACTTCAGGACTCAGACAGTAAGTAGGAAGGTAAGGTTCTTCTCAGTACAGGATACTTTCGTCAGTGCACAGTAGGGAGACAGTGACTTAAAAGCTTACTTCATCAGCGATGCTGCATACTTCCAGACTCAGACATTGAGTAGAAAGGTAAGGATTCTTCTCAATACAGGTTACTTTCGTCGGTGCACAGTAATGAGACAGTAGTTTAAAAGCTTACTTTACCAGCGATGCTGCATACTTCCAAACTCAGACATTGAGTAGAAAGGTAAGGATTCTTCCGAGCCACTTGTGCCCAAAACTGCTCCGAGAGAACCAGCTCCCGCCCACCGTCAACACGACCACCATCCACACCCAACGCTTCTCTCAATGGCTCTTTTATGTTTGATTTGTAAAGCGGAAAGCCTATGTGAAGGCTATGTCTCTCTCTCTCGCACCTGCAGTGCATCAGCACCAATCAGGCCGGGCAAAATTCCTGCCACACCCGGAACCGGAGTCGGATGTGTTGCATACAAATCGCTCCCTCAGGAAACTCGTGATTCAGAGGAAGGGTTCCGCTCGCTAGCGCTTTTGTCACCCGTGACACAATACTTCGCAGAGAAGTGGAGTGTGGAAGTGGCTTTTATGTGTGTGTGAATGAGGTGCAGGTGTGTGTAATCAGTGCAGTGCAGGTGTATGAAGTAATCAGTCCAGGTAGATGCAGGATGGGAAATGTAGTCTGTGAGTGAATATGATAGTCTGGTGTGGAGTGCCCTCTGGTGGCTCTCAAGGGCACTCCAGCTGGTGACCGTTACAGTTTGTAATGTCTGTAGGAACATCCCTTAACTGTATATATGCATGTCTTATGAGATTGACCGGGCTGGGTGAACGCTGGCGCGTTTTGGCTGCCGCTGCTCTCCGGTGTGTTTTTATCATTTTAAATATTTTATTCCATAACACTAACCACTTCTGCAGACTGCAATCGACTGACACGATGTGGATTTACCATCCTTTCTCACGTGTCACCATTGTCTGGATTGTTTTATCGTCATTGCTTCATCCAACGACCTCGCTGTTTCTGTATACAGCGACTGAACTTCACCGGTTGCGGTGCTACTCTGCTGAGCCTCCGCCTCTACTTTACCCCGACCAGGATATTGTTCATCGTCCCCGTCCCAAATACATCCATCGCGGGTCTCGTCGGGGTTTTAGGTACGATGACTCGAAGGATATAATATCATTCTGGACCTCGACTCCCCGAGCAGCAAGGAAAACTCGGCGGACTATTGACCAGAGCGCGCTAACTAGCGTATCCAGATCGACCAGCTCTTCGTTTGGTGGAAATGAGCTCAAAGTAGGACTTCTCAACATCCGTTCACTTTCCAACAAGGGTCTTCTTATCAGCGACATTATTGCCAATAGTAAGTTTGATTTCTTCTGCCTGGTTGAGACCTGGCAGCAAGAGAATGACTTCCTTGAGTTGAATCATGCATGTCCTCCTGGGTTTGTTTACATTTCGCAACCTCGTATCTCCAGACGCGGGGGAGGTCTCGCGATACTTCACAACTCGATTTATAAAACGTCCCCGCTGTCTGTACAAAACTATGTTTCTTTTGAATCGGCTGCTTTACTCATCAGCGGTCCCCACACCCACAGTATTAGCTGTTATTTATCGGCCTCCGAAATACTGCAATACTTTTATAAGTGAATTTTGTGCATTTTTAACCCATCTGTGTACCTTATCACCCAATCTTATTCTCCTGGGTGATTTTAACATTCATATGGATATTGCTAGTAACCCACTCACAAGGGATTTCAATTCTTGCTTAGACAGTTTTGGTCTCCAACAATATGTGAACTTTCCAACTCACAATAAAGGCCACACTCTGGACCTCATCTGCTGTTCAGGTGTTACACCTCGGGACTGTACTGCAGATGTAATACCCATATCTGATCATAAACTGCTTTCCTTCAAGGCTGACGTTACACTCTCTAAATCCAAACAACAACGTTTGATGTCATTTCGGAATATAAAAAAGATCGACCCTTCTGTTCTGACTGCCGCAATTACTGATCTTCCACTCAGTGACCATCTCACTTCTCCTGACAATTTGGTCTCCTTTTATAACTTTGAACTACAGCAGCTTCTTGATACTCTTGCACCTCTTAAAACTCGGACTGTATCATTCACCCATTCTGCGCCCTGGTTCACTCCTGAACTTCGCCTGCTCAAAACCAGAGGCCGGCGTTTGGAACGCCTTTATAAACGAACTGGTCTTATGGTACATAGAGAGCTGTATAGTGAACATGTTTATCTTTACAAAGATGCTCTTCATGCTGCCAAAAATGCTTTCTATTCACATTTAATTGAGTCTGGAGATGGTAATACTAAAGCACTGTATTCAACTGTTAATCGTATTCTGAAACCTCCTGACACACTTCCTGCACACCTGTACTGCACTGCTCAATGTGATAAATTTATGTCTTTCTTCAATGACAAAATAACTACCATCCACCAACAACTGGCCTCTTTGGCTACCCCTTACTGTAGTTCGCCACACAGTGTCTCAATTAATTTGCCCCTCTTCTTCCTTTCTTCTTTCAACTTGCCATCTGAAGAAGAAATTTCTCAGTTAATTTACACTGTAAAAAAATTATTGTCAAATTAACAGTAACTTACTGGCAACAATTATCCAGTAGTTGCTGTATTTCATTCAACAGTAAAATTACTGTAACACTAAATACAGTACTGTTAAGCATACTGTAAAATTAAATACATTATTTTACTGTAATTTTTTACCACGTTAAAACACAGTATTACACTGTTGATTTTTAATAATACTGTATAGTATTATACAGTTATGAAATGTTATTTTATTACTTTTATAGTGCTACTGTGTTACCTGTAGAATATGTAGAAAATCTGTAGGAATATTATTTTAACTGTTAATGGGAAATAGAAAAAAGAACAATTGAAGCTTTAACTGCACAACAAGGTTTATTGTGTATTTTTAAACAATACATTAGTAATAATAATGTAATATGATACAACAATAAAAATCTGTTTTAAAAGAAGACTAATGAACAATATATATTTAATAGGCTAATTAAGATCAGTGAACAATTCATGTATTTCAATTCATGCAAAAATGATCCTGAACAGGTAAAAAAGAAACTTAGAAAGAAAGCAAGACAGGTGAGGATGAAGGCCAGGTGAGGAGGGTAGTGATGGTGTCAAGTGGTAGAAGAGTGACAACACTTCTGATAATCCTGCAAGGAATGATAAGCACAAATCAATCAGAGGCAAAACTAATAATAAAAACTCACATTATCAACACCTTTTTAGGAGAATTTTTTTTTTCCTATGGTATCCACTTTATTTTTCACGGAAGAGTGGGCACGGCCATTTATATATGAAATGTGTCTGCGCTTGAAATGCACTTGATCGGGGCTAACAGTAGCTGCTGATCATTTCTGTTCGATTCTCGATTTTGAATCAAATTTCATTTAGATATATGCATAGATTTGATTTTAGATTTGATCATAGATTTTAAATCTATTCTATGCATATATCAAAATGAAAAGTACCGCCTCTTTTGAATCAAATCGTGACCCAAAGAATCGATTACATTTCATTATATTTTAACTTTACCTGTTGTCTTCATTATTTAATGTATGTTTGAGAACATTTAAAACTTAAAATAAATAAATATTTGACATTGATTGTGATAATTATCAATACTGACTGATCTGAAACATTTTATCAAGATGATTTTTGACCATATCACTCAACCCTATTTTTTACCATTTCATGTTTTAATTAAAACTTATTTAAAGAGGTGTAAAAATTATCATATAAAAATACAAATTATTTGACTTATACAAGGCATATTTGTTAAATGGAAACTGTGAAGGGAACATAATTACATTATAAAACAGACTATCAATTTGAAAAATGTATGGTTTAAGTCATTTCCACCCTTTTTGGATTTTTCTAAATACAGATTCAGACACAAATCATTTCTACAGATATGGGCTCCGCTGCACATCCCTAATATTACTCTTACCTTAATGATTTTGCCAATCATATTCTGCAAAGTCCCTGATTCAAGGCCATGGTCTTCCTCCGAACAACCTACGCACTCTTTCTGCAAACCTGGAACTGTGATGTTCATTTCGAATTTTAAGGATTTATCCTGACAAGAAACCTGTAAACACAAAAAAAATATATAGCCTATATATTTTCCAACTGAATCAAGAGTGATCACAATATGTAGCATCATCTGTAATAAGTCACATCACAATAAGCTCTAAGTCAAAGCTCTAAACCATAACTTGTGCAAAATAAAAAGCCATTGGTGTTACTAATAGAGATCAATTTGTAACAAAAGTGTATGAATGAACATAGACTGAGGTAACTGCACAAGGTCCTGGCAGATCGCCAGGTCAGGTCCTCACAGACGTGTAAAAGAATATTCTGATTTAGACAAAAATAAGCGCGAATAAATCAATAAGAGGAATCGAAAATTTAATTTTATAACAAGAATCCGAATCCTAACCTTGGGTATCCGATTTCAGGATATCGATTTTCAATTCCCAACGGTATGATAATGAACGCGCAGGCGCTTCCACCGACTTAAAATGGTAAATAACACAATTATTAGATCATTCTGACCTTATAAGAGGCTACATATGCAATCTATGTTTATAAAATTACATTTAATAATCAAGTAGGCTAGCTATCATCATGAAGGAAATCCGCGTTACAGGCGTTATAGAACATAAGCCGCGGGCAGTTCTTCTAAACTAACATAACCTGCTACTATTTAGTTTGCATAAAAAATATATAAAGATTCATCACTAACCAGATATTTATGGCGAAAACTTCGCCGACAGACACAGCGACGCGATGCAAAGGCCTGCGCGCCCTCAACGTTACTCGGGGAACTGAAGAGTTATTCATAAAACGGCAGCTTGTGGTTATTTTTCGCGGTCATTTCGTACTAATGTATTTAAATTTACAGTAACACCAATGTCCCAAACTACATTGAAACCTAGAGTAGCCTACCATATTGTACACAGCTGATAGTAAAATGTTAAGAATAAATTAAATTAAATATCTAAATCCTGGTCATACTCTCTAAATAATTTTAAAGTTATTAGCTAGAATCCATGCATACAAATATTAAGATTTATTACTTACCATATGGCGAAGTTCCTAACACCGGGCTGAAGTTCCAGGTCGGCAGAAAAGACTGACACAACTGACACAACAGAAAAACTCATTCAAATGCGCTCTCATGCACCCCCCACTGACAGAAATTAAGACTGTTAATGGTCACCCAGTCCTGAAAATGTTTTATGTAAGGATAACGTTTGTAGGCTAGCAATTTTACTCGTGGAATTGTGTGTGGTGTTTTTCGCGGTCAATTTGCACTGCTGTATTTAGATTTACAGTAACTAATAATTTCCCAGAATGCATTGAAAATATACAGTAACATACTGTCAACTGTGTGCACAGTACATAACTGTTGAAAATACAAAATAATACTGTGAAAGCAACAAAATCTACAGTAACATACTGTACATAGGTTATACAGCAAGAAACTGTTGAGAAAAACAGTATAATGCTGTGAAAACAACAGAAATCATTTACAGTGTATAAATCTACTTCTTCCACATGTCTACTTGATCCTATACCAACTTATTTGGTAAAGGCCTGTTTTCCCTCTTTATCTTCTCTTATAACTCGTATTATTCACACTTCTCTTAGCTCCGGCATTGTTCCATCATCTTTTAAAATAGCTGCCATAACCCCTGTTCTTAAGAAACTTGGCGCAGACCCTAACAATTTAGATAATTACCGTCCTATCTCAAATCTTCCATTTATTTCAAAAATTCTTGAAAAAACTGTGGCAGCACAGGTTCAGGATCATCTTAGTAATAATAACTTGTATGAGTGTTTTCAGTCAGGGTTTCGTCCTAAGCATAGCACTGAAACTGCACTAGTGAGAGTAACGAATGATCTGTTAATGGCTGCTGATGGCGGGTTGTTATCTATTCTTGTTCTACTTGACTTGAGTGCAGCTTTTGACACAATTTCACACAGTATTCTCTTGCATCGATTATCTGATATTGGTATCACTGGTATTCCTTATGCCTGGTTCACTTCATACCTTTCAAACCGCACACAGTTTGTACAACTAAAGAAATTTCATTCCCAACCTTCTTCTGTTAGCTGTGGTGTCCCCCAAGGCTCTGTCCTAGGCCCCCTATTGTTCCTAATTTACCTTCTCCCACTCGGCAATATCTTTTCAAAATTCGGTATTAAATTTCACTGTTATGCCGATGATACACAGCTTTACATTTCTACAAACCCTGATTCCATTTTCCCTCCCACCTGTCTCACAAACTGCATTCATGAAATAAATGTTTGGTTTTCTGCCAATTTCCTCAAACTTAATGCCAGTAAGACTGAAGTACTCCTCATTGGTACTAATTCTACTCTCTCTAAGTCATGCAGTTTTTCATTATCCATTGACGGTTCTTCCATTTCTCCCTCCCGCCAGGCTAGGAACTTGGGGGTCATCTTTGACAGTACCCTATCATTTGATGCTCACATTAATAACATAACCAGGTCTTGTTATTTTCATCTCCGCAATATTGCTCGCCTCCGTCCATTTCTCACCCCGCATAGTTCCTCTATTCTTGTTAGAGAATACGGGACGCTTGTCACGTCCCGCATCGATTATTGTAACTCTCTATTATCTGGTTTACCACACAAATCTCTTCATAAACTCCAGCTGATTCAGAATTCTGCAGCTCGTATCATAACCCGGACTTCACCTATTCAACACATCACCCCATCACTTCAACAGCTACATTGGCTTCCTATCAACTTTTGGATTGAATTTAAAATTCTCCTCCTCACATACAAATCTCTTCATAACCTCGCTCCACCTTACCTTTCAGACTTCTTACATCCCTACACCCCTTCTCGAACTCTCCGTTCCTCTTCACTGGGTCTCCTCCATACACCTTCTGCTCGCCTAACCACCATGGGCCATAGGGCCTTTAGTCATGTTTCTCCTCGTCTTTGGAATTCTCTCCCAGTCAACATCCGTAATTCAGACTCTTTAGCTCAATTTAAAGTCAAACTTGAAACTCATTTATTCAGAACTGCTTATCTTCTATGATTACTTTGTGCACTCAAGTCCAGTATTTTTATTCTTTTTATTTATTTATTTTTATTGCTGTTTTTTATTGTCATTGTTATTTACTGTTATTTTCTGTTTTAATACTGTTACTGTTGCTTCTTGTTGTACGGTGACCTTGAGTGGTTTGAAAGGCGCCTTAAATAAAATGCATTATTATTATTATTATTATTATTTATACAGTACAGTAACTTCTGTAGAAATGTGTTATATGTAAACTGAAAATTCACAGTTGCATGTCGTTGAAGAGAAAGACATAATAGAGTGTGTAAAAATGGACAAGCAACTGTGAATCCTCAGTTTACATGTAACACATTTCTGTGTAATAAAAAATAAATACACTGTATGAATACAAATTGTAAAAACTGACTTGGAAATGTCACAAAAATAAAATGAATATTTGTATTCATACAGTATATTTATCTGTAAATGTACCTAAAAAGCTCAGTGTGATACACAAGAACATTCAGCGAGACAAAACTGACATTATTGTATAGTATATAAAGCAGTCAATGACAATAAAAACATAGATAGAAAAATATATATACTGTATATAATAAAATATTTATGTATATAATGTTTATAACAAATAAAAAAAACATTGAAACATTTTGACCAGTGTGGCTCACATAATGACAAAAACACTTTTATTTTATATATTTGTTTATTTATTTTATTAATGCAAGGTTTGCGTTCTCGAGCCGACAGGCGCTGTTGTTGTGCGGGTGAGCGGGCCGGAGCACGTTAAGGGTTTTCTGTTAGAACGGTGTCGTGTTAGCGGCCCTTAAGTTCATAACTAATGATCATTGTGACGAAAGTTAATCAAAACTAACTTTAGCTGGACAATAACTTTATTCTAGAGCTGCTGTAAAGCCAAAACAATCTCTGTTACTTTAATTTCCTATTATCACTGTAAAGCTGGAGATGGTTGAGGAGATTCCCCCTTCCATGTAAAGTACTTTGAGTGCCCAGAAAAGCGCTATATAAATGTAACGAATTATCAGTTTTGATGAACAAGCCAACTTATTGTTTTGAGGGGGAAAAAAAGTCTAATTTGAGAATTGAGCCAAAGCGATTGAGAAAAACTGTAAATGTTTTGGGTAAGTAACTACATTTTGCAGACATGCAATATACTGTAGAGTTCTGATGGTCCAGCAAACAGTTATGACAATTGAAATTACAAGTCTGTTTTGTGCCAAAGCGATTGAGAACAAGTGTAATTATAATTTTGATACGCAGTATATTTAAAAAGTTGATTACTTTGTAATTTGTCGTAATTATATATAAATGTCCCACTTTACAGTGACACAAAAGAAAATCTTGGTTTGAAAATGTAATAATACAAATAATAGTTCTAAATGGTTTTGACCTTTTTCTAGATGGGTAGCGAAACGCCTTCACCACCAGAAGATTTGCCATCGCATTCAAGAAACCATCTTTCTCCTACAATTTCATCTGGAAACTCAGCAAATCCAAAAGATGTGCATGCTTTAATACACAGGGTAAAGGTTGTAGAAGATATTTTGGCTGTGTTCATGGATACAAATTCATGGGATTTGTAAATGAGAATGCTGTAGATGATGCTGGAGTGCCCAGAGAAGTTTACACTGCATTCTGGGATCAGTTCCTTGAACAGTGTGAAGGGGAAGATGAGTGTGTTCCTAGACTAAGACCAGACTTCTCTGAAGCTGAATGGGAGGCAGAAGGAAGGATCTGGGGAAAAGGATTACTTGACCTCGATGAACTGCCAGTGAGGCTTTCCAGTGCTTTCATTTTAGCATGCATGGAATTGACTCAGTCAGTGATGATGTCCTGATGTCATCTTTCCACAACTACCTCTCTTCAACTGAACAATCTGCTGTTGCAAAGGCTCATCAGGGCACACTGGAGGAATGTGATGAAGAGGATTTGCTTGACCTCTTCACAAGAATGGGCTTTCATTGCACCCCTCCAACAAACACCATGGAAGTTGCCATACAAACAATGGCTCATAAAGCAATTATTCAAGAGCCCAAATATATAATTGATTGCTTCTCCAAAACCATGCCATTAGCACTGCTGAATGTACCAGACCAGGAAAGTCTCCTGTCTCTTTATGGCACAAAGAAGGCCACTGGCAAAAAAGTGGCACAGCTACTTCAAACAACACAGGTGATTTGCTCTCAGAAAGAACAGATGGTATTCAATCCTCTGCAACGTTATGTCAGAAATGCTGACCAAAGCAAAGCAGAAAAATGTCTACGCTTCTGTTCTGGTTCTTCTGTCATATGTGTTGATCAAATCAAGGTAAGCTTCAATGTTGAATCTGGCCTCAGCAGAAGACCAGTTGTTCATACTAGTGGAGCTACTCTTGATTTACCATATACTTACAGTTCTTACCCAGACCTCCGCACAGAGATTGATAACATTCTGTCCAGTGAATACTTGACAGTCTGTAGTTATTATAAACTTGTTGGTAACAATCTATGTGATTATTTTTTTGTGTTCCATGGGGGAAAGAACAGCATGCCGTCTTTGGATAACATTCCATTTAAATGGCCCCTATAACATTATTATTATGTTTTACATTTGATTTTCATAACATTGAATTTACTTTTCAAATAAATTTGCCGGTTTCCAGTAAGTGGTCAGATTTTCTCATTTAAGCCTGGCTCACTCTACAGGAATTTTAGGCCGATTTATGCCAGATTTTATCTAGGATTATAAATCGGGCGTGAAACGACTATGATTACGTCAGTACTTCCAAAATAGCCAATGAGAGACAGGTCTACAAGGAGACAGAAGTGACGGAACTTTTGAAAATGTCAACCGCTAAAGCAGCTGTACGGGTCTGTTGGACAACGGAGATGGAAGAAACGGATGGCGGAGATGTGGCAACAGTATAAGTGCCTATTTAATGTCTCCTCAAAAGAGTACCACAACCGGAACAACAAAGAGAAGAGCTGGGGAGAGATCAATTCAGATTTGAACGTACCGGGTGTGTGTAGAAAGTTGCTAGCGCATTAGCTAGCAAATGTAAACATTAGATCTAGGTCAATGATCATCTGCTACATTCATCTGCTACAGATGAATTGCACATAGTTTGTTTGAATAATATTAATAATATTTAATGATATTAGGTCAGTTGAATTTAGAGAGGAAACAGTGTATGTCAGTGCCAGTGTATATTTTCAGTGGATGAGGTGAAAACGAGCAACAACATTACGGACACAATACACCAAGCTTCTCAAACCCAAACCAAGTGGGAGTGGGGAGAAAGGGCTCACTCATAAGCAGGCTTGGCTGTTGAGGAATTTGGAGTTCCTCAAAAAACATGTTGCCCAACGCCCCAGTGTAAGCAGAGCAGTATTACGGATAGGCATATGTGTATAATTATTTGGGACTTCAATAGCAACCAGAATTTTTTTTTTTTTTTTGAGAAAATGAACGATAGTTTTGCTAGACAAAACCCTATTCCTCAGCTGGGATCGAAGAGAGACATTTGAAGCACTTTAAAGTCCTTTGAAACTGCATTGATTCAGACTTCAACATGGTTGCTATTGAAGTCCATCCTGAAATGTTTTTCTCAAAATACTTAATTTATTTTCCACTGAAGAAAGAAAGACATGAACATCTTTGATGGCATTGGGGTGAGTAAATTATCAGGGGTGCGTTCTCCGAAACTACCTTAACGCTACGTCGTTCTTAAGTTGTACCTTAAGAAGTACCTTATCGTTAATACGTGGTTTCCGAAACCTTCTTAGTTAAGTATACCTTCTGTAAGTCATACGTTCATAAGGTTGGTCTGGAGCGCTCTTAGCTATACCTTATCGCTGCTGACGGTTCATACCGCTAGTGGCCACCACTACGCAAAAAGCTTTTTTACATCGCAGTTTAATTACACATAGAAAATTTTATATGAACATTTAATATAAAATCTGATTTAGGATTAAAATTACATTTTTACTTTACTTTAAAATTTTACACATAAAATACTTAAGTTGTTATAGCCTACACCCAGTGTATGGAAGTGTTTAGTGTTTAGAGAATTTTAGGTTTATTTCGCTTTCCCCAAAACCTCCAGAATGGGTGTATAGGTGCACTGGAACAATCCTTCCTAAAACGCATTAAACTTTCGTTTACAAAGAGATGAAACTCACCGAGTGGTCAGGGGTGTTCACTGATATGCTCATACAAAAATCGCTGCAAAATATGCTTTCCAACAGGTTTTATCGTAGTTTTTGTCCAACTCCATTGACTTGTATTGAAAGAGCTGTGTGAGGTACGGTATTACTCCGCCGCTTCTTCTTCTGCTTCTTCTGTGTATTCAATGAAATGCCAGTGGTTTGCTTGCAATTGGCAAAGGTGCATTATCGCCACCAACTGGGCTGGAGTGTCTATTATTCAAGCTCTCAACGGAAGAATCTACGGGTGTGAGACATTTGGAAAAATAGATCCACAGTTTTACAACGAATGGTAAAACACCTGTTGGAAAGCATATTTTGCAGCAATTTTTGTATGAGCATATCAGTGAACACCCCTGACCACTCGGTGAGTTTCATCTCTTTGTAAACGAAAGTTTAATGCGTTTTAGGAAGGATATGTTCGAGTGCACCTATACACCCATTCTGTAGGTGGGGGGAAAGCGAAATAAACCTAAAATTCTCGGGACAGCAGCATGTGTCCAAATTTTAATCTTAACCATTCTATTTCATCAGAAACGATCTGTAAACAGGGCTTTAAGTGTAAAATACCGAACTTGTCCTTTAAGGTGTACCTTTTAAGTCTTAAGAGCTAAGAGACAACGTTATCGGAGAACGCAGCCCAGGATATTTTCATTTTGTGGTGAACTAATCCTTTAAATACTTGCACTGACATAAAATAGTTTTTCAGCTTGATCAATCTGTCAAAGACTTGATTGACGGGCAGGACATGGATGACCCCACCAGCGATGAGGACATTATAATTACATCTGAGGCACCAGGTAAAATAACAATTGTAGATGTAAAGACCAATAAAATGCTGAAAAAGTGATGACAGATTAGAACGTTTTGTCATTCAGGGTGCCAGGTGTCCTATTTTCAAGTTTGCACAAAACAGATCAAGCTGTGACATTTTCCTAACTGGTGTATCCACAATGGTCAATGTTTATGATAATGTCTTTATTCAAATTATTTATTTTATTAACTATTCTTTACATATTATTATTCTTTTACAGGTTATGGAGATATTTATTATTAATAATAATATTATTTAATTAATAATAGCTATTATTTAATAGCAAGTTACTTCAGTTCTTGCCACTTCAGATCCTTACAGTTCCTTTGGACTTCAAGTTGCTGTGGAACTTAAATTTATATAAAAAAATAAAAAAAGCATACAGACCAGGGCAAAGAAAAAAATAATGAATGTTTTGTTTGAGGCTCAGGAGACTGACCAGTCCACTCCATCACCATCCTCACATATTCCACCAGCTACATACTCACCTACACAAATGCTCTCCTCAACCCCTTTATACACACAGCCACAACATCAACACTACCATCAGCTCCTGCCTCCTCAGGGTCCTGCTCAGCCTCAAAACTATTTCAGGATGTTAGAAGATTTGGATGAGAAGTTGCAGATAAAATATGCAGTACGATATACACAAAGTTCATTACACATGCACAAAACTTAATTAAAGGGATAGTTCACCCAAAAATGAATATTTTGTCATTACTTACTCACCCTCATGTTGTTCCAAACCTGTTTATGACAAAATATTCATTTTTGAATATTGAAAATATTCAATATTCAATTCAATATTCATTCAACAACTATCCCTTTAACACCTGAAATGTTTGATGAGAGAAAAAAACTATACGAGAAAATAAACCTATACGAGGGCAGGTTCGAACCCAGACCCTCTGACACGACCAGCGAAAGCTCTACCACTGGACCATTAAGATACACATTGGTTAAATCGGCGGATCTATGTATTGGCACTGACAACATGTATTAGGCTATCTTATTAAACGACAAATTAAACCCCATGTAACCTATTTAAATCGATTGCTGTACATCCTTATGTTATTGGCGTCCATCTTCATTGAATTTTGAAATCAGATAGAGCCGGCCAGAGCGCTGCATAATAAGTAACCACTCCGGCTTATTCAGTATGGAAATACACACCGACAATGACACGCCCCTACTGCGTGCTAGAATCTCCGAAAAACAAGCCGATTTCAAACTCAAAATGTACGCTTTTAAATATACCAATACTGCTGTCTCAAACATGGAGAGGCTTCTTCGTGATCTCAACTAACAGATTCTGCAAAAAAAAACGAAAATCACCAATTTTGAAAAAAAAAGCTTCTTTCTCATTTTGCTCGAAAGTTGTGCTGCCGACTTGTGTCCCTGGTTTCCGTGACGGGTCACATATTCCTTTTATATCCGCGGGACTCGCGTCGCGTGTGGAGCTGATAGCTGGCTCTTAGCAATCCCGACCTGCTTCATATCACAGTCATGATAAAAGCATCGATGTATTCAGTCATCCATAAACATTATTAGATCGGTCGGCTTGACGTTGACGACAAGATCCATAATTCTTAGCAAATGTTGCGTCATCAAACTACGCCTTTGTTATTGTAAATAGGTTAGCGACCCCTAGTGGCGAAAAATGCCATACTGTGCCTTTAAATGGATAACAAAATTACACTGGTATTCAGGGACAGGCATTAAAGTGGTTTAGATCGTACCTGTCTGAATTGTAATATATTTGTATTTGTAGTGATTCGTCAATTTAGCTCAAAGGAATTATTAATTCATTTATAGGGAATTCGAAAGAATCACTTATTACAACCGAGCAAATGACTCGTTCGCGGTTCATTTGAACTGGCTGTAACTATCAACTCTGCAACGGATATAAATATCCAAACTATAGTGAAACACTATAGTTAGTAAGGTAACTTAGATCAGAAGTTTAAGACATTAAATTCGTAAGCACATAACACAAGTAATACTTCTCTTTAAAATACAAACAAGACTTTATTGATTATTCTAACACATAAAACTAATATCTAACACAAACACACGCACACACATTCATACGAGTTGCAGAAAGAAAGAGAGTGAGGAAAGAATGAGTTTTAAGAGTGAGATGATGAAATCCCAAGTTTCTATATGCACTTATAAGACATAACCTGAATGAACCATCAAGCATTAATTTAACCCTTCTATCCTTTCGTAGGTTATTAAATCTATATCAAATACACCAGTTCAGCTTAAGAGTCTGGAGGTTACTTGCTCGTTTTGCGTTCCTTTTGGGAATTCCTTTGGTCAGCGTCAAAGGGGGTTTCCCGAGTTCGTTCGTTGGCTGGTGTCCCCGTGCTTGGATAGATGTCTGTGGCGGCCACTCACGTGGTGTGGATGGCGGATTGATGGAAAGTCTTTGTTGAAGCTGGCTTTGCAGAAGAAACGTGGACTGAAATCTTGCCGCAAAACTTAACTTAGAACCGAGACTCACAACGGAAAAGAAAGGAAACTAAGAAAAGAAAGGAAATTGAGACGAGAGTAGATGATGGCTTGAATGAAGTTGTTTAACCCATGTTCTTCTGATCTTGATTTGGGTTCTTTCGTCTGCGCGTTTACATGGTTACTAGTCTGTCTGGTCTCTTCTCCCTTCGCGCACTTTTCTAACCTTGTTGAGAACTCTTCACGAGAGAGAAAAACTTTGTTCGGGTCTAAGATTTTAAAATCACATGTCTGTCCGGCCTCCTGGAAAAAATCTGACCAACTAGACATTGGCTTTATTTAGGAGGTGGCGTTCTCTTCACTTCTTATCGTAAATCAAGCTTATCTGTGATCCCCTTACTCTCTAAGCTCTAGCAGAGAGGAAAGAGGCCACAGTTTAGACATTATTACTATTACAAGAATACGAAACATTTTACACAGATTTCAATCAAGCCATCTTTTGAATCAAGAGCATACGATCATACTGATATGAAACACAACACACTTTCATTCAAACATCTAACAGTAATAACCATTAAATGACTTATATGGCATCTAAGCATATTAGATACACACATATATTGTAGAAACAACATAGAATTACGTAGTTGCATGATGTTTGATTATAAGTCCATCGAAAATTGTTCTGGGATGGTTTTATGTATTACAGGTAAAATCTCAGTTCTTGTGGTTTGATGAGATTAGAACTCTGGTTTGGTCATTCAGAGGTCCTAAGAAGAAGATGGTCTGTTTTGTATCTCTGTCATGGGGGTCGAGCAGCTTCTGCTATTATCTTGATCGAGCACTGAGCTGTGCCATCTCTGAGCCAATCATTCTTTTCCAAGCAATCTCACATTGACAAGTTCTTCCTTTAGTTTGGCTCATCTCTTTGAAGCTTGCATGGCCGTAAAGTTTTTAGCTGAGGGTTTCCGTTGGTTAGGTAGACTGGCAGGAGCCTTCTTTTATGGCTCTGGGGTTGGTGATTTGGTGTCTATAATGTTGAGTTCTGTGTGGAATTATGTTTGAACAATTCACCTGGAAGATTAATTTGTGTTTGTTTCGCACTCAATCCTACAGAATTTTACCATTTTGTTTATTGAAACGGGGAAATATCCAAGTTAATATCAGTAAAATATGGAGTGCCGCAGCCCGCAAGGGTCTGTTTTAGGCCCTCTGCTATTTGCAAAAACATGCTGCCCCTTGGTAATATTATAAGAAAACATGCATTAGTTTCCACTGTTATGCTGATGATACTTAGTTATATATTTCATCACGACCAGGTGAAAACTCGAAAATCATATTTCATTTTACAAAAGCCTTCTTCCACCTCAGAAACATTGCTAAGCTGTGAAACATGTTATATGTTTCTGATGCAGAAAAGTAAGTTTCTTTAGACTGGATTATTGTAATGCATTACTAGCTGGTTGTCCTGCATCCTTAATAAACAAGCTACATTTATTCCAAAATGCAGCTGCTAGAATTCTTACCAGGGCAAGAAAATATGACCATATAACCCCAATTTTATCATCTCTACACTGGCTACCTATTAAGTTCTGTATAGATTAAAAGTATTGCTACTGATCTATAAGGCCCTAAGGGGTTTTGGTCCTGTGTATTTAACTGATCTTCTATCACCCTACAATCCATCACTTTCTTTAATATCACAAAACTCTGGGCTTCAGGTAGTACCTAGGATATCTAAGTCCACTAAAGGAGGGAGAGCCTTTCACATTTGGTTCCTAAACTCTGGAATAGCCTTCCTGATAATGTTCAGGGCTCAGACTCACTCTCCCAGTTTAAATCTAGATTAAAGACACATCTCTTTATCCAATCATTCACATAATGCACCTCATAACCTTATACTCAGGTTATATCAGATCAAAAGCACATGATTATATATTACTTGAAACAGAAGCTCCGCTGATTATTTTTAATTTGCTTTTCTGTTTTTACCTCGGGATCCTGAGTACGCCAGCTCCAGTTTGGATCCAGCCTCTTATGAAGATTTCAGATGATCGAACACTTGTGAAGAGAGGACGCCAACCCCTGCGAGGACATCAGATGATGCCAACTCTGAATCAACATACAAAACTGCCAAATTTTCTATATATTGTAATCATTATGATCACAACTTGTAATAATTGCTTTAACTCTTTCCCAGCCAATGACAGACTTTTCCAGTTTTCCCTGTTATACGGTAGGGGGCGCTATCACACATCTTTTGAAAGAGTACAGAATCTCCTGAATAAAAGCATTGCTTATGCACGTTGTAGTCTTTGAAAACAAACACAATTTTCTCAGCTTTTTGTTTAAAATGTTGTTGTTTTTATGAAACTTACCCACATTTAAGTGTTGATAAAAAAGAATGCCTAAAGCTACAGAGATTCTGTTATTTATTTTGATATATTGTAGCCTATGTTCATATATTCATTCAACAAAATATTCTGGGGGCCATGAAAGTTTTGTGAAAATCATTTTAAATAAAAAAATAGTTTTAAAGACTCTGGTGGGAAAAGGGTTAATGAGCTCGTTGTTTCTTCCTAAATGAATACACGATGTTAGCTAGCAAGATCTGTATTATCTTAGAAGTTAGAACTGTAAAAATTTTACATATTGACATTACTTTGACACAATATATAGAAACATGCATTCGTGAGTAGCCTAAATATTTGCTCTGTCATTCATGAGCTCGGAACCCGTAATTATGACTCCACTTGAAGGACGCATACAGTAAACACAGCAGTAAAGTGTGTGTGAACGAGGAAGCTGCTTTACAGACACGCCTATTTTACACACGTCACTCAAACACAGAACCAGGAAACTATTTCAGCTCCTCAGTTCAGAGAAACAGAAACTGAAGTGTTGTTGAGCTGTTGTGTGTTTGTGTCTCTCTGTATTCACACAGTAAAATGGCAGAAGCCAGATTTTCTCAGGATGAGTTCACGTGTCCAGTGTGTCTGGATCTCCTAAAGGAACCAGTGGCTATTCCCTGTGGACACAGTTACTGTAAGATCTGTATTACAGGCTGCTGGGATCAGGAGGATGAGAAGAGAGTCTACAGCTGCCCTCAGTGCAGACAGACCTTCAGTCCAAGACCTGCTTTAGCTAAAAACACCATTCTGGCTGAAATGGTGGAGAAACTGAAGAAGACTAAACTTCCTGCTGACTGTTACGCTGGATCTGGAGATGTGGAGTGTGACGTCTGTACTGGAAGAAAATACAAAGCCATCAAGTCCTGTCTGGTGTGTCAGGAATCTTACTGTCAAACTCATTTAGACCGTCATGAGGAATTTCACTCTCGTAAACCACACAAAGTGATTGATGCCACTGGACGACTGCAGGACATGATCTGCCGTAAACATGATAAAGAGCTAGAAATGTTCTGTGTCACTGATCAACAATGCATTTGTTTGCGGTGTAAAGAGTATGAACATAAAAACCACAAAACTGTATCAACTGCAGCACAGAGGACAGAGACACAGGTATGAACTGAGAGGGATTGATCACGCAGAAATGAAAGTGTCTTCATTTACTAACTCATTTACTCATGTTGTCCCAAACCGGATTGACTCACTTTCTTCTGTCGATTGTGAAGATGATATTTTTAAGAATGTCTCATCTGTTTTACTCTATACATTGAAAGTCAATTGGGTACAAAAGTTTCAAGCTCCAAAAAGGAGAAAAAGCATAAAAGTAATCTTAACAACTAGTGGTTTAAAAAAGAAGTGCGATTAATTGTATTAACTTACAGTTTAGCACTTGTAGTGTACTTCAAATTAAAAGTATATATAAAAAAAAAAAAACTGTACTTGCAGATAATATAATATTAATGAAGTGAAATGCCATTTAAGTGCACTTAAAGAGAGTAAAATGTCATGACTGTTAATAAATACAATTTGTAAAAATGTTAAATTAAATGTTTTACTTTAAAATGCATTTTAATAATATTTAATATTTCAATGTGACTCTTTTGTCATGATTTAAAGAAGTGCACTTATTTTGATGTATTGACTGACCAAAGTACTTGATTATAATTACAACTGTAGTGTGTTATTCAATATATTTAAAGTTAATATATATTTTAATATACAACATTATTACAGTATATTTTAGTCTGTACATATACCTTAACTATATTTTAAAAACAATAGAATTATGAAATTACATATGAAGAAAAAAATCACTGTTAAGTTCGGCTATCAGCTAATTGCTTTAAATATAAATTTAAACTATAATACATGCTAATTTAATGGCAATTAACATGCATGTCTGTAAACATTAGCCTACTGGCCCTATCTTACACCCGGCGCAATGCAGCGCCAAGCGCGATGCAAGTGTTTTCTGCAAGTTTCAGTCCGACGCAGTTATCATTTTCACGTCCTGCGCCACGTTGTTTAAATAGCAAATGTAGACGCGTTTTCAGTGGCGCATCATTGTTGTGTCCATGAAGATGTGAAAAAATAGGCATAAATCCTGCTTACACATTTACCAAAATTATTATACGCCTGTTTAATTGAAGCTAATTTGGGTGGGTTTCTCCCATCCCCATTGTCACTTCTCTGTCTTTTACGGCCCTGACGAGAACGTCGGTCTCCTCGGCTGTGAACCGTTCCTGGCGTGCGCCTGGCAAATCCGCCGGTATAATAGCAATCCGCCAAGGAACAAGCGCGCCTGCTCTTAAAGGGAATGTGAGATGTCGCTCTGATTGGTTTATTTCACGTTATGCCCAAACCACACCTATGAGTAATGCAGCTACTTCAGACCAACCCATTTTAGATTTGCGTTGAGATCCGCCCACAAAGTTACTTGCGTTTTGCGTTTGATACTTGTAAGAAAACATGCATTAGTTTCCACTGTTATGCTGATGATACTTAGTTATATATTTCATCACGACCAGGTGAAAACTCGAAAATCATATTTCATTTTACAAAAGCCTTCTTCCACCTCAGAAACATTGCTAAGCTGTGAAACATGTTATATGTTTCTGATGCAGAAAAGTAAGTTTCTTTAGACTGGATTATTGTAATGCATTACTAGCTGGTTGTCCTGCATCCTTAATAAACAAGCTACATTTATTCCAAAATGCAGCTGCTAGAATTCTTACCAGGGCAAGAAAATATGACCATATAACCCCAATTTTATCATCTCTACACTGGCTACCTATTAAGTTCTGTATAGATTAAAAGTATTGCTACTGATCTATAAGGCCCTAAGGGGTTTTGGTCCTGTGTATTTAACTGATCTTCTATCACCCTACAATCCATCACTTTCTTTAATATCACAAAACTCTGGGCTTCAGGTAGTACCTAGGATATCTAAGTCCACTAAAGGAGGGAGAGCCTTTCACATTTGGTTCCTAAACTCTGGAATAGCCTTCCTGATAATGTTCAGGGCTCAGACTCACTCTCCCAGTTTAAATCTAGATTAAAGACACATCTCTTTATCCAATCATTCACATAATGCACCTCATAACCTTATACTCAGGTTATATCAGATCAAAAGCACATGATTATATATTACTTGAAACAGAAGCTCCGCTGATTATTTTTAATTTGCTTTTCTGTTTTTACCTCGGGATCCTGAGTACGCCAGCTCCAGTTTGGATCCAGCCTCTTATGAAGATTTCAGATGATCGAACACTTGTGAAGAGAGGACGCCAACCCCTGCGAGGACATCAGATGATGCCAACTCTGAATCAACATACAAAACTGCCAAATTTTCTATATATTGTAATCATTATGATCACAACTTGTAATAATTGCTTTAACTCTTTCCCAGCCAATGACAGACTTTTCCAGTTTTCCCTGTTATACGGTAGGGGGCGCTATCACACATCTTTTGAAAGAGTACAGAATCTCCTGAATAAAAGCATTGCTTATGCACGTTGTAGTCTTTGAAAACAAACACAATTTTCTCAGCTTTTTGTTTAAAATGTTGTTGTTTTTATGAAACTTACCCACATTTAAGTGTTGATAAAAAAGAATGCCTAAAGCTACAGAGATTCTGTTATTTATTTTGATATATTGTAGCCTATGTTCATATATTCATTCAACAAAATATTCTGGGGGCCATGAAAGTTTTGTGAAAATCATTTTAAATAAAAAAATAGTTTTAAAGACTCTGGTGGGAAAAGGGTTAATGAGCTCGTTGTTTCTTCCTAAATGAATACACGATGTTAGCTAGCAAGATCTGTATTATCTTAGAAGTTAGAACTGTAAAAATTTTACATATTGACATTACTTTGACACAATATATAGAAACATGCATTCGTGAGTAGCCTAAATATTTGCTCTGTCATTCATGAGCTCGGAACCCGTAATTATGACTCCACTTGAAGGACGCATACAGTAAACACAGCAGTAAAGTGTGTGTGAACGAGGAAGCTGCTTTACAGACACGCCTATTTTACACACGTCACTCAAACACAGAACCAGGAAACTATTTCAGCTCCTCAGTTCAGAGAAACAGAAACTGAAGTGTTGTTGAGCTGTTGTGTGTTTGTGTCTCTCTGTATTCACACAGTAAAATGGCAGAAGCCAGATTTTCTCAGGATGAGTTCACGTGTCCAGTGTGTCTGGATCTCCTAAAGGAACCAGTGGCTATTCCCTGTGGACACAGTTACTGTAAGATCTGTATTACAGGCTGCTGGGATCAGGAGGATGAGAAGAGAGTCTACAGCTGCCCTCAGTGCAGACAGACCTTCAGTCCAAGACCTGCTTTAGCTAAAAACACCATTCTGGCTGAAATGGTGGAGAAACTGAAGAAGACTAAACTTCCTGCTGACTGTTACGCTGGATCTGGAGATGTGGAGTGTGACGTCTGTACTGGAAGAAAATACAAAGCCGTCAAGTCCTGTCTGGTGTGTCAGGAATCTTATTGTCAAACTCATTTAGACCGTCATGAGGAATTTCACTCTCGTAAACCACACAAAGTGATTGATGCCACTGGACGACTGCAGGACATGATCTGCCGTAAACATGATAAAGAGCTAGAAATGTTCTGTGTCACTGATCAACAATGCATTTGTTTGCGGTGTAAAGAGTATGAACATAAAAACCACAAAACTGTATCAACTGCAGCACAGAGGACAGAGACACAGGTATGAACTGAGAGGGATTGATCACGCAGAAATGAAAGTGTCTTCATTTACTAACTCATTTACTCATGTTGTCCCAAACCGGATTGACTCACTTTCTTCTGTCGATTGTGAAGATGATATTTTTAAGAATGTCTCATCTGTTTTACTCTATACATTGAAAGTCAATTGGGTACAAAAGTTTCAAGCTCCAAAAAGGAGAAAAAGCATAAAAGTAATCTTAACAACTAGTGGTTTAAAAAAGAAGTGCGATTAATTGTATTAACTTACAGTTTAGCACTTGTAGTGTACTTCAAATTAAAAGTATATATAAAAAAAAAAAAACTGTACTTGCAGATAATATAATATTAATGAAGTGAAATGCCATTTAAGTGCACTTAAAGAGAGTAAAATGTCATGACTGTTAATAAATACAATTTGTAAAAATGTTAAATTAAATGTTTTACTTTAAAATGCATTTTAATAATATTTAATATTTCAATGTGACTCTTTTGTCATGATTTAAAGAAGTGCACTTATTTTGATGTATTGACTGACCAAAGTACTTGATTATAATTACAACTGTAGTGTGTTATTCAATATATTTAAAGTTAATATATATTTTAATATACAACATTATTACAGTATATTTTAGTCTGTACATATACCTTAACTATATTTTAAAAACAATAGAATTATGAAATTACATATGAAGAAAAAAATCACTGTTAAGTTCGGCTATCAGCTAATTGCTTTAAATATAAATTTAAACTATAATACATGCTAATTTAATGGCAATTAACATGCATGTCTGTAAACATTAGCCTACTGGCCCTATCTTACACCCGGCGCAATGCAGCGCCAAGCGCGATGCAAGTGTTTTCTGCAAGTTTCAGTCCGACGCAGTTATCATTTTCACGTCCTGCGCCACGTTGTTTAAATAGCAAATGTAGACGCGTTTTCAGTGGCGCATCATTGTTGTGTCCATGAAGATGTGAAAAAATAGGCATAAATCCTGCTTACACATTTACCAAAATTATTATACGCCTGTTTAATTGAAGCTAATTTGGGTGGGTTTCTCCCATCCCCATTGTCACTTCTCTGTCTTTTACGGCCCTGACGAGAACGTCGGTCTCCTCGGCTGTGAACCGTTCCTGGCGTGCGCCTGGCAAATCCGCCGGTATAATAGCAATCCGCCAAGGAACAAGCGCGCCTGCTCTTAAAGGGAATGTGAGATGTCGCTCTGATTGGTTTATTTCACGTTATGCCCAAACCACACCTATGAGTAATGCAGCTACTTCAGACCAACCCATTTTAGATTTGCGTTGAGATCCGCCCACAAAGTTACTTGCGTTTTGCGTTTGATACTTGCATTTCAGATCTTTGAAATAGGGCCCCTAAAGTCAATGCCGCAAAATTTATTTATTTATTTTTGTTATTTAATGAGCGTGTTAGTAATGTGCGCCTATAGGCGAATCCACAATGCATGTACATTCTGCTTTTTAAACACACAGGGACGCACAGCAGCACACAAACATGCCAAATATTTAAAATAAAAGGATTACAATGTAAAAGATTATTATTGTGTATATAAAGATATGGAGGAATCCGGCTTGTCCCGTAGATGGTCTGCTTGTGCACTTTAACCTCACACACGAGCAGTTGTTTGCGCTCTGGAGACGGCTTCGGTCTTTCCACTATCAAATTCCGTCATGTAAATAGTGAATCTGCCATGGTGCGAGCACAACTGACATTTAAAGGGAATGGGAGATGAGACTCAATGAGATTGGTTTAACTCACGTAAATCCCAAAACACACTCATTACTCATTAAGAGAATAGGGACAACCCTTTTAGACCATGCGCCTGGTGCGCCGACCATTTAAAATTTAAATTACCATTTAAATCCAAAGTGGATTCGACACACCCTAAGTGAACTTGTGCCTTGCGCTTTAGACCATGCACTAAGATCGTTAAAAGAGGGCCCTTAGTTCAGTTCACTCTTAAGTATATTATTTGAAAGTATATTATTTACATACACTTTTTAAAGCACTTATTTTTTTAAAGGACCAATTTTGATTAACAAATCAAATCATTGATCAACTCATGTACGCAGAGCACAAATCAAATATGATGACATCAAAAACATCAAACTTCACTGATGCTTGTGTGATGACATCATTATGTTTAGTCATGTGACATGCAAGAACCAATGAGATTGTGTCATCATATTTTATTTGGCCTCTGTAAACAGTTGAGACATTCTTCTAAATATCTTCTGTTGTGTCTCACAATAGACAGAAAGTCATACAGGTTTGGAACGACATGAGGGAGAGTAAATGATGACAGAATTAAAACTTTAGGGTGAAGTATTCATATAAAACTAGGCACTGATGAAATACTGCTGACATTTTCAGTTTCATATTCACAGAGATGGGCATAAATACATGGAAATGTATTTTGAAAATACATGTGAAATTGGCCATCCAGTGCAGGTATAGGTCACAGTGAATGAAGAAACTACATAGGCCTACTGACTTTTCATTCCTAACCTCATCTATTTCTTTCTTTCTTTCTTTCTTTCTTTCTTTCTTTCTTTCTTTCTTTCTTTCTTTCTTTCTGGCAATTACAAATAAACTTATGGAAAATAGCAGCCATTTATATACTTATTTCTGGTTACAATGTAGTCTATTACTTGTGGAACACTATTAAAATATTCATACTGTATGTAAAACTGTGGGAACATTTTCTAATATCTAGCAAAGAATATGGATGGGCGATATGACCTCAATTTTACTTCACAGTAACAATATCATGTTTTCACAATTCTCAATATCAGTTTTGATTCCACAGCATACACTGAATTTCAAACTCTTTTTAAGTAATTTTATGTTTATTTTGTGTGAAGTTTATTTGTTTCTATAAGTTTATTCAAATTAGAAAGTAGATATTTAATTTAGAATTAATTTAGATTAATTTGACACTATTTCCCCCTTTTTTATTATTATTTTTTATGTACAATAAAACTAAAAGCTGAAGATTTTTGTGGAGTATCATTCATCAGTGTTTGTTTTTCCACTCCAACGTTCCAATAATTCCTGCCCACTAAAAGCTGCACGGATAAATTTGCTTACCTCACAATTAGGCCCATCTATGTAAACGATTTAGAAAAAGTTCCATCAATTCACACTTTATATCATCACTATGATAGTGTCATATCACCCAGCCCTAACATGCAGTAATGCTTTAAACACATTTGACAAGCTAGTTGATAAAAATCAACAACCGGTCAAGACTGATTGGCTAACGCTATTTTCCTAGCCTGGTTAAAACCAGACCATTCTCAGTAGTAACTGAGTTATGGTCTGGCAAAGCTTCATTAATAACTAATTTCCAAAGGGGCGTCACCAACGGACATCGCTCAAATGCCTCTGGGCGCAATTGGATAGACCTAAAACCAATCAGAGCGATCGTCATCGTGTAAATCGTGCGTCCCAATTCGCCTAAGTTACTCTATGCCATAAAAGTATGTACTCTTTTTGTGAAGAAAAGGTATTTACTTTTGAATGTGTAGCAAAAAAGTAGGCAAGCTTTGGGACATACTACTTCGTCATCTTTATCGGACGGATCTGTCGCGTGCATCCCGTCACGTAAACTGCCCTGTCAATCATCTTGTCACAGTTAAAATCCTCTATTAAATCTAATTTAATTTCCTACCGTTTCGGAGAGAAATGTAGTAGCACGTTCATCTGCCAGTGGGTCTTTCATGGAGACTGTCCTCATGTGTTTGCAATTTGCATATAATAATGCATTTAAAAAAGTTGGTGCGCTTCACCAACGGACGTCGCTCAAATGCCTCTGGGCGCAATTGGATAGACCTAAAACCAATCAGAGCGATCGTCATCGTGTAAAGCCCGCCTCAACGTTTCTGATTGGTGCCTCGATTTGGACGGATTAGAAATCGGCTTGAATGAGCTCTTTGCCAGACTACTTGCAGAGCAAATCTAAATTTGCCGGAAGTTTGTCTGGGTTTTCCCAGGCTACTATTTTCCCACTTGTCTGTGCACTTTTATTCTTTCATGGTAACTGAAGTGAATAATGCACTATTTTAACTTTAATCAACAAGTAGAATAGATCATGACATTCTCACCATATTATATAAAAAAAAAAGAATCGCTGATCCAATGCTGAGCTAGTGTCTGAACTAGTTGATGCACAAAATCAATACCCTGATAAAGAGGTTGACTGGCAAAAAGTATTTTATGTATTTTGAAAATACAAAAATACTCACCTTAAATGTATTTAAATACAAATTACATTTGAATTTTTCCAAAGGCTTTAAAATACAAAATACAAAAAAGTATTTTGTATTTCAAATACGTATTTTAAATACATGTATCTGAAATACTGCCCATCCCTGCATATTCATTCATAATCTAATTTCAGGAAACTATGAATCAGTGGTTTGAACCTACAGTATAAACTTACAATGCTAGATCTTTAACCCTTATTATAGTAGTTTTATGTGTCATTCCCTGTTATTGGTTTGTCCTCCAGAAACAGCTGAAGGAGACGATGATGAAGATCCATCAGAGAATCCAGCAGAGACAGAAAGATCTTCATCAGCTGAGAGAGGCTGTGGAGTCTCATAAGGTGAGTCTGGAGAAGAAGAGAAGTGTGAGACGTCTCAGTTTGGACTCACTGAACTCACTGTGTGATTGTGATGTGTGTGTAACAGCGCTCTGCACACACAGCAGTGGAGGACAGTGAGAAGATCTTCACTGAGATCATCCGCTCCATTGAGAGAAGCCGCTCTGAGGCGACACAGCGGATCAGAGATCAGGAAAAGACTGCAGTGAGTCGAGCTGAAGGACGACTGGAGCGACTGGAGCAGGAGATCAATAATCTGAGAAGGAGAGACGCTGAGCTGGAGCAGCTTTCACACACACACCATCACATCCAGTTCCTGCAGGTAACAGAGATCTAGAAGAACTGGATCATAGCTCAGTGTGGCATGATTTCCTGAGTTAAGTGGTTGGGCTGGACATTTTTAATGTCATCAATTGTGCGGGCTATAAAAGCCATTGTCGAATGCACCTAGGCAGAGCGTCATTTCCCGGATGTGGTGTGGTTTTCGCTGTTGCGATTGAACGTGACTCGTGCCTGGTTCGGCTCGGTAAAGGAGAGCGGCTGTGTTTATGGTCGCTTCCGTGTTCGCCGTTTTGCCACAGCTGCTCTAATCGGCTGATGGCTATGAGTTTGTATCTGTCCTTCTCCAGGTATGCGTTGACTTTATTACATCCGCTTATCAGCCGTGGAAGTGGTGCGAGTCGCAATTTGTTTTTTATTTCAGTTGATGTTTTGTGTACGGGTGGCGGCTGTTGCAAATAGGCCGAATAATTAAACCTACAGCTATATCCCGGTTCCCGCAGCTGTCACTTGGTAAGTTTATAGTTTTCTTTGTATTCTTTATAGATTATTGGATGTTAACTGTATGGTTCTTCCGCTGATTGCAGGATGAATAACATCCTTACAGTGGCAGCACCGCTGTCTCGTCCTATGGTCGACTTGCATTGAGTCCGTGTGTGTTCTGGGTCGCAGTGGTGTTTGACCCGTGCCAACGAACTGTGTATGTGTGCACACGTGCTGTTCCAACAAGCGTCTTCGAGTGTCCTTATTTTGTGTGGTACTCAGTTTTGTTAAATTTGTTGGATTCTTTGTCTATTTAATTCAAATCGGTTATTTTGTATTTAGGTTATCAGTTATTTTGTTTTGTATTTTTGTTTGATCTTGGTTTTGCAAATCTTCAGTAGGCTATGGGTTTCTTCTTGTGTATTGTGATTTAGTTTTCATAATGTGAAATTGGATTATTTGACTTTAAGCTGATTTCATTTTTTCCTTTGTCTTAATTTAAATTTATTTTTTGTTAATTGATTTATTTTTGGTTGATAATATTGTGAAACATTTGTTTGTTCATTTGTTGTAGTTTATTTTGAGTTAAAGTATTGTTTAAGTTTTTTCCTTTACAGTTGTGTAATTAGTACAATATATTGTATTAACGTGTGTGTGTGTGTGTGTGCGTGTGTGCGTGTGTGCGTGAGTTGTGTATTGAGTTCTTTCTGTCTAGGAGCTGCAGGCCTTCTTGACCAGGGCGACCATTCCTCTATAGATGGTGGTGGTGTTTCTTCATTGTGTGCTGTGGTTTGTGGCGTGCACTGGGGTTCTTTAATGGTATGAGTGTGCTGTGCAGATTGTGAGATCCTTCATTATTGGAGCATCTTCCCTGTAGTTTGGCTGCAGCTCCATGACATTTGAAGTGACTTATGTAAGCCCGTATTAAAATTGATGTGTGAGATTGTCTAATTTATGCTTTTATGTCATCATAATAAAACTTTTGTATTTGATTGATACCTGTGTCTCCACGTTGCTTGCCACTGGTTAGGGAACCTGTGTCAGCCTTGTGAGTTAGATTCTTTGGGTGAAATTCCCAAGGTGGCGTAGTCAGTCATTATTCCTTAATTTGATCATCTCAAATCCATTTGCTAAATTTACCTGGGCCACACAGGGCCTCGGTTACAATCTGGCGCAGTCGGCAGGGTCTGCTCTTTGTTTGGCAGCTTCTTGGAGACTTTGGTATTCTTTTTTTTGTGTTTGTTTTGTGTAGGGACGAGACAGCGGTGTATGTTCAACTGTAGGCCTACTCCTACTAAATTTTTCTGTTATAGGTGATTTAACTTGTTGTTTGAGTTAAAAATGGAAAGTGAATTGCAGGAGTTGCGGGACTTGGTGATTCAATTAAGAGCTGATAACGAAAGGCTGCGACAGGAACAACCATCGGTAAGTTCTCCAGGTACTAGTACCACTAATAATAGTGATGTTGCAGCAGCAATGGCTAGACCTGCATTGGCCAGTACTGGTGCTGCCTCAGTGGATAGGTTTGTTTTTGTGCCTAGGGATCGGAAATGCCCAAAATTTAGTGGAACATCCGGTATAGGTATTGAGGAATGGGTTGATGAAGCGCAGGCTTGTATGCGGGCCCGTTGCTTGTCATTGGCTGATCAAGCTTTCTTCCTCTTCGATCATTTAGAAGGGGAAGCTCGTGAAGAAATTAGGCATCGCCCTGATATGGATAGGGGGGATTCAGCTAGAATAATTGGGGCACTTCGTGAATTGTATGGTTGTTCGTTGTCATATGTAGCTTTGCAAGAAGCCTTTTTTTCCCGGAGGCAGCAGGAAGGGGAGACCCTGTTAGAGTTTTCCCTTTCTTTGATGGGCCTCCAGGAGAAAGTTAAGCAACAGTCGTCTACCGCTATGCCAAACGCTGAAATATTACTGCGTGACCAATTTGTTGAATTTGTTTTGGATCCGGCGTTGCGTCGTGAGCTTAAGCAATTGGTACGCCGTCAACCATCATGTACTTTTTTGGACGTCCGAAGTGAAGCGATTCGGTGGGAGCGGGAAGGTATGCCAGGGGGTGCAAGGCTTCGAAGTCAGTCACTTCCAGTAACGTATGGGCTTCAGTGTGGGGTACAAGGGAAGTCGCAAGGAGATTTCAGTAGCCCAAGGTCTGAGTTTGATGACTTAAGGGATATGTTAAAGCAGCAACAAGAGCAGTTAAGCCAACTTGCGCAGGGGCTTTCCCAGTTACAGGGCTCTCGCTTGCGGAACCCTTCTCCTCGCCGTGGTCCAGTAATATGTAGGCGTTGTCAACGAGCTGGTCATTTTGCCAGGGATTGTGATAGTGAACGTGCTCCCTCTCCAGTAATATGTAGGCGTTGTCAACGAGCTGGTCATTTTGCCAGGGATTGTGATAGTGGACGTGTTCCTTCTCGCCCCGGGCCTTCCACGACTGACTCCGCAGGTGGGGGAGGACAGATCCGTTTTGCGCGGCGTTCGGAAAACTAGCACCCACTGGACTGCAGAGTCACAGTTCAGTTGGGAAGTCTAATGGCTCTGTGTTGCATCATCCTGATTCTGCTCATACATTGATTGCGTCATGCCCCAATCTTATCGCCTTGTTCGATGGAGTTTCGATACCCTGTTTGATTGACACCGGGTCGATGGTATCAACAATTACAGAAAGTTGTTTCCGCAAATATTTTGAACAAAGTGTTAAAACATGCCAGTGGTTACAGCTTCGGGCCGCTAATGGGCTTGAGATACCATATATTGGATATGTAGAGTTGGATGTCGAGCTCTGTGGTAAGCTGGTGCCAAAGTGTGGGGTGCTGGTGGTCAAGGATCCTCCTGGTGGACTTAGTATCTCAGTTCCGGGTGTTTTGGGAATGAATGTTCTCCGGCGCTGTTACCAGGAGCTCTTTGGCCAACATGGCCGTGCATTATTTAGTGTACCATCCGTGTCAGAAGCCCCGAGCATTATGGTTCAGGCCCTTCAGCATTGTTGTCAGGTTAGTACCCAGCCTGAGAAGGACCGCGATGGTAAAGTTCGGATACGCGGTCGCCGGGTATGTTGTATACCTGGTGGCACAATGAAATTGGTGGCCACCACATGTTCAAGGCATTTTGCGGCTACTACGGTGCTTTTTGAACCTCTTGAGGGTGGACTGCCTGCTGGTTTGTTTGCAGCTCCTGCATTGGTCTGTGTGACCAATGGTACTGCGTATGTACCAGTAGTGAATGTAAGCACCTTAGATGTTATGTTGTATCCACATAACACCTTGGGCATCTTGAACACTGTCTTGGTAGTCAGCTTGCCCACAGATGTAGTTGAGGTTAAGTCCGCTACAGCCACTGTTAATTCTCAGCCCCCTTCAGTAAGCCCTGTGCGGGATCAGATTGATGCCATGGATTTGTCCATGTTGGCAGGTGAAGAAGTAGCTCAGGTTAGAGCATTGCTTCGGAGATACCAGTCAGTGTTCTCTGGTTATGAAGGAGACCTTGGGTGCACCAACCTCATCGCACATGAGATTCCGCTTTCTGATGATGTTCCGGTTAAGCAGCGCTATCGTCGAATACCTCCATCAGAATATGACGTTGTAAAAGCTCATATTAACCAGCTGTTGGAAGCGCAGGTGATAAGGGAAAGTTCTAGCCCTTACGCGTCCCCGATTGTCTTGGTCAAGAAAAAGGACGGTGGTCTGCGCATGTGCGTAGACTACCGTCAGTTAAATTCCAAGACACGTAAGGATGCGTTTCCGTTGCCACGCATCGAAGAATCACTGGATGCGTTGACAGGGGCTCGTTGGTTCTCAACCTTGGACTTAGCCAGCGGATATAATCAGGTCCCAGTGGTGGAGGGAGATAGGCCGAAAACCACCTTCTGCACCCCATTTGGGCTTTTCGAATATAATCGGATGTCATTTGGGCTCTGCAATGCCCCCAGCACATTTCAACGACTAATGCAACGTCTGTTCGGTGACCAGCAGGGTCAATCCTTGCTGCTTTACCTCGATGATATCGTGGTATTTTCTTCATCCGCAGAGCAGCATTTGATGCGTTTGGAAGTGGTATTGAATCGGCTGGAGCGTGAGGGGTTGAAGGCGAGGTTAGAGAAGTGTTTCTTTTTCCAGAAAGAGGTTAGGTATCTGGGGCACGTGATCTCATCGGAGGGAGTGTCAACAGACCCGAGTAAGATCGAGGCAGTGTCTCAGTGGCGTCGCCCAGAAACGGCTAGTGAACTCCGCTCATTTCTGGGTTTCGCTAGCTATTACCGCCATTTTGTAGAAGGTTTCGCAAGACTGGCGGCACCCCTTCACAGGTTGGTGGCTTTGTTTGCGGGTCCAAAATCCAGAAAGCGAGCATCTTCGAGTTTTGCGGCTGCGTGGAGTGAACAATGCGAACAGAGTTTCGAAGGGTTAAAAGGCAAGCTTACGTCATCACCAGTTCTTGCATATGCAGACTTCTCTCTGCCTTTCATCCTAGAAGTGGACGCCAGTCATGCTGGACTGGGAGCAGTCCTTTCCCAGGAGCAGGAAGGTAGGGTGCGGCCTATCGCATACGCCAGTCGCAGTCTTCGGCCCACTGAGAGGAACATGTCTAATTACAGCTCCATGAAGTTGGAGTTCCTGGCACTCAAGTGGGCCATGGCTGACAAATTCAGGGAGTACCTGATAGGGCAGAAGTGTGTTGTCTTTACAGACAACAATCCCCTTAGCCATTTGACAACTGCCAAACTGGGTGCACCTGAACAGCGTTGGGCCGCACAACTGGCCTCCTTTGATTTTGAACTTAGGTATAGGTCGGGGAGAAGTAATCGCAATGCGGATGCTCTTTCGAGACTTGATCCAGCAAGGCATTGTGAGTTAGGCCGCAAGAGTTTTGGTACCAATGTACTTCTGGAGTTACAACAGGTTATGGATGAGCGAGTGGGTACCCTGGGCACCCAAGCAGTCACCCAAGAAACTGTTATGGCTTTTCCAAGTCGTTCAGTTGATGACATAAGGTCATTACAAAGAGCAGACACCGTTTTTGGGGAGGTCTTGGGATTCTGGGAGCGGAGGATGTTTCCCAGTCGTGAAGAGCGTTGTTTATTCTCTAAGCCAGCCTTAGTCCTGCTCCGTCAGTGGCAGAGGCTGGTGGAGCGGGACGGGGTGGTTTATCGTCGTGTCTTTCGTCCTGACGGGGGAGAAGAGCTTCTACAGGTATTACTACCTGATGCTCTGCGTAGTGAGGTGTTGACCTTATTACACCAGGAGCATGGGCACCAGGGAATTGAGCGGACCACAGAATTGGTAAGGCAGCGCTGTTACTGGCCTGGTATGGCTTTGGATATAGCCCAGTGGTGTCGGCATTGTGAACGATGTCAAGTGGCTAAGGACACACAGCCACCTGCCCGAAGTTTCATGGGTCATTTTTTAGCGTCCAGGCCTAATGAGGTCCTGGCGATAGATTTTACTATCTTGGAGCCATCACGGACAGGTATAGAGAACGTATTAGTAATGACTGATGTCTTTACTAAATACAGTATGGCTGTCCCTACTCGGGACCAGAGGGCAGAGACCGTGGTGGGGGTATTGGTGACGGAGTGGTTTTATAAGCTAGGGGTACCTGGTCGAATTCACTCAGACCAAGGTCGAAACTTTGAGTCACAGCTAATGCGACAGTTGTGCAACTTGTATCGGGTTGACCGGTCTCGCACCACGCCGTACCATCCGGCCGGTAACGGCCAGTGCGAGCGGTTCAACCGTACGTTGCACAATCTTTTGCGTACCCTCCCAGCTTCAAGGAAAAGGGATTGGGTATCTTGCCTCCCACAAGTATTGTTTTGCTACAATACTACTCCCCACCAGACCACTGGTGAATCGCCCTACCTCCTGATGTTCGGGCAAGAACCCAGACTCCCAGTGGATTTCCTTTTGGGAAGGGTCCAGGATGTGGTACCTGGTACAGTACATGACTGGGTGGTAGAACATCAAGCCAGGCTTCAGGTTGCTTTTGAGGGGGCTCGTGAACGTATAAAGGCAGCGGCAGACCGTCGAAAGGCTAATTACGATCAGCACGTTCAGGATGTCCCATTGGTCGAGGGTCAGACGGTTTATCTCAGGGACCTTGGCAAGAGGGGTCATAATAAAATTCAAGACTTATGGAGTTCCGTAGTGTACCGCATAGTGAAGGCACCGAAGGATGGTGGGGCTGTTTACTCAGTGGTACCAGTGCATGAGCCAGATAAGGTAAAGCATGTTCATCGTTCTTTATTGAAGGCCCGAAATCAGGAGGAGCTGCCTGTGCAAAGGCAGGAGGATAGTCCTCCGGCGCAGCAGGTGGTTGTGCAGGATGAAGAGCTGGATGAGGCAGACTGGTTGCTGATGGTTCCCAGAGAGCATCAGGCTCCCATGGCACTGGGTCCTAAAGAGCCAGGTGGTGTGGGATTACCCTTTGATGGGCTCTTGGCCCTAGAGCATCAAGCACCTTTACCTCCGGCCCCTGAAGTGTCAGGTGATCTAGAATCGTCCTCTGCTGGTTTGGTGGCACCTACGGGAGGAACGCCTGTAGTGCCTATAGGACCTGATTTGGGGACACGGCAGGTCGGTGAGGTATCGGTAGGTCTGGGGGTGCATAACCATGTTATTGCAGAGGAGGACGGGGCTCGACGGTCGAGGCGAGCAACGGCCGGTTATCATCCTAACGTTCACCGCCTCCCTCGGGCAGTGGGACAATCTGTATCTGATACCCCTATAGGTTCTAGTGCTGTTTCTGCGCTTTTTAGGCCGTGGAATTGAAGCTATCGTCGGGGCGACTACACAAAATCAAGGGGTAGATTGTGGCATGATTTCCTGAGTTAAGTGGTTGGGCTGGACATTTTTAATGTCATCAATTGTGCGGGCTATAAAAGCCATTGTCGAATGCACCTAGGCAGAGCGTCATTTCCCGGATGTGGTGTGGTTTTCGCTGTTGCGATTGAACGTGACTCGTGCCTGGTTCGGCTCGGTAAAGGAGAGCGGCTGTGTTTATGGTCGCTTCCGTGTTCGCCGTTTTGCCACAGCTGCTCTAATCGGCTGATGGCTATGAGTTTGTATCTGTCCTTCTCCAGGTATGCGTTGACTTTATTACATCCGCTTATCAGCCGTGGAAGTGGTGCGAGTCGCAATTTGTTTTTTATTTCAGTTGATGTTTTGTGTACGGGTGGCGGCTGTTGCAAATAGGCCGAATAATTAAACCTACAGCTATATCCCGGTTCCCGCAGCTGTCACTTGGTAAGTTTATAGTTTTCTTTGTATTCTTTATAGATTATTGGATGTTAACTGTATGGTTCTTCCGCTGATTGCAGGATGAATAACATCCTTACAGTGGCAGCACCGCTGTCTCGTCCTATGGTCGACTTGCATTGAGTCCGTGTGTGTTCTGGGTCGCAGTGGTGTTTGACCCGTGCCAACGAACTGTATATGTGTGCACACGTGCTGTTCCAACAAGCGTCTTCGAGTGTCCTTATTTTGTGTGGTACTCAGTTTTGTTAAATTTGTTGGATTCCTTGTCTATTTAATTCAAATCGGTTATTTTGTATTTAGGTTATCAGTTATTTTGTTTTGTATTTTTGTTTGATCTTGGTTTTGCAAATCTTCAGTAGGCTATGGGTTTCTTCTTGTGTATTGTGATTTAGTTTTCATAATGTGAAATTGGATTATTTGACTTTAAGCTGATTTCATTTTTTCCTTTGTCTTAATTTAAATTTATTTTTTGTTAATTGATTTATTTTTGGTTGATAATATTGTGAAACATTTGTTTGTTCATTTGTTGTAGTTTATTTTGAGTAAAGTATTGTTTAAGTTTTTTCCTTTACAGTTGTGTAATTAGTACAATATATTGTATTAACGTGTGTGTGTGTGTGTGTGTGTGTGTGTGTGCGTGTGTGCGTGAGTTGTGTATTGAGTTCTTTCTGTCTAGGAGCTGCAGGCCTTCTTGACCAGGGCGACCATTCCTCTATAGATGGTGGTGGTGTTTCTTCATTGTGTGCTGTGGTTTGTGGCGTGCACTGGGGTTCTTTAATGGTATGAGTGTGCTGTGCAGATTGTGAGATCCTTCATTATTGGAGCATCTTCCCTGTAGTTTGGCTGCAGCTCCATGACATTTGAAGTGACTTATGTAAGCCCGTATTAAAATTGATGTGTGAGATTGTCTAATTTATGCTTTTATGTCATCATAATAAAACTTTTGTATTTGATTGATACCTGTGTCTCCACGTTGCTTGCCACTGGGTAGGGAACCTGTGTCAGCCTTGTGAGTTAGATTTTTTGGGTGAAATTCCCAAGGTGGCGTAGTCAGGCATTATTCCTTAATTTGATCATCTCAAATCCATTTGCTAAATTTACCTGGGCCACACAGGGCCTCGGTTACATCAGCTATTTGCTTTTAATAAAAACATTAAACTAAACCACATTCATTTAACTGCAAATAACATGGAATTAAGTTTCTGAAAACATTACAGCCAATCTGCACTTATATATTTTTAAAGTATATTATTTATGTTACAAGTACGGTACTTTCTTTTTCACAAGGAGTGTAAGTGTGAAATACTAGAGTTTGTAGCATTAAATGATGAATATGAGAAGAATGTGCTGATTGTGTGAAAGTGCTGGATTGAAGCGAGTCACTGAAGAGAAGTGAAGTCAACAAGAGCCACTCAGATCTGATATAGTGCAGGTTATTGGCTGAAGTGTGGAGATGATGAGTTTTGATTTCTGTTTTCTGTAGAGTTTCCAGTCTCTCTCAGCACCTCCTGAATCTACAGACGAACCCGACGTTTCCTTCAGTTCTCTCTCCTCTTTTGATGGCGTGAGGGAATCTGTCCGTCAGCTGAGAGACAAACTGGAGGATTTCTGCGAAGAGGAGATCAAGAAGATCTCTGATAGAGGTAAAGTCCTGCGCCTCGTTTATACAGACGTGTGTAGAATGATCCGAAATGTGAACGTACAACAGTTTCTGAAATGTTCCTATGATTTATAAAGCAAATAATTTTCCTAAACGCATCCCAATTTTTAAATCACAGTTGTAACGACTATGGCTCGATGGGTAAAAATGGACTTTTAATTTATATACTAATTAAAAGTGAAAACACTTTCTAAGTCCCACAGACTGGGCAGACTCTGTAACTGAATCCCTTTTACGACCCACTTCCCCCTTTCCACAGTGTGAGCTTCAAAGACATTATTGACATTCCGATCTCAAGAGAAAACCCACTCTGAATCACACACACACACCAAACCGCTCTGAAACTCCTAAAATACAAGTTACACACACACGCATGAATCATTATCAAAATGTTTTTATGTAGTTTTCTTGTCTATGGGATGTGATGGGATAAATTGAGATTTATGCACCTCTGCAGATGTAATGGACACGTGTGTTGATACATTTGAGATGTATCTGTTTCATTAACTGATATTAATGTCGGGTGTGATATCTTACGGATCGTACTGAGCTTCTTTATACAGAGATAGAAACTATATTCCGCACAAAATGTTTATTCCTAGACATAAGGTGGTATTAAAGTTTTAATGCATTTTTCTGTGTACGATCAGAAGAGGCGTTCCTTCACAAACAATGAAACGCTCCCGCCTCAGAACCGAAAGATTTCATTGGGTCCCGTCATCAAACGGGGCGTTACCCCGCGCTGCTTTAAAAACCACAACACAAGCAGACGTTTTTTCTCTCTGCGCTCATACTCTCTCACCCTCGGGACTCCGAACTCTGAACTCTGCACTCTCACCCCTCCCTGCACCAAGGGCAGCGGAGCGAGAGAAGGCACAGGGCCTTCATCCAAACCAACCGCGGATGTAGAAATCCAGTCTCGTCCTGTAACCAAGTTTTCTCGCCCTTCCCGCACCGGGAAGAGACTTCCGTACCTCTCGGTAATGTTACGATCAGTAAGTTTTAAGAACTTCACGCGAAACGCAAGCCTACAAATCGATGAGACACGGTCCAGCCAAGATACGCACGTGGTCCCGAAGCCCAGCTTCACACAGACAAAGGAACAGAATCGCAAGTAACGTATCAAATGATCTCTCTCGAAGCGGCTTTCACAGTTGTCTCTTAAAAGGTTCTGTTTGTGAATTACCATACTTTCTCCCTCACTTTCTTCCTATTTTCATTCTGATCAAGTCATGTTTATGTTTGTTTGTTTAAACGTTCGTGTGTCTTGTGTAATTTTACGTACGTAGATTAGCCTATATTACTTCCTATATACATATAATCCTTTGTGTGTCATTTTTGATTAAATAAATCTTTTATACTTTGACTGACTCTGTGTTACAATCCCACCAATGTAATTGTCAATGAAATTGCGATAAGATCTGGCTACTAGCTCTTTATTTTGATTCATAAACCCAGCAATTTGCATCCACGGCCAGGAGAGAATTTGTCTGAGGTTTGATAATATAAATATTCCTTCTTAACGGGTATAATCAAAGTATTCGCTGGTCGAATGACTGATGAGAGACCAGTTACAGAACGAAATATTTTTGATAATTAGCAGGTAATGTAATCGCATATGTGAAATTTATGAATTATGACTATGAGTTATGATTTTAATATTTCCCCAAATTTGAATATTGCTCGAGCTAATATTTCATATATGACCTAATTACGATTGTTACCTATAAACGCTACACAGTTCATCTTTAATTCAAGTGCAACGTGAGCAAGTGCATCAACTCTACAGAACAGCCACAAACATCCCTTGATGGTTTAGAAGTAATAAATACTTATGTATATATTGAAATTGAAATCCATTGAAATTTAGGATGGAATCCCATACGTGTGTTTTATATATGAGGCATCTGGAGATTCTTCTGTTCTCAGAAGTGAGTCCTGCATCATCTAATATCAGATTAGAAACGTCTTAGAAATGGATGTATTTTATCTTGTAATTTCTCTTCACACTGTTCATGTCTGTTTATTTCCACAGTCACATTCACCAACATGAATCCCAAGACCAGGAATGACTTCCTACAATGTAAGTCACTGAGAAACAAGCAGAAAAACTCACTGAATGTGTTCATGTTCTTCCTGTAGAAGGAGAAATTAACATGATAGAAGAGTTTTATAATTAATCATGTAAATGATGATTTGCACAGGATATCTGATCAGCTGTACTGAGACACTGATGATACATTGTTCAGATACATTAAAAGATCAGACAGATTCATAATTCCTGATTCTGATGTGTTTTCTCTCCATCAGATTCCCATCAGCTGACTCTGGATCTGAACACAGTGAATAAAGACCTCAGTCTGTCTGAGAGGAACAGAGTGATTACTTACACTGACACACAACAGTCGTATCCTGATCATCCAGACAGATTTGATAAGTGGTGTCAGGTGTTGTGTAGAGAGAGTGTGTGTGGACGCTGTTACTGGGAGATTGAGTGCAGTGGTGAATATGTGCTTATATCAGTGTCATATAAGAGCATCAGCAGGAAGGGATTTGGTTTTGAGTGTGTGTTTGGACATAATGATCAGTCCTGGAGTTTGTCCTGCTCTTCCTCCAGTTACTCATTCAAACACAATGACATAAAGACTGTTCTCCCTGTAAAGCCCATCAGCAGAAGAATAGGAGTGTATGTGGATCACAGTGTAGGAACTCTGTCCTTCTACAGCGTCTCTGACACAATGAGCCTCATCCACACAGTCCAGACCACATTCACTCAGACGCTCTATCCTGGGTTTTATGTTGATTCTGGATCAGTGAAACTGTGTTGATGTTTCAGAATAGACTGTAGAGAGATTTACCCATAATGCTTTGAGCTGCACGATAAATCAGTAACAGTGAGATGTTTTAGAGCAGGGATGGGCACCTTGCGGCCCGCCTCCTCACTCACTGCGGCCCGTGGGGCAATTTTCAAATACCATAGAAATGTTGTTTTCACGGGTTTTACCGCATCTGAACAAATTCCAAATGGTAATGATACAGTATACCGATAGAGGGCGCCTCCTATGCAAAACACTTAGTCGGACCTGCTTCACTACAGTCAACGATGAAGAGAAAGAACCATGAGAGGTAAAAAAAGAAAACTGGATCAAGAGAATCGTACTTTTCAGACGAGAGGGGAAACAGATTATCTGTTTACAGAATTCAAAGGTAGACCTACAGTATGTGTTTAGTGTGTTTGGAAACAAGATCAGTATTCAAAGATTTCAACTTAAGTCGCCATTACAATACCACACACAGGGAAAAATATGGAAAGTACACCGGAGCTGCTAGGTCCGCTGTTATAGCTGACCTGAAAGTGAAGCTCAATCAACAACAGAGTATTTTTACCAGAATTACATCCACACAGGAGTCTGCCCTCAAGGCGTCTTACTCTGTGGCACTGGAGCTTGCTAAAGCCAAGAAGCCCTTGTCAGATGGCGAAATGGTGAAGAGGTATGCAATGGAAATGGCCAAATCATTTGGAGACGAGGATATGGCTAAAAACTTTGAAACTGTCTCCTTGTCCCGTCGCACAGTGACACGCAGAATTTTTTACATCCATAATCACGTCGATGGCAAACTGAAACAAGTCATGCACGACTGCAAATACTTCTCATTAGCGTTGGATGAGAGCACAGATGTGATGGATATTAGCCAGATACTGATTTTCACTAGAACGAATGACAGGTCATTTGTTGTACACGAAGAACTTTTAAAATTGGTGTCGTTGCACAACACTACTAAAGGGACGGATATTTTCAACGCCGTTAACAGTGTTGTGAATGAGTACTATGGTGGCTTTGACAAGCTGTCAGCCGTCGTTACTGATGGGGCACCTGCGATGCAAGGAAAACACAATGGTTTCGTCGGGCTCCTCCAACAGAGTGGGATGGACTGTCCTATACTGCACTGCATCATCCATCAGGTGAGTTGTTTTATCTTCAGCTCACTTTTTATGATTATGAATATGGGCGGCCTTATGAGATTAATATGACAGGATGTGTAGATTTTAGCGCTGAATCTAATCTTTATTTTAATTCTACAGGAGGCTCTCTGTGCCAAGACACTTAACTTCAGTCACGTTATGGATCTGGTGACTAAAGTTACAAATTTCATCCGAGGAGGGAATAGGTCTCTCAGTCACAGGAGGTTTGTAGCTTTTTTGGATGAAGTGAGCACGGCGTATGGGGATTTACAAATGCACAACGAGATTAGATGGATGAGCCGAGGAAAGTGTCTGGAGCGTTTTTTTGCGTTGCGCACCGAACTTCCTGTGTTTTTGGAGGACAGTGTTCGAGGCGATACAAGTGCCTACACCCGAAAACTCAGAGACACAGAATTTCTTTGCGATATGGCCTTCCTTACGGATGTTACCTCACACCTCAATCACCTGAACACACAGTTACAGGGGCGAGGCCAAACTGTATCCGACCTTTACGCACACATGAATGCATTTCGGCGTAAATTAGAGCTTTTCAAAGAAGGATTTTCATCCAATCGTAAAAAATGTGTACACTTTCCCTCTTGTGAAGAGATGCGGAGAGATGTCCCTGAATGCGAGAACATTTTTCACAAATACAGAGCCGACATCGAAACACCTCAGCAGCAGTTTAAGTGCCGCTTCCATGATTTCCACGCCATGCAGCCACGAATAGCATTATTCACTGACCCCCTCTCTGCTGCTGAAAGCGAGCAACCGTTGCAGCTTGAACTCTGCGAAATTCAGTCAGACCCGTTTTTTCAAGCAAAGCGTAGTGAGAGGGGAGTTTCATTTTGGAGTTTACTACCAGAGTCCCGCTTTCCACTTCTCAGGGATTTTGCACTGTCAATGGCCAGCATGTTTGGGAGCACGTACATTTGCGAGAGCAACTTCTCCACAATGAAACATATAAAGTCGAAAGAGAGAAACAGGATCAGCGATGACGTTCTGTTTCAGCTCATGAGGATTGGCTGCACTAACACTGACATTGACACCCAGTCTATTGTACGCCAGCAGGAGAGACCACAAGTATCTCATCAACTTTAAACTTTCCCCCCCTGTATGTGAGATATAGCCTATGGTGGAAAGTATGCTTATGTTTTTCTGAGAGCCCACAATGTTTGCACTGGAATAATAACAAAATAAAAAAAAAGTTTGCTACTCAGTAATGTGTTTTGTTTGTTTATGTTAAAAGTTCATTAATGAATAGAAGCAGAAAAAATAATTGAGTAGTAACAAAGTTTGTTTTGGCTGGACAGAACCCAATTAATTATCAGTTTATCCTCCATTACAGTTGTTCCCGGGCTCCATGTATCCCCTGTAATGTTAGTATTGTGTTGTCACAAACGCGCTCTATCGCCCCAGTAACAAATAAGCGTCGCTTAAGGTAACTTTCAGGACTGTAGCCTTCAACTTGCTAATGAATTTGAGGGGGGGATGGGCAGTTTTAATTTTTGAGAAAACAGTGACCTTGTTTGTGAAATAGCAGGCTACTCCCGTTCTGATTCTCCCCTCGACCTCAGTCTGTTCGGCATCTTGTCTATCACCTTCCAAAGTTTGTAACTCCTCGTCTGTGTATTCTGGCTCAAAACAATATGGTTCTGGATCTTGGTTTGATACCAAATAAAAATCCTCTGACAATTCCTCAAAGTCAGCCATGATCACGAATCACGTTCGCTACTAGTTAGTCACGTTGGTTTTGTTGACAGAACGGCGCTTCTCGGGTGCTGCGCTCATCACTCCACCCAAGTAGCAGTGCTTCGCCTTGAGAAAATAGTTCCCAGTATTTAAACGTTTAAAAAATGACTGTGTCTCATATGACCTTGTTATTTGTACACACTGTGACTATACAAATCACAACATGTAAATATGAAAATGTTGGCGTTATTTTGTCACTTATTGGGATTAGTATGCTAGCTGTAGCCATTTACATCCAGTCTTTGTGCTAAGCTAGGCTAGCGGTGGGTGCGTCAAACAGACTTACAGCACGCACGGAGATGAAAAAGGTATGTATGGACTTATCTAACTCTGGGGGATACGGTGAATAAGCTAAAGTCCCAAAAAGTCGAAGTGTTCCTTTAAACGAACTAAGTTGGCTGTCCCAGTATGTAAAGCACCGTGAAAACGATTCCAATATGGAATTCCAAGTTGAGGTGAGCAATATTTTTAATTACCTTTTCTCTTTTAAAAGTTAAGGAATTTAACTAGTATTTTTTTGGTAATTTAATTTTGTTTTGACGTAAATAGGCGTAAGATTGTATGATAGGCCTATGTTGTATAACGTAATTACTTAATTAAAAGTTAAGTTGTATGTTTAATTTTTAAGTTATTAGCAAAGTAATACTTTTACTGTGTTGACAAGTATATAGTAATGTGCCTGAGGAACTTGAATACATTGTGTTTACATAGGCATTCTATATTTCTGTAGCATTGTGTTTTTTAAAAGACTTTTTATTGATTTTTTTTACTTATTGCCTTTTTAAGGAGGAAGATAACACCAGAGATGATCATATCTCCATGGCCACACACAGTCACCTGGAACATCTTCAACATCTGCTTCACCTCCAGAGACAACAACTTCGGACAGCTCCTCACCAGTTACGCCATCACCACCCCCCATCTCTCCACTTCCTATAACATTGCATATTCCACCATCTCCTACGCCATCTTTGTCCTCCCTACAAACACCATCACCGAGAGGCAATCCACAGCATCCCTTCCAGTCGCCATGTCCTTTATCCCGTAAAAGAAAACGGAGCACTGAAGATGTCCTGCTAAAAAGACCGGAGAGGCTGGACGAAGAGAGACAAAGTGCCATGCAGCAGGACAATGAGGACTACAGGTTTACATTAGTTTTAGCTGACATGCTTGCAAAAGTGGACCCAAGGAAGAAGCTTGATGTAAAGTTCAAGCTGAATCAGGTCCTTTTTGATGCACTGAGGGACAACGATGCATAGACTTTGTTTGCCATTACACACATTACAAAGTACTTAAAAATTTGTAAACAGAAACTTTTTTTTGTATCTATTGTGTATTATTTAAAATTCTAATTCATTTACAAAAGAGATTTGTATTTATAGTTTGCTGTGAAATAAAAACAAAAACTAAAGATTGTATTTTGTGTTTGCATTCATAAATGTCTTCATAAATAAAAGTGAGGCAGTACACTGATGGTAACAGACAGTGATTAACCTCATTCTTTTGTCTCTATACACATAGAAACATTTACATTGATGGCGACCAATAAAAGCCTCTCATTTTGTGAATAGAAACACATTTCTATTAAACGATAATAGAAGTTGAGAAGTTGTAAGTGCCTAATTGAGGAAGTACCGCGAAGTACCGCGAATGTGAACGTAAGATTAAACGCAAAATATATATTACAAGTTTGTGTCTGTCGTTGTATTTCTGTGAATGGCATTTTACACATTTGTGTCTACTTGTCTGCAGCTTCAAATTCAGAATACAGGTTTGTGACTATTGTCTGTGAGTGCAAATTTCAACATTCAACTTCAGATTTTTATTTTACAGGTTTTCACATTGGAGCTGTGAGTGTAAATGTTCATGTACAAGTACAAATATTTATTTTACAAGTTCTCAAATTCACATTTACGTGCTCTCGAGTTTTGCTACTGATTTACCTTCATAATGGAAAGTCCCCATAAAATATGAAAAAATAACATTGCTTTGTCTGTTGAAGACTGGTCTTGTTGAAATGAAAGGCCTGTTGATCAAATCATCCCAGTCTCATCAGCTGGACTGAAAGAAGTTTCAGTGCTCTTAGGACACTGAAAACATGGCTCAGAGCAATGGTCACAAGTGACACTTGACAGTATTGCTGTGTGTCGTCTCCAACAGGACAAACTGGACAGAATTGATGTGAAACATATGCCAACAGTTACTTTCTGTTAAATGATTAGTTCACTTAGTTAAAAATGAAAATTCTGTCATTATTTACTCACTCTCGAGTTGTTTCAAACCAGTTTCTTTCTTCTGCTGAACACAAAAGAAGATATTTTGAAGAATGTCGATAACCAGACAGTTGATGGTAGCCATTGACTTCCATAGTATTTTTTTTCTACTATGGAAGTCAGTGGGGTCCATCCACTGTCTGGTTATCGACATTCTTCAAAATATCTTCTTTTGTGTTCAGCAGAAGAAAGAAATTCATACAGGATTGAAACAGTTTGAGGGTGAGTAAATGATTTTCATTTTTGGGTGAACTATATCCCTTTAATGAAAGATGCAGACCTGTGTTTGGCTTCTTCAAAAAGCAAGGAACAAGACAGTATTGCACTATTGCATTGCACTATGAGTGGAGTAAAGGTAAGTCTCTGTTAAACTGCCACCATGTCTTTATTAGTTATTTGTAACATTACAGAATTAATTAATTTACATATTGTTAAGGTCAATATAGACTAAAAACCTTAATACATTATCCTATTAATTTCCTGATTCCTCAGCTTATTTAGCTTATTTATTTAGAAAATTAATTTTCTATGGGCATATATACGACTGAAACAGGTAGCCTAGTGCATCATCCCAAAATTTTCAACATCAACATTTTAATATAATTATAGTCAAATATGGCCTTCACAAAAAATGTGTTTTTTTGAGGAGCTGGGGTAGTGAACTAATAGGCCCCTGTGGCGCGGCCTAAGCTTTTGTCCTTAATGGCATTTTTTTCCTTACATTACTTTTACTTTTATACTTTAAGTAGTTTTGAAACCAGTACTTTTATACTTTTACTTGAGTAAAAAGCTTGAGTTTATACTTCAACTTCTACAGAAGTCTTTTTAAACCCTAGTATCTATACTTATACTTGAGTAATGAATGTGAATACTTTTGACACCTCTGGATGTTGCCATCAAAGGCTTTTGAATTTTTTCAAAGGCTGAGTGAGTATACTACAGAAATTAATAACAACAACTATTGAAATCTTAAGTTGTAGTTTATTTTATTATTGTAATTTCAAACAGAGCTGTTCACAGAGTAAACGCAACAACGTATCTGACTAATTAAACAACCAATCACAAATGTACACACCCCCATTACTCATCACGTGCCATTTCATTCAGCTCGATCAACTCAGACATAAATATCAATCAATAAAGAGACAAAAAAAAAAAAAACATAATGCACACTGTTAACACCCCCACTTGCTCTCACATTGTTAACATAGAGTATAACGCATCATTTTCCAAAAATCAATGCATCAAACTTGATCAACTTACACTTGGTTGCAGGCTTTGTCAACACATCTGCTACCATCTCATTAGTGGGACAATACACTAATGTAATGTCACCATTATTTACAGAAGACCTAATAAAATGGTACTTGATGTCTACATGTTTGCATCTTTGCCTGCTCACGGGATTTTTCGCTAAGGCGATTGTACCTTGGTTATCTTCATATACCTTAGGTTGAGAGTACTGACGGGATTTTCCAACAGTTGTTTAAGAGAGACACTGTATGGTTGTGGCTAGGGCTATATACTCTGCCTCACAGGTGGACAGTGCGACAGTTGGCTGTTTCTTTGTTTTCCATGAAATCAAAGCACCACATTCAGTTAGACTTACACAATAGCCTGTTGTACTACGTCTGTCATTACTAGCCGCCCAGTCTGCATCACTGTATGCTCTTATTCCCAGTGTCTCATTACATTTTCTGTAACACAGTTCTTTGCAAGTGTGCCTTTAAGATACCTCAGTACATGTTTAACTGTGGACCATTGCTCAACAGTTGGCTCTGTGAAATATTGTGACAGTTTGCTTACAACAAAAATTATATCAGCTCTAGTACAGATGGTCAAATAGATGAGGCTTCCCACTGCCTCTCTATATTTTTTCACATCAATCATCTTTTCGGCATAATTAGTATATTCAATTTTTTGTTCACAAGGAGTCGATCTAGGTTTGCAATCCTGCATGTTAAACCTTTGCAATATTTTTGTCACATATTTTGCTTGTGACATTCTCACACAGTTGTCACTCTGGTTAAAATTAACACCTAAAAAATGCCTTAATTTGCCCAAGTCTTTCATTTGGAATCTTTCAGTAAGCATGTCCTTCACACGTCTAAGAACATTTTCATCACTTGCCACAATCAACAAATCATCAACCCATATTACAATGATCACTTTTTCATTGGCTGTTTCCCATGTATACACACAATAATCAGCTTGATTCTGCACAAAGTGTTTTTTGGTCAAGTACTCATGTAGTACCTTGTTCCAGTTTCTGCCCGATTGTTTTAACCCATACAATGACCTTTCCAGTTTACAAACCAATTTTTCATTTGTGCCAGATTTTACTTCATAACCCTCTGGCTGTTCCATGTAAATTTCGTGATCTATTGGTGCGTTCAGGTAGGCAGTTTTTACATCCATGTGGTGCAAAATCTGATTTTCTTGTACTGCTTTTTGTATTATTACTCGGATACTTATCAAGTTAGCTGTAGGGGAAAAAGTCTCTTCATAATCGACACCTCTCTTCTGGCTGTATCCTTTGACTACATAACGTGCTTTGCACTTTTCAGATCCATCTATGTTATTCTTAATCGCATAAACCCATCTACCCCCCACTGCTTTCTTACCTTCAGGCAAACTACTTAGGGTAAATGTGTGGTTTTCTCTAAGTGACTGCATCTCCTCATCCATTGCAGACCCACTCTTTTGATCTGTCCGAGGTTACAGCTTCTGTAAAAGTTACAGGTATATTACATGTCACTCTATAACAGTAATCTATGTTGATCTGCACCTGATCAGTTTCCTCATCAGATGCCTGTTGAGAAACATAGTCATGGAGATAGTCTAGCCTCTTCCTCACTCTAGAAGGGTATCTTGGAGGCTCAGGCATAGCTTCAACTGATTGGGTCTGAGGACTACTACTCAGTTCCTCCTCTTTGACTGAAACCTGGTCACTTGCTAGACTTGAATTTACATCCTGCCTAGTTCTATTGGCTTTCTGCTTCAGAACATCATCATCATCATCATCATCAATGCTCGTCTGAGTCTGTTGCTCAACACGGGTCTTAGAAAGAAACTTAACTAACCTGGGCCGGGTTTCCCGATAACGATGTATCTTAGCTCTTAAGAGCGCTTTCTACGTGCAAAGTTACGAACGCTCGCAGCAATTCCACGAATGTTTCCCAAAAATGAACTTAACATGAACGCGCGAGAACGCGCTCTACGTGCTACTTAAGAGTCGCTGTCCATTCGCGAAGTGCTGAAACATAACCTTATATGGAATCGTATTCTGAACGTTTAACCTAATAATTGTCATCTGTTGTGGATTAGCAATCAAGACAAGTCTATATAAAGCACCTACTTGCGTAGGCACTGACAAAATGGCTAAAAAAAAAACACGAAAAGATACCTTTCAAAAAGATGAAATTAATGTCCTTTTAGAGGAGATAGAGCGAAACAAAGATGTACTTTTTAACAGATTTAAAGGATTTTTTATTTTTATTTTGTTCATTTAATTTTGATTAAAATGATTAGATTAAATTATTTCAATTTTCTTGCTTTGTTTTCTGACTTTTTTAATTATTTAATTTATAAATTAATTTAACCAACAACAAAAAAAGAGTAATAAAGTGTACAATAAAGTACAATCAAAACCTTATATTATAATCACATTGCATTTGAATAAAGTTAAAGGTGTAATCTGCCGGTTGTCCTGCAGGTGTCCTCGTAAATCTGTCTTCTTACGACGCACTTGGGGATGTACGATTACTCCAGAGCCCTCGTAGATCTACGAAGATTTTCAAGTGCTACTTAAGCTACGATGCTTTTGGGAAACAGACCATAATATTAAGATCAGTCGTACGATCGTTTTTACGATCAACTTAGGCTTACGATGCTTTTGGGAAACGCAGCCCTGTGTTTTTGTACTTTCCTGCTGTCAGGGAAATAGACAATGTAGGCTGGACTGCTTTTATCATAACCAATAAAAACACCCTTTTCACATCTTGGATCCAGCTTTCTTCTATCTTGTTTATAAGCAAAACACTCTGATTGGGCCGTCTCCCTGTTAGCATCTGAACTGGTGTATGTTTGGTGCGTCTGTTAAAGCACCTGTTCCTGATTATGGCTGCAGTCTGCACTGCATAAGGCCATAAATCTTTAGGTAACTTACTCTCTATCAGCATGCACCATGCCATGTCAAAAAGTGTACGCCAATTTCGCTCTGCCGTACCAGTTTGGTGGGGAGAATATGGCGCAGAAGTCTCGTGTCTAATACCATTCTTAACCAACAGAGTTTTGTATTGCTTTGCAGTAAACTCAGTGCCATTGTCTGATCGAAGACGCTGAATTTTACCATATGGGGCCATATCGGCAAGAGACCCCTCCGTTGCTTGTAGTGTGTCACTTTTACTTTTAAGACTATATACAAACACGGCACTGGTAAAATCATCAGTGAATGACAAAACATATTTATACCCCTCTCTGGACTCTGGGTGAATTGGACCGGCCAAATCTGTGTGCACTAGCTCTAGAGGCCTTTTAGCTCTTACATCAGGCTTTCTGTTTCTGGTTTGTGGAAACTTGCCTCGGGTGCACACTTCACAAGTTATAGGTTTGTTTGTTGAACCTTCAATTTTCATACCATCAACAACACCTTCTAATCTCTGCACATCATCAAAATTACAGTGTCCCAGTATCTCATGCCATGTTTTTAAATCATAACATCCATTCACTTGGTCATAACATCCATCAGGTACTGTATGCAAATAATATAATCTATCATGTAAACGAATGGGAAATTTTGTACCGTCTTTGTGCACCAGAATGTCCTCATCTTTCCTGAATGTCACGCTTGCTCCACTGGAAGCCGCTGCTTGCACCGAAAATATGTCCTGTGGGTATGAGGGTATGAGGGAGGGTACAGCGCCCGTCTCAGCATTGTTTTTAGGTGGCGTCCGCGAATGTCCACCAAGCATACCTCAGCATCACCTCTGCGCTCTGCTACTCCCTTACACCTTGTGCCGTCAGCTAACTCCATGTAATGAGTCCGTGCCTGTAACTCATCATCGAACCTCTTGAACTTGGAGAAGTCGGTGACGATATGCGAGGTTGCCCCGCAGTCGACCATCAGGCCCCTCACGTCGACACCCTGGTTGTTTGGCTGGGATCCTGCCGCTCCATCGGTCACCCTAAAAACATACTCGTCGGTCGCTTCCTCGGTGACCCTCCATGTTGCGTCCTGGCGCCGTCTCCTCCTGCAGGTTACGTCGCGATGAGTATTACTCTTGCAGTGGCTGCACCACAGTTTGCGCCGGCAAGCGCGGGCAATGTGTCCCTTCAGACCGCATCTGTAGCACACCACATCCGCTGCAGCCCGTTCAGTTGAGTCAGCACTGGTGGGTCTCGCAGGCCACTGTTTTGTCCGCACAGCCATTACATTGTCCTCTGCAGCTGGAGCACGCATCTTTTCGATGTCCTCGTAGCTCCGAAGTTTTGTTTTAAACTCAGCAAACGTTATCCTGTCATCCGATTGTGTTATATGGATGGCAAACTGTTTAAAAGTCTCAGGAAGCCCCTTTAGAACCATAGCCACCAGCAGTCCGTCACTCAAAGTCTCTCCAGCATTTCGTAAAGCCGTGATAGCAGTTTCAGCACGAATAACATATTCAGTCACACTCTCGCTGCTTGATTTTTGAAGCGAGGTTAGCTCAGTATACAGGCTTATTACTCGTGGCTTTCCTTTACCTGCATAGTAGTCTCTCAAAATCTTTAGCGCTGCGCGCCCATCGTCGGCTGCTTCTCGCATTACAAGCGACAAACTTTTATCGTCCAAGAACTGGATTAATTCTGCATATGCCTCGGCATTCGAAGCTGCTTCTTCCGGTGTCTCCACACCCGCTGATTCCGTAGTAATTATCTCTTTCAGGCCTTGCAGCCGGAGGTGGCCCAAAAACTTAACCTCCCAAAGGTAATAATTATTTTCATCCCCGTCAAACAGTAGCCGCGACCAGCGACCGCTATGTTCTGTTTTTCTGGCGTTAGGCCTACTCATGGCTCTACTTAAACAAACACTTGACTTCTTAACTTTCTGGGTCCATAACCTGTTCACAGAGTAAGCACAACAACGTATCTGACTTGCAACACACAAACAGCAGCAGCTGTGCTCACTCAAGGTGATTTTATTAATTAAACAACCAATCACAAATGTACACACCCCCATTACTCATCACATGCCATTTCATTCAGCTCGATCAACTCAGACATAAGTATCAATCAATAAAGAGAAAAAAAAAAAAAAAAAAAAAAACATAATGCACATTGAGAGCACACGGTTAAAAGGCACACCATTTCTACACACTTGAATTGATCAAACACACACACACACACACACACACACCAAAAAAAACAACAACATATTTTCATGTGCAAGAGAGTTGACAAATGTCAAGTTACTAAGTGAGTAAATGTAAATTTTTATAAAAAAAGTGGTTAAATAAAAAGCCTGTTCCTTTTCATGGTATGATAGATGAGACCCGTGTTTATGAAGATATCCAATTCAAATTAATGTAGTGACGATTTTTTGTTTGTCACTTTTCAAAAGTACTTTTGTCCCTTATCTCAAGAATCAGTGACTTACTAATTCATTAATCAGAGTTTCTTGTTAGTGAATAGTAGTTACTAGAATGTTAATAGTGCATTACTCATTTGTTCCTGTGTAGTTATTCATTAATGAAGGAACAGTATTCTAAAGTGTTACTGAGATTTGTAATTTATCCTTCCTCCATTTTCTTTCTGCCCTTCTACACTCATTCCTTAGAGTACGAACAAGGGTTAGGGAAAGGGTTAATGAGCTCATTGTTTCTGCCTAAATGATGTCAGCTAACTGCGTGATCTATATTATCTTAGAACTACATTTTTTACATATTGACATTGCTTTGACACAGTATATAGACACATGCATTCGTGAATACATCTTCACTCTGTCATTCATGAGCTCGGAACTCGTAATTATGATATTTTCGACTCCACTTGAAGGACGCATACAGTAAACACAGCAGTAAAGTGTGTGTGTGTGAACGAGGAAGCTGCTTTACAGCCACTCCTGTTTTACACACGTCACTCAAACACAGAACCAGAAAACTATTTCAGCTCCTCAGTTCAGGGAAACAGAAACTGAAGTATTGTTGAGCTGTTGTGTGTTTGTGTCTCTCTGTATTCATGCAGTAAAATGTCAGAAGACAGATTTTCTCAGGATGAGTTCACTTGTCCAGTGTGTCTGGATCTCCTGAAGGAACCAGTGGCCATTCCCTGTGGACACAGTTACTGTAAGATCTGCTCTTTCTTGGAGCTTGAAACTTTTTGTACCACATTGACTTTCAATGTATAGAGTAAAATAGACGAGACATTCTTCAAAATGTCATCTTTACAATCTAGAACAGGGTTCACCAATCTCGGTCCTGGAGGGCCGCTGTCCTGCAGAGTTTAGCTCCAACCCCAATTAAACACACCTGAACCAGCTAATCAAGGTCTCACTAGGCATACTAGAAACTTTCAAACAGGTGTGTTGGAGCTGGTTGGAGCTAAACTCTGCAGGACAGCGGCCCTCCAGGACCGAGATTGGTGAACCCTGATCTAGAAAGTGAGTCAAACTGGTTTGGGACAACATGAGTAAATGAGTGAGTAAATGAAGACACTTTCATTTCTGTGTGATCAATCCCTCTCAGTTCATACCTGTTTCTCTGTCCTCTGTGCTGCAGTTGATACAGTTTTGTGGTTTTTATGTTCATACTCTTTACACCGCACACAAATGCATTCTTGATCAGTGATACAGAACATTTCTAGCTCTTTATCATGTTTACGGCAGATCATGTCCTGCAGTCGTCCAGTGGCATCAATCACTTTTTGTGGTTTATGAGAGTGAAATTCCTCATGACGGTCTAAATGAGTTTGACAGTAAGATTCCTGACACACCAGACAGGACTTGACGGCTTTGTATTTTCTTCCAGTACAGACGTCACACTCCACGTCTCCAGATCCAGCGTAACAGTCAGCAGGAAGTTTAGTCTTCTTCAGTTTCTCCACCACTTCAGCTAGCATGGGGTTTTTAGCTAAAGCAGGTCTTGGACTGAAGGTCTGTCTGCACTGAGGGTGTCACATTCACCGTTTGTCTTCCTCATCTGTCTCTGCATTACACTCCCCAGAATCCTCCTTGGCACACCTGCATTCACTCTCCTCTAAGTAATTATCATCATCACCTGTACCTCGTCATCTCACCCCTTTATATTCAGCACTCTCCCTTCACTCCTTGTCTGGTCTCGTCGATACACATCTATTCATGACTCACAGACTCTCTACTTCACCTACCGGCATACTTACCGTCGATCCCGATCTTCTTCAGCCTGTCTTCAGTCCATCTTCAGAGAAGCTTCATCATCTGCATCTGCAAGAGAAAGAGAGACTTTGTTATCTTTCAGTTAAGCTTCATCCAATTATACTTACCTGTGTTCCTACCTACGATCCCAATCTTCTCTGCCAGTCATCATTCCGTCTTCTAAGGAACTCCATCATAATCTGCAAGAGAAAGAGAGAGAGAGACTTGATTACACTTCAGTTAAGCTATCATCTGATATTCAACTTACTGTTTACTCACCTGTTACATTGTACCGATCCATTCTGCAAATTAAAATATCAAACTTACCATCTTGCCTGCTTCGTTTGTACGAAACCTGACAGAAGACCAGACCATAATGCAGAGCCCCACAGAAACTACTAACCTTTTCCAGAATGGTCGATCTCTTGAGGAATATGCAGAGTTTTATTTGGATCTCTATCAGGATGTGAGCTGGAAGGAGGAGGATCTTAAATTGCACTTTTGGGGTGGACTAGAGGATCCTCTCGCCCAGATGCTACTGCTTGACGATATCCACCAGACATTCATGGAATTCGTTGATCTCACGCTATGGGTGTGCGGTTCCTCTCTCTCCGTGGGAATCGTCCAGTCAGATCTCCACATCCAATCCGAGCCATCCGATCCAGAGCCTGAGCCATCCGATTCAGAGCCAGCCATCTTCACCACGCCACCCTTCATCATCCGGAAGTCAGCCGAGCCTGTACTTCACGCCAGTCCAGCCGAGCCTGCGCTTCACGCCAGTCCAGCCGAGCCTGCGCTTCACGCCAGTCCAGCCGAACCCGCACTTCACGCCAGAGCTGCCGAGACCAAGGCAGTATGCGTCGTGCCCGCCGCCCCTGAGACTGTGAGCGTCATGCCCGCCGCGCCTGTGACTGACAGCATCGTGCCCGCCAAGCCTATGTCTGAGGTTGATGACTTCAGCGATCTTCCTCCTCTTATTGGCCCTGACGAGCCAGAGCCAGTCGCCTGCCCGCCTGAGCCAGAGTCTGTGAGCGTCGTTCTCCCTGAGCCAGAGCCAGAGTTTTCAAAGCCCTCTTCATCGCTGGTCCCGTCCAGCACAAAGCCCTCATCGCTGGTCCTGCCCAGCATAAAGACCTCTTCATCGCTGGTCCCGTCCAGCACAAAGCCCTCATTGCTGGTTCCGTCCAGCTCAAATCCCTCTTCGCCGCTTGTCCCGTCCAGCACTGAGCCCTCTTCACCGCTGGTCCCGTCCAGCACTGAGCCCTCTTCACCGCTGGTCCCGTCCAGCACTGAGCCCTCTTCAGCGCTGGTCCCATCCAGCACTGAGCCCTCTTCACATCTGGTCCCGTCCAGCACTGAGCCTTCCTCACCGCTGGTCCCGTCCAGCACAGAGCCTTCACCAATAGTTCCATCCAGTTCAGAGTCTTCTTCGCCGCTGGTCCCGTCCAGCACTGAGCCCTCTTCGCCGCTGGTCCCGTCCAGCACTGAGCCCTCTTCACCGCTGGTCCCGTCCAGTACTGAGCCCTCTTCGCCGCTGGTCCCGTCCAGCACTGAGCCCTCTTCGCCGCTGGTCCCATCCAGCACTGAGCCGTCTTCACCGCTGGTCCCGTCCAGCACTGAGCCCTCTTCACCGCTGATCCCGTCCAGCACAGAGCCTTCACCGCTGGTTCCGTCCAGCTCAGAGTCTTCTTCGCCGCTGGTCCCGCCCAGCTTAAAACCCTCTTTGTCGCTGGTCCTGCCCAGCACAGAGCCCTCTTCATCGCTTCCCAGCACAGAGCCCTCTTCATTGCTGGTCCTGTCCAGCTCAGAGCCCTCTTTGCCACTGGTGCTGTCCAACTCAAAGGCCTCTTCGCCGCTGGTCCTGCCCAGCTCAAAGCCCTCTTCGCCGCTGGTCCTGCCCAGCTCAGAGACTTCTTCGCCCCTGATCCTGCCCAGCTCAGAGACTTCTTCGCCCCTGATCCTGTCCAGCCCAGAGCCGCCTTCGCCCCCTGTCTCATCCAGCTTAGAACCAGAGCCTGATAATTTCCCCAAGAAAATTTTGGGGGGGGGGCTATAAGTCCTCTGGGGGGACCGTGGAGGCCTCACCGACATGGTTCCCAATGCCGTCCTGGCCACCCGAAGGGTCCTCTCCGCCATGGCCACCTGAAGGGTCCTCTCCGCCTTGGTCACCCGAAGGGTCTTCACTGCCGTGGCCGCCCGAAGGGTCTTCTTCGCCATGGCCACCTCTTCAGCCTGCTTCGCCATGGCCACCTCCTCAGCCTGCACCGCCATGGTCTCCTCCTCGTCCTGCACCGCTGTGGTCCCCTGATCAGCCTGCATGGCAGTGGTCTCCTCCTCAGTCTGCTCTACCACCATCCTGGAGTCCGTCCATCTGTACCCGGTCAACCTCCCCGTCACGGACTTCAGGATGCCCACCCCCCCTCCCGTGTTCTGCCTTCTTCGGCGCGGGTCGCGCCTTGTGGGAGGGGGGAGTAATGTCACATTCACCGTTTGTCTTCCTCATCTGTCTCTGCACTACACTCCCCAGAATCCTCCTTGGCGCACACCTGCATTCACTAGTAATTATCATCATCACCTGTACCTCGTCATCTCACCCCTTTATATTCAGCACTCTCCCTTCACACCTTGTCTGGTCTCGTCGATACACATCTATTCATGACTCACAGACTCTCTACTTCACCTACCGGCATACTTACCGTCGATCCCGATCTTCTTCAGCCTGTCTTCAGTCCATCTTCAGAGAAGCTTCATCATCTGCATCTGCAAGAGAAAGAGAGACTTTGTTATCTTTCAGTTAAGCTTCATCCAATTATACGTACCTGTGTTCCTACCTACGATCCCAATCTTCTCTGCCAGTCATCATTCCGTCTTCTAAGGAACTCCTTCATCATAATCTGCAAGAGAAAGAGAGAGAGAGACTTGATTACACTTCAGTTAAGCTATCATCTGATATTCAACTTACTGTTTACTCACCTGTTACGTTGTACCGATCCATTCTGCAAATTAAAATATCAAACTTACCATCTTGCCTGCTTCGTTTGTACGAAACCTGACAGAGGGCAGCTGTAGACTGTTATTTATTTTGATATATTGTATGTTCAGATATTCAATCAAAAAAATATTCTGGGGGCCATGAAAATTTTGTGAAAATGATCAAAAACTTTGACAGTTGCAATTTTATTTTATTTTTAAAGACTCTGCTGGGGAAAGGGTTATGAGCTCATTGTTTCTGCAAAAATGAATACATGATGTTAGCTAGCATGATCTGTATTATCTTAGAAACATTGAAATTACATTGACACAGTAAACATGCATTTGTGAGTAGCCTAAATCTTCGCTCAGTCATTCATGAGCTCGGAATTTGTAATTATGATATTTTCGACTCCACTTGAAGGACACATACAGTAAACACAGTAAAGTGACTCTCCTTGATCAGGAATGAGGAATTAAACTGCTTTACAGACACTCCTGTTTTACACATGTCACTCAAACACAGAACCAACTATTTCAACTACTCAGTTCAGGGAAACAGAAACTGAAGTGTTGTTGAGCTGTTGTGTGTTTGTGTCTCTCTGTATTCATGCAGTAAAATGGCAGAAGCCAGAATTTCAGTGGATCAGAATGAGTTCACATGTTCAGTGTGTCTGGATCTCCTGAAGGAACCAGTGGCAATTCCTTGTGGACACAGTTACTGTAAGATCTGTATTACAGGCTGCTGGGATCAGGAGGATGAGAAGAGAGTCTACAGCTGCCCTCAGTGCAGACAGACCTTCAGTCCAAGACCTGCTTTAGCTAAAAACACCATGCTAGCTGAAGTGGTGGAGAAACTGAAGAAGACTAAACTTCCTGCTGACTGTTACGCTGGATCTGGAGACGTGGAGTGTGACGTCTGTACTGGAAGAAAATACAAAGCCGTCAAGTCCTGTCTGGTGTGTCAGGAATCTTACTGTCAAACTCATTTTGACCGTCATGAGGATTATCACTCTCATAAACCACACAAAGTGATCGATGCCACTGGACGACTGCAGGACATGATCTGCCGTAAACATGATAAAGAGCTAGAAATGTTCTGTATCACTGATCAAGAATGCATTTGTGTGTGGTGTAAAGAGTATGAACATAAAAACCACAAAACTGTATCAACTGCAGTACAGTGGACAGAGAAACAGGTATGAACTGAGCGGGATTGATCACACAGAAATGAAAGTGTCTTCATTTACTCATGTTGTCCCAAACCGATTTGACTCACTTTCTTCTGTAGATTTTAAAGATGATATTTTGAAGAATGTCTATTTTACACTATACATTGAAAGTCAATGGGGTACAAAAGTTTCAAGTGGTTTAAAAACGAAGTGTGATTAATTGTACTAATGTGCACTTGTAGTGTACTTCAAATTAAAAGCATATTGAAAAAAAAAAACTGTACTTGCAGATAATATAATATTAATGAAATAAAAGGCCATTTAAGTGTACTTAAAGAGAGTAAAATGTCATGACTGTTTCACTTAATAAATACAATTTTTAATGTCAAATTTAAGGTTATATTTTAAAGTACCTTTTAATAATTTTTAATATTTCAATGTGACTATTTTGCTCCGTGCTTTAAAGAAGTGCACTTATTTTGATGTGTTTACATACTAAAGCACATGTAAAGTACTTGATTATAATTACAACTGTAGTGTGTTATTCAATATTTAACCCTTAGGGGTCCAACATGTTTTTAGGGCCCTTAAGATGTTTTGACATGCCCTGACATTTGTGCTTTTTTCAGTTGCTTATAAACATATTAATGGCAAAGGTGTCATTACAATCTATTCAGCACAAACAGGGCCGTTTTCACATTAGCAGATAATGAGTTGCAATGAGAACGACTGAAATCTCTCTCTTTTCATACAGATTACAGAAACTGAGAATATTTGTTTTCGTTTTGAATTAGATCATTTAAACATAGACACTTAAATGTTTATAAAGATATATTGCTCATGCCTGTGTGACTAGTATTCGCTGAGTGTTGTTTAAGTTTAGAGACGTGCTCCAGAAAAAAAGTTTACAGAGACAGAGAGGCAGAAATAATACCGTTTATTTTCTTTATTTTACAAAAGCACAATGTTTTCTTTCGACTGTAAGTGAACACATAAAAAATACATTTTACAGTTTATTTTTTCATATTTCTTAAGCCTGCATGACCATAAATGACGGAGTATTTTAAGTCTATTTTGCTGCTATGTGAAGAGAATCCAGCAAAATGCTCCGCCGTGTTGGTCGACCCCAGAGGGTTATAAGTTAATATATTTACATTTACATATACATTTATTCATTTAGCAGACGCTTTATCCAAAGCGACTTACAAATGAGAACAATAGAAGCAGTTAAACTAACAGTAGGACAACGTGTGTGTGTGTGTGTGTGTGTGTGTGTGTGTGTGTGTGTGTGTGTGTGTGTGTGTGTGTGTTCATCTCAGCCTCATTGGTCTGTCACTGCTAGTCAGTGTCAGAATATTTGAAATGACCAATCAAATCAAAGTAGGCGGACTTTACGTTCAAAGAATTTTAGCAGCGTGACTCGACGCTTCACTTTATGGTCAAGTGCGAGATAAGATGTAAGTAGCTAACAGCGTAAAAAAAAAAAAAAAAAACAGCCCAAATGTAAATTCACAGATGATTTACAGAGAAAATTCCTGTGTTTTCGTTTCGGTCGGGATCCGTGTAAAGCAGAATACATGAACTGCAAAGCTGGCACGTACGTGTCAGTGTCAAATAAAGGTGCTAGCGACCTAGAAGCCCACATAAATAAAGTATAGGCTACAAGAGAACATCAGGAGGATTGAAATTATTTTCTTACTGAAATAGTGTAGATTTTTTATTTTAGTAGTAGATTTTTAACCTATGGCCAGGAAAAGAAATAGTGTCATGTAAAAGGTGTAAAAGGTTTTTTTTAAATAGTATTCTATTGTTGCGGGCCAAACATTGAATGGAAAGGATGCATTACTTTATGTACAATAACATAGTTAGTTGCAAGGTTGTGGATGCATTTGCCAAGTATTTTCTTTATGCATTCACCCCCCAACCACGCCCCCACCCCTTAACCACGCCTCCCCAAACCACGCCCCCATCCTGTTTTCTGAAAACTAAAATATGGTCACCCCACACTTAAGTATATTCTTTTAAAGAATATTATTTACATGCACTGTTTTAAAGGAATGCTACTTTTAAAAGTACTTCTTTTTAAAGGACCAATTTTGATTCACAAATCAAATCAAATCATTGATCAACTCATGTACGCAGAGCCCAAATCAAAAATGATGACGTCAGTAACATCAAACTTCACTGATCAGTGGTTTGAACCTTCAGTATAAACTTGCCATGCTAGATCTTTAACCCTTATTGTGTGATAGTAGTTTTGTGTCATTCGCTGTTATTGGTTTGTCCTCCAGAAACAGCTGAAGGAGACGCAGATGAAGATCCGTCAGAGAATCCAGCAGAGACAGAAAGATCTTCATCAGCTGAGAGAGGCTGTGGAGTCTCATAAGGTGAGTCTGGAGAAGAAGAGAAGTGTGAGATGTCTCAGTTTGGACTCACTGAACTCACTGTGTGATTGTGATGTGTGTGTAACAGCGCTCTGCACACACAGCAGTGGAGGACAGTGAGAAGATCTTCACTGAGATCATCCGCTCCATTGAGAGAAGCCGCTCTGAGGCGACACAGCGGATCAGAGATCAGGAAAAGACTGCAGTGAGTCGAGCTGAAGGACGACTGGAGCGACTGGAGCAGGAGATCAATGATCTGAGGAGGAGAGACGCTGAGCTGGAGCAGCTTTCACACACACACCATCACATCCAGTTCCTGCAGGTAACAGAGATCTAGAAGAACTGGATCATAGTGGACTTGAGCAAGAGACTCACAGAGAAACATTTCATGAGAGCAGAATGAGACTAACTTAAGCAGGGCGAAAAAACACTCTAAAGCTCAGCTATTTGCATTTAATAAAAACATTAAACTAAACCACATTCATTTAACTGCAAATAACATGCAATTAAGTTTCTGAAAACATTACAGCCAATCTGCACTTATATATGTTTAAAGTATATTATTTCTGTTACAAGTACGGTACTTTCTTTTTCACAAGGAGTGTAAGTGTGAAATACTAGAGTTTGTAGCATTAAATTATGAATATGAGAAGAATGTGCTGACTGTGTGAAAGTGCTGGATTGAAGCGAGTGTTGTGGCAAATTCATAGTTCTTTTTGGGTCAGGTCTCAAAGAAGTTTCTCGGAGTCGAGGTTCCAGGTCAGAAGAATTAACTTTATTGACAAGCAACAAAGTGAGAAGCCGGCCGGCCGTCCGGACATCTCAGGTTACATTGGCCAGTGTTCATGTCTTATACTTTTTCTTATCGCTAGGTGCCCAATGGATACTCTCAAATCTATCTCTTCCCCTCTGTCACGCCTGGTGACCTTGGCACAGTTAGACATGTCTTCTCTATTGGTCAAACCTCACACAATGGTGCTCTGTTTTATACTTTGTTTTGACACTTCATATTGCTGATGCATACTGGTTATTTTCCATTCTCTCATCCTTCTTCAGACCTATTTTTTCATGCTTGTCATCATTTTTTGTTTTGTTTCATTACATCATACTTAGACATGAATCAAAGGAAAATTCTCCAACATATCCCCCCTTTGGGACTAATCCTAGTCCCACCTTCATTTCTGTCCCAGAATGTATCTTCATGATCAGGCTTCTCTCCATTATCTTTCAATCATGGCCAATATGGACCATCCATCTCTCTTATCAATAAGCCCACTCACGAAGGTACACCCTGGAGGAATAGTGCGACCAAACATCTCCGCCCCCACTTGACTAGGGTGGAGTAAAAGATCCCACCTTCCTTTTCTATCATCAATCTTGAAGGGATAGATTACTTCAAACATTTGATTTTTCATCATAATCAAAATATCTCAGTGTGCAGACTTGGAGTTACGATTGTCCCACGGTGCCAGAGGAACTGCACAGGCGCTTCCGGTGGCCTGGAGTGCTATCTGGGTTGCTCCATCGTTGCCAGAGGTGCCCTGGGCACTATCTGGTGTTGGAGCAAACAGTGGGTTTTTAAACCACCAGTTGAGTCTGCCCTTACTGGTCCAGCAATTGGTGACCGCGCTTGTAATTCATTTCTCTGTTTTACCCCGTAAAAACATCTACCAGTAGTCTGATGCACGTTTTACTTTTGATTATAAAAGCTTTAAAATATTAAAAGAACTCTGTTATAAGAGTAAAATGATTAGTAAGTGATAAAAATAGTAAAAACATTCTTATCTTTTCCCTTTATATCTGGTTGCATTACCTCGTACCACGGGCAATGACCTGCTTCAAACCTTGTATCGCCCCCTCTCATTCACATATTCATAATTGTGACAGTTAGTGTGATTATATGTAAAAATATTCTCAGTAGGATTATAAGTATAAAAAAGAAAAAGAAAACTCAGGAAGGGGTCCTTTATAAAAATCAAAGAAACAATTAAAACCCCTCTAACTAACTCCCTGCTCTATTCATATTCTACTGATCTGTCTAATTTTACCCCAAAAATAAAATACACAGTGTTACTACCTCCCTCTCTTATCAAAAACAGAATCAAACTGTTAGAAATCAGAAGTAACAAGGTACCCCATTCCTTACTCCTTCACCAGAACTCCTTAGAGGAAGTCATCTAGCTCGTCCAGTCCTGGCCCAATTTGGTGCACTCTTGTGTTTGTGCACCCGATGTCAACTGCCGATGGTTTGACTGACACATTAATCATCTGTTTGGCGGCCACGTTGGCTAGCATGGATCTTAGAAAAGGCACAACACAGCAGAAAAGAAGACACAAAACACAAAAGAAAAAGAAAAATGACAACATCCACAGATATTATTATTCCCACCTTAATGAACCATTTTTTCCAAGACCCAAATATAGAGTCAAACCAGTATCCAACGTGTCTGTATCTCCCCGCATTTTCAGCAACTTCTTGTCTCAGATCCTTCAGCTTCTTCATGGCCCTAGTAAAAGCTCCATCAGAGGCTGTGTTATTCGGAATAAAGGTGCAACAGTCAATTCCAAACATCACACATACCCCTCCTTTTTCTGCCAGTAGCCAATTCAGAGCTTGTCTATTTTGCCATGTCATTTTGCTGGTGTATTTTAGCTGATGGCCTAAGGCATCCATTGCTTGATCTTAGTCTTAATTGTTCTGTTGATTGTCAGAGCTAATCTGAGATGGTATGCCAAATCTTGGGATGACTTCTTTGGTTAAATTTTATCAGTTTATGCTTCTTGGTCTGCTGAGGGTTCTGCTTCGACCCATCTGCTAAATCTATCTATGAAAACTGTATCTGTATCGTTTTCCTCTTACTGATTTGATCATGTCCTCATAATCCATCACTAGATGTTTGAAGGGTCCTTCTTGAACTGGGATAGAGCCTATTGGAGTTGATGTTCCTTTTCTGACATTATTTTGTGAATCTTTATCTTTCTTATTTTTCTAATAATTTAATTTTTCTAATAATCTAATCTCCCCCCTTGCGCAATGGTCAACACCATGCGCATCTGGAATTAAAATGTTAAGCAATGGGGTGGGGTCTATCATATGGCCTTCATGTGATCTCCATATATATTGTTAGTGTCTCTCTTGTCGCCCCCCTTTGCTGCTATATATGTATTTCAGATCGAGAGGCTCTGGATTGCATTTGAGCAATGCTGTCTACAGTAGGTAGGGGCTGAATCAAAACAGATGGTGCCATAACTGCTAATTGACATCCTGAGGCTTGTTTCGCCTGTATATCAGCCGCATTTTTACCTTTGATCACAGTTATTGCCTTTTTTATGAGCTTCACACTTGCTAATGGCCAATTTGTTTGGAAACATCATAGCTGTGATTAGTTTAGTAACTTGGTCCCCATGTTGGATTGGGGTTCCATCACTCTTTTTGAATCCTCTTTGTTTCCATACTGCACTAAAGAGATGACATACGCCATTAGCATATGCAGATTCGGTATAGATGTTGGCTACTTTGTTTTTAGCCAACATGCAAGCTTCAGTAAGTGCTTTTAGTTCGGCCAATTGTGCTGAGCAAGGTTGTTCACAATGCTGCATCACAACAGAATTGAAATCATCTCCATCTCTCTGTACAACAGCAAAACCAGCATGATTGCCTAAATGGTCTCTAAAACACGAGCCATCCACAAAGTAGTCCACGTCTGCATCAACAATTGGTGTTGATTCCAAATCTGGTCTCAGACCAGTAAAGGCTAGAGAGGCAAAAATACATTCATGAGGTGTTCCCTCCCCCTCTAGCTGGACAAAATTAGCTGAGTTTGCTGCAGTAAATCTCCTTATTGTAATATCAGGATATGTTAGTAACATGGAGTATGTCAAACATCTAGCCTGGGTTAAAACAAAATGTCATTGTTCAAAATATTAGTCTAAGTCTTGTTGATAGCATGGTGGGTAGCCTTGAGCAACATTATTCAATTTGGTGCTATAATATGCAATATAAAAATATAAAATATATTTTATCCAGTCTTAAATGTTCCAAATCAAGCTTCAGGACTTGGTCCAAGACCAAGTGGTGAGTGTTTAAATACTTAGGGCATCCCAGTTTATGTATATTGCTTACAGAACAGAGATCAATTACAGTGTAATATTGAGCAGCAGGTGGAACACTTTTTCAATAGCTCATGTGGATTTGGGACTTCTGCCGGCCAATCTTCTACTATCTCATTGATTGCCCTTCAATCATGCACTAATCTCCATTTTGACTTACTAGTCTTTTCAACTGGCAGAATAGGTGTTACAATAACTAACAGTTTCAACTAACACTCCAGCTTTTACCAATCCCTCAATTGTTGTTCTGATTCCTTCTACTGGTTCTAACTTCAATGGGTATTGTTGTTTTCTTGGCAACTTCATTCCTGATTTTACTCTAATTCTAACAGGATTGGCTGACTTCACCAGGCCCACATCTGTATCATGCTTAGACCACAACTCTACCAGTATCTTTTGTTCCATCTCCAATTTCAGCTCCTCCATATTTGACTTCAATTCATTTTTCTTTTCTGTCTCTACTATTAATTTAGGGATCCTTAACATGTTAGTCGAGCATACAATTTTAAGATGTGTCATATCTGGTGTTTGAAAAATGAAAGGGTTTTCAGTGGCTTCCCACTGTTTTTCTGTGGCTTTCAACATCATTGGGCCTATATCTTTCGCTTGACACCCTTCATTCAGGTAAAGAGTTACATGTGGGATTGAATCGTCTACTCTAAACCATGTTTTAGTAAAGTCACATTTTTCAATTTGCAATGCTGTCCCTTCTGGTTCTACGAATATATAATTTGAATTCAAATATACTTTCTGTCCCCTCGTTTTTTCTAACCTGTCATTTTCTAATCTCGGGTTTCTAAGGGGGTCATATATCATTGTACAATGAAACTCAGATTATGGCACACTTTTTTTTAACTGTTCTGCTGGTTCTGATTAGTCTGTTGCCATGGTTGGTACATTTGGTCACGCAGCGGTTCATTTTGGGGCCATGGGTTAATAGGACAGTTCCTCTTGGTATGTCCAGGCTGGTTGCATCCCCAACACATGCCTTGAATGTCTTGTGTTCTTTGTTGATTGTTGTATTCTCTTCCTCTTCCTCTTCCTCTTCCTCTTCCTCTTCCTCTTCCTCGTCCTCATCCTCTTCCTGGCATTGCTCCATTTCTGTTGTTTAGCTGTTTAGGTAGGTATATCACAATTGGTGCACTTGGCTGTTGCTGATTTCCTGTGGTGTTGGATGTGCTCTGACCCATAGGGGCTGGTGCATGCGGCATGGCTTGTGCAGCTGGGTTCGGTATGTTTACCGCTGCCATAACTGCTGACTGATCTTCAACATCTTTTATGTTAGCTTGGATTTTCTTCTTTTTATTGACTAGGTCATCCAGCTGTAATTGGGTCAGCCTTCTTTGGAGCTCTCTTTCTTGATTCTTCATCTTCTGTTCACTCTTCCTGTATTGTTCTACTGCATGAGTCACATAGTCACAGAACTCTCTTGTCGTCTTTGAATTCAGTCCCACTACATCTTCCAGCTTGGCTTTTACAACAGTTGGCATGGCTTCCATTATGGCAGCCCTGAACAGCACTGTTATCACTGGATCTCGTTCAGGGTCTTTTTCCAGCTCTTGCTTCCATCTTCGTTATTGTCTCTGGACGTAGGTGGTTGGGTTTTCTTCTTCGCCCATTGGTTCCCCTTTTAATAACTTTGGATCCATCTGGGTGGGATAATGTCCTCTTAGGGCCTGCCAAATCACTGTTCTGTAATGGTCAAGTGGTATGGCATCCATCCTTTGGAGTCAACTGCTTGGTTAAGTCTTGAGTCATCAAGGATTTCATTTGTTCTTGCACCTCCCACACACTTTGCCAACAAGGCTTTGATGTCTCCGATGGCTAGTATCTTGCCCATTGTCTCTTCTTCCAGTAGTCGAATCCATTTGCCCGCCCCTTCGTGTATGTCAGGTAGGCGTGCTATCAGTCCGTCCAGATCTTGTCCCGCCCACAGCACGTACTGTCCTTGGTGTCCTTTAATCAGGATGGGGCACTGTTTTTGTTCCTCTCTTAGTTGGTCTCTTCCGTCTTCATGCAGATATGCTCCACTCATTGACCTTCTTCTCAAATTGTCCCCTCTTATCCAGTGTGGTTTGCTTTGGGGGAGTTCTTCCAAGAGCAGGGTCCCTGACACATTCTTGTATTCTTTGTTAGGGATGGCTGAGTGGGGTCTGTTTCTTGTGTAGTCCTGAAGTCTCTGATGTTCTCTTCACATGTTTTCCTCCAAGGCCTTTCGCATGGATTCAGTCTCTCTTTGGATTTGTTCTTTGGTGATGAGTATGTCTCTTTCTATTTCATCCTGTTCAGGCTCGGATTGCTCGGAGTGTCAGCTTCCATCTCCTTTTGCAGTCTCTCTTCAAGTTCTTGCAGGGCTTTGCTTGCATGATGATAAGGATTGGATAGGGTGGGGTCTGGGGTTACCCTGGTCAGATGTTTCATGCTTAGGTTGCTGTCTTGACTTCCCCCATAGTTCAGAGTGTCTTGCTTTGAAACTTCAAAGATGTCTGTAGTTTTTCTTTCTCTGTGGCCAGGGCTCACTTTTCTGTCGTCATCCTCTCCTCCCTCCCTACTTGCTTCATCACTTGGCTCGTCTTCAAAATCCACTTTACCTTGAACTGTTAAAGTTGCATTCACTAGTGGCAGTTGTTTACCGGTTGAATCATAGGGGGGTGCATAAGGGGGTGGGGCTGCCATTATGTCACTTTTATTTTCTATCTTCTCCCTAATTCCCTTAATTAATTTTATCCCCATGTCTCTAAAAAGATTCAACACTTCCTGCTCTTTCTCTCTCTTCTCAACTCTTTTTTTTGCTTCTATCTTTGGCTTTGTGATTCTTTATTAGTGCTCCCATTTCCCTGCACATAGCCAAATCAAATGTTCCCTCTGCTGCCCACTTAGTGTTTAACTCTCTGGTCCTTTTTTCCCATTTCCGAGATAAGTTTTTAATAGCATCTCTACATATCGGATATTGTGTTATAATCTGCTCTACAGGGGTCTCTTGTTGCTGTGACATCGAAGCCATTGCTGCAAGTCTCAATTATTTCTTCATTCAATTAATCAAATTATAATTTTGTGTTCTCAGTTTTCTGTTAAGTTTAAAAATTCTGGTATCTGTTTAGTTTTTTTTGAAGATACCTCAAATGGTTCGTATTTATACCTCAGACAATGGCTTCGGCATCACTTTTTCTAGCTGGTTGTGTATATTTCGTTTCCAAATTATGTCCTCCCCCAGGCACACCAGTTAGAAACTCAAACCACCGTCCTCGTGCAGTTACTTCTCCTGCCCTATATAGATAAGTGAGAGATGGGGTTGATTTCACTTCATGGCCGTTCAACATGATGACTGAAATATTTAATTCTTCTCTGCTACAAGTGTCTGATTCAAATGGTTCAAATAAATCAATTAAAGTCTTTCTTCCTTTTTAAAAAAAAAAAATCTTCTCCCTCTATTGCCCCTCGCGCCCCTCCTGTTCTTCCAGAACTGCGGCATTCTCGGTTGATGCAGGATGTCTTTCTATCTCCTGCCTGTTTCGGTGAATTTACATCCACAAATGAGTTATATCTCTTGGATCTTTTTCAAAAACAACCAACACTGCCAGTCTTTCCAATGTCCAACTATCTACAAAGACTGGCCTGATTTCCCCTCCCTGCTTGACTTCAAAGATTGTGTCACTCTCCCATTTCACTGACCTAATGTACGAATCCACCTTTATATATACATTTCTCAGAATGGTTGCCACTTTCAGTTCTCTAGGCAAATTCCTCCTTTCCTTCCTTTTCACATACAGTATGGAATCCATATTGGATCTATCTTTATTTCGATGGCTGTGAGCTGTGGGTTCAAAAGAACTGTTTTTAGAAGATTAAATTTGTTCAAATGTGGTCTCAGGGCTTCAAGAGTTATCTGGTTTTTTATCACATTACGCCAATCCACTAAGGGCCACTTTCGTTCAACCTGGTTCAAATTTGTTATTCCTGTCAGTTTTTTCAAAAGCTCATTCTTCCCTTGGTTTGTTAACTCCTGTCTCCGTCCTTCATTATCTATGAACTCTTTTTCTAACCAGAAGTGATTCTTAATTCCTTTGGTTAGTTTTAATGCCTCTTGAAAATCATTTTCATCTTTTCTTTCTTTCTGCAACCTAGTCTCCTCGGCCTCATAATTATCTCCCACTCTGGACCACATGTGTACTTTTCTTCAGGTGTCAAAAGGTTAGAAAAAACTCTATCTCTGTCACTGTTCTCCCTCCTTATTTTCTTATCTCAATATAAACGCTTTCAGTCTGTTATAACGCACACTCATACACCCGGGATTTCATACGCACTGTCACACAGCTGTGCACAAAGTCACTCACACCCACGCAGAGTCGCTCAGACACACACACTCGGAGTCACACATACACACAGAGCTTCTCTCACACGCAAAACCGCTCTCATACCCACTACAAAACCACACACACACGCAAAACTGCTCTCTCACCCACTCGAAGCCACACACACACAGACAGCCGCTCTCACACTTATTTATTATTTTCCTACTTTGTCTTGTAACAAAGGAAAAGTCAAAGTCAATCAATCAAACTTTTGACAATATCGGCTGTGTTTCCCTATCCGGATCACAACGATTACAGTCCGGAAGATGGCCAAACAGCCGACAAAACCAATTTCGTGGAATATTTTTTGTTCTTTGATATCTTGATTTCTTTATTTTAATTTTAATTCTCCTGTCATCAATTTTTGTTTTATCATCCATTAAACTTTTAATAACACTGATTCAAAAATTATTTCTTGTAAGAGTTTTATTTTATGTGCCTTTGTCTGTCTCAGCCTAATTACTCCCTCCTTTCTCACTGAGCGGTGCCAAGGTCACTTGCACACAATTGCAACAATTTCGGGACAGTGGCTCAGCTGCAATTTCATGCAAAGCACAGAGCTCAGCCAAAAAACAACTGTAACAATTTCGGGACAGTGGCTCAGCTGTAATTTCATGCAAAGCACAGAGCTCAGTCAAAAAACACTTTATCTCTGCGTCTCTGTCCCTTCCATGAATTTTTACTCAAATACAGCTGTATAATTTCTAACTTTTAATTTCTATCACTTTTGGATTTTTGGAAAAATACATTATAAGTAAACTGTATTTTATTATTATTATCACTTTTACTAATTTTCTCAGAAATGACCCTTCCCCCTATTTCTAAGACGAAAAATCACTTAGACAAACAAGACTACAGATTTTTCTCCTTCTACTTAAGATGAAAAATCACTTTAGACAAACCAGACTACAGATTTCTCTCCTTCTACTTAAGATGAAAAATCACTTACACAAACAAAAAACAGATCAGACTACAGATTTTTCTCCTTCTACTTAAGATGAAAAATCACTTAAAAACAAGTCTACAGATTTCTCTCCTTCTACTTAAGATGAAAAATCACTTTAGACAAACAGGACTACAGATTTCTCTCCTTCTACGTAAGATGAAAAATCACTTAACCTGTTAAGCTGCAACCCCACTTTTGAAAAATCCCCAGAAATGACATACCCAAACTGAAACAGATACAGTTCATGAACCCTTTGCATTAAAAGCACAAGTATGATCTCATTTGAAAGCTGACACCTGGCAGTTTATTGTAAATGTAGAATTAATTATTGTCATAATGACAAAAATTGTTATAAATAGCTTCAAAGTTTTGTAAAATTATTAGAAATTAATTTTTATGAAACATCCTCATGAAAATAAAATTGAAGTTGGCACTGGAGCAATCTAGAAATGCACTACAGCTAAAGCCATATGTCTAAAAATTCTATGTTTAAAATCTGAAGATAATAAGTCCAAAACTCTGTATTTAGTTAAATGTTTTTCAAGACCATGTCAAATGACTTTATTTTGATTTGACGCTAAAATGCTACTGATGTTTATTGTCATCTTCTAACCATCTATCCAGTATATTATCTCTATTGTTTTGTGGTGCAGACGATCCCCATTCAGTCTCAGTCTCCCCCTGCACACATTCACACCTCTCCAGCCTGGTTATGGCTCGAAATATGCATTTCTTTTGTCTGCATTATAGTTACTAACGACTGGCTATTCACAGGCTCATTCCCTAATTAGGGTAAAATAGGGTTTCAGTCCCTAATTTCTTTTCTCAAAGTTTACCACACATTTTAAACTGTATCAAATGCATTTCTTGAATAAAGACACATTTCAGGTAGCATTCAAAAAATAATAAAAGTATAACTTCTAGGTAGCAGGTGCACCTAGGGCTAGCTAGCATGTTAGCTTAGCACACCATCAATACACGACAATTTATGAGATTAAAACCATGTTTGTGCTCTAAACTTACTTTTTAACGCACGTTGAGTATTTTAAATAATCTTCTGTGATCTAATTTGGCTTCAGATAAAAAAATCAGACAGAAAATATACTATTGGATAGTGTTCTGCACAATGATAGTCTATATAGATTAGCATTACATTATAAATATAATCTATTATTATGAAAATACCTGGCATGGCTTGAAAAACACAGGTAACTCAAATATCAGTGCAATCATGTTTATTGTCTTCAAAACATCTGTATCTGCATGTTACAGCGCGATCTCTGTAGCTTTGTGTGTATCAGTCAGGTATCAGTGACGTCCTGGAATGTCACATGGTCATGGCTCTTCTTCATGTTCCATATATGGACTATTATTGTGCATGTAGCGCCCTCAGGCTATTGGTATGAATTAAAAAACACAGTATCGGAATACCAAATGCTCATAAAGATTACATCGACGCATTTGGGTATAAATTCAATAAATATTATTCCTGTCTATAGAAATATGATGTAAATCTATGAGAATCTATCAATATTTCTCCAAATCTGCACAGTTTTGAGCTAAAGCCCTGAGGGACGTTGTTTTGTGTATCGCTGTCATGACGACAGCACAGAGTTTTTTATGAATGAAAGCGGCTGACGCGCATAATTCATATTAAAGGTATCGACTCATTTTTTCATTTCATAACTCCTGACACAAATTAAGACATAACTGTCACTATGAGTTTCTCAGAATACAATAGTGGTCAAATACTGAAACTTGAGTATTATATCTTTTTAATTATGTATAGTTTGTCAAGGTATAACATTAAATCTGATAGTAATTTTGAATTAAATAAATAAATAACGCTTCAGTGCGCGGGCGCACTGGCAACGGTTAACAGGTTAAACAAAAAACAGATCAGACTAACAGATTACGTGCTCATCATTTCAAACGCACTTTTCACGTAGGGCGTTGCACGACTAACATCAAACAGGACCAACAGATCACGTGCTCATCATTTCAAACGCACTTTTCACGTAGGGCGTTGCACGCACACACAACATATAACAAATCACGTGCCTCTCACGTGCAACGCGTCTACTGCGTTGGGGCCACGCGCCTCTCGCGTGGGTACACGCCTCCGTGTACAAATAACGTGCCTCTCACGTTATAACGCACCTTTCCTGCGTTTAGGGACAATACAACATATAATCTTGCAAACGCACTTTTCGCATAAAATACTGTGACGCACACATGTACAATGCACCTTCATGCGAATGGAATACGCACTTCTGCGTATGGACAGACAAACAGATACTGCATGCACTTTTTCTCAAAACCTGGAACCTACCCTCCTTTTACCTCCTTATCTTTTATCACTTTTTAGGTTCTTTTTGGTGGAGTCTTTTGTTTAAGGCAGTCACCAACCGGGCGTTAGCTTACCAGGGGCAGCACAAAACAAATATAAGCAAAATTTGCTTACCTTATATTTATGGCGCGCCTTTGTTTTGTGAGGCCTCTGCCAGCAAGCCCACTGTGGTCACTCCTCGACCCCTTGTCCCTCCTGGCTGGCTCGCCAATTATGTTGTGGCAAATTCATAGTTCTTTTTGGGTCAGGTCTCAAAGAAGTTTCTCGGAGTCGAGGTTCCAGGTCAGAAGAATTAACTTTATTGACAAGCAACAAAGTGAGAAGCCGGCCGTCCGTCCGGACATCTCAGGTTACATTGGCCAGTGTTCATGTCTTATACTTTTTCTTATCGCTAGGTGCCCAATGGATACTCTCAAATCTATCTCTTCCCCTCTGTCACGCCTGGTGACCTTGGCACAGTTAGACATGTCTTCTCTATTGGTCAAACCTCACACAATGGTGCTCTGTTTCATACTTTGTTTTGACACTTCATATTGCTGATGCATACTGGTTATTTTCCATTCTCTCATCCTTCTTCAGACCTATTTTTTCATGCTTGTCATCATTTTTTGTTTTGTTTCATTACATCATACTTAGACATGAATCAAAGGAAAATTCTCCAACACGAGTCACTGAAGAGAAGTGAAGTCAACAAGAGCCGCTCAGATCTGATATAGTGCAGGTTATTGGCTGAAGTGTGGAGATGATGAGTTTTGATTTCTGTTTTCTGTAGAGTTTCCAGTCTCTCTCAGCACCTCCTGAATCTACAGACGAACCCGACGTTTCCTTCAGTTCTCTCTCCTCTTTTGATGGCGTGAGAGAATCTGTCCGTCAGCTGAGAAACGAACTGGAGGATTTCGGCGAAGAGGAGATCAAGAAGATCTCTGATAGAGGTAAAGTCCTGCGTCTCGTTTATACAGACGTGTGGAGAATGATCCGAAATATGAACGTACAACAGTTTCTGAAATGTTCCTATGATTTATAAAACATGTGCACAAATAATTTGGTAACACTTTATATTACAACCCGCAAACAACTGCGTAAGTAAACCGAAATTACGGTGTATGTTTCTGTAATTATAGTGTACCTCCGTGTAGGTATAAGGGAACAATAATTAAGTTTTGGGTAATAAAGGGGTAACAAGCAGATATACAACCTGCAAAGAATTTCGTAAGTAAACTGAAATTACGGTGTACATTTCTGTAATTATAGTGTACCTCCGTGTAGGTATAAGGGAACAATATGTTAAGTTTTGGATAATAAAGGGGTACAACCAGATATACAAGCAAATTATTTATAATGTAATAATTTTAAAACTAACAGGTACCTATTCTGTTAATATATTTCAGGCAAAAATTGTACGTCTACACCGTAATTTCGGTTTACTTATGAAGTTCTTTGCAGGTTGTATATCTGCTTGTTACCACTTTATTACCCAAAACTTAACATATTGTTCCCTTATACCTACACGGAAGTACACTATAATTACAGAAACGTACACCGTAATTTTGGTTTACTTACGCAGTTGTATGCGGGTCGTAATATAAAGTGTTACCAATAATTTTGCTAAACTCATCCCACTTTATAAATCACAGTTCATCTTTAATTCAAGTGCATTAACTCTACAGAACAGCCACAAACATCCCTTGATGGTTTAGAAGTAATAAATACTTATGTATATATTGAAATTGAAATCCATTGAAATTTAGGATTGAATCCGATACGTGTGTTTTATATATGAGGCATCTGGAGATTCTTCTGTTCTCAGAAATGAGTCCTGCATCATCTAATATCAGATTAGAAACGTCTTAGAAATGGATGTATTTTATCTTGTCATTTCTCTTCACACTGTTCATGTCTGTTTATTTCCACAGTCACATTCACCAACATGAATCCCAAGACCAGGAACGACTTCCTACAATGTAAGTCACTGAGAAACAAGCAGAAAAACTCACTGAATGTGTTCATGTTCTTCCTGTAGAAGGAGAAATAAACATGATATAAGAGTTTTATAATTGATCATGTAAATGATGATTTGCACAGGATATTTGGTCAGCTGTACTGAGACACTGATGATACATTGAACATTGATTCATGACGAGTTCAGATACATTAAAAGATCAGACAGATTCATAATTCCTGTTTCTGATGTGTTTTCTCTCCATCAGATTCCCATCAGCTCACTCTGGATCTGAACACAGTGTATAAACGCCTCAGTCTGTCTGAGAGGAACAGAGTGTTTACTTACACTAACACACAACAGTCGTATCCTGATCATCCAGACAGATTTGATTGTTATTCTCAGGTGTTGTGTAGAGAGAGTGTGTGTGGACGCTGTTACTGGGAGATTGAGTGGAGTGGTGAATATGTGTATATATCAGTGTCATATAAGAGCATCAGCCGGAAGGGACAGGGTTATGAGTGTGGATTTGGACATAATGATCAGTCCTGGAGTTTGTTCTGTTCTTCCTCCAGTTACACATTCTGGCACAATAACATACAGACTGTTCTCCCTGTAAAGTCCATCAGCAGAAGAATAGGAGTGTATGTGGATCACAGTGCAGGAACTCTGTCCTTCTACAGCGTCTCTGACACAATGAGCCTCATCCACACAGTCCAGACCACATTCACTCAGATGCTCTATCCTGGGTTTTATGTTTGTTCTGGATCATCAGTGAAACTGAGTTGATGATGTTTCAGAATAGACTGTAGAGAGATTTTAACCATAATGCTTTGAGCTGATAAATCAGTAACAGTGAGATGTTTCAGAGACTCTTATTTTAATTTTCATTAATATAGCTGAACTTTAGTGTTTTAGAGTCTCTTACATTTTCACATGATTTTTGGAAACCTCAAAATGTGAGTAAACAAGATGCAACAAACAGGCTATTTCGTTCTAATGTTAACAAATTCACAAGATTAAGATTTATAAGATGTTAAGATTTATATAATCCAAATATAGCCAGAATACAATATTATTAAAGCAACTATTATTTTCTATGAAGTAATGATACAAGCTCAGAGACATTTATAATCTTTTGATGTTTTTGATGTACAGTACACAGAGGGCCCTATTTTAACAATCTGAAACGCAAGTGTCAAAGCGCAAAGCGCAAGTAACTTTGTGGGCGGGTCTTGGCGCTGTTGCTATTTTCCCGGCGGCATAAATGACTCACATCTAAAATGGGTTGGTGTGAAGTAGTTTCCTATTATTTCCGGATTCCTATTATAACGGCGGATTTGCCAGGCGCGCGCCAGCAGTGGTTCACAGCCAAGGAGAGCAACGCTCTCATCAGGGACGTTGGGGATGGAGAAACCCACCCAAATTAACTTCGGTTAAACAGGCGTATGATAATTTGGGTAAATGTGTAAGCTAGATGTATGCTTTTATAATAAATTGTCTATCTATCTATCTATCTATCGTAATAATGTATGATTTGCAAAAATGAAAACTGCTGCTTCTGTGTAGATGAGAGAATCAAAGTGTATGCGCGTTGTGCACACGCTACATTGATTATGGCCAAGCATGCGCCCTTAAAATAGCATATGAATAACATGTGCAACGCGCCAATGACTTTAAACTATTTTTTCCTGGTTAGTGGCGCAATTGTTTTCTAAACCTGCAAAATAGCATGAAGGAACGTTTGCGCCGGAACACGCCTCCTTTTTTGCGCTGAACCGCCCAGGGAGCGCAAGTTCATTCCCTAGTTTAGCGACGTGCTTCTGTCACATGCCTGTCCTGTCTTGTGTTGCACATGGGTGTTTTGTTATTTTGGGCCATGTGCTCATGTCATTGTCTGATCCCTCCCCCTTGTTATCTGATTATTGTTTGAGTTCTTCCACCTGTTCCCTCTTGATTAGTTCCCTTTATAAGTCCCCTCATGTTTGCAGTCTGTGTCGGTTCGTTGTCTAATGTTTCCTGTTCCCTGTGATCCTCATGAAAGTTTATGTTCTGTTTTGGGTTTGTATTTATTAAGTTATGTTTTCCCCCTCGTGAGTTTTATTTTGTGTTTAATGTTTCTTTTGTAATAAATTATATCAATTATCCTGCACTTGAGTCCTCGCACCTTTTTGCATTCATCCTACCGTGACAGAATGAACCGACCATCTGAGGACTCAGCAAAAGAAATGGGCATCTTCCTTTTCCCATCTCCCTGCCCCTCTGCTCAACAAGTGGATCAGTGTAGCAAGTGTATCAGTGTATCAGGGCCAGCGTAAAGGAGTTTGCTCACCAGTTTGTGGTTGTAGCGGAGGGGCTCAACATCAGCTACGCAGAGCTCAAGGACATTTAACACCAGCCTTAAGGGCCGTACACACCGGGACGAATATCGGCGCGCGTTATTCGCCAGCGTTTTTCAACGCGTTTTTTGTGTTCACACCCAAACGATTTTCGCTGACGATGAGCCGAGTGAACATGCAAATTCATTCCCTGAAATTAGATGGCGCTTAATGTAAAACAGAAATACTCCGCTGTCGCGTTTGTCATATAGTTCTTTATGTTCCGACACCAACGAGACCAGCAGCTCTACAATCATCTTGCTTTGCATCTTCCTCGTCTTATTTCTTCCCTGCAGTGTAGACGCTGCTTGGCGTATATCTTCTTCGCCGTTACGTATGTGTGCTCGGCAAGACCGTTTTGTGTTTGAGCGCCCCCAAGTTGTGTTTTACTGTAACTTCAGAAGCTCCAGACACGTGAGCAAAAGCGCCAATCTCATTGGTCGGATAGTTTTTGACGCGGCGCGTCAAACCAAAAAAACGAACCCGAGGCGTTTTTTTTAAAAATGACGCTTTTACGCGTGGCGTTTTTCGCGTCGGTGTGCACACTCACATTGGCGCCCTTTGTTTAGTCACGAGACGTTAAACGTCGGCGAATATCGCGCGCGGAATTCGTCCCGGTGTGAACAGGCCTTTAATATGCCTGTGCCTGCCTGGGAGATGGGAATGCTGGGGATATTGTCATTCTGGCAGTTTGTGGGGTATGTTCACCATCGCGGATGGGAGGGTGGTCTTCCACCCCTTGGCCCACCTCCCATTTACCTCACAAACTCCCACCCCAGCGATCCGTGTCTGTTCCTGAGCCAGTGGTGTCTGTTCCTGAGCCGGTGGTGTCTGTTCCAGTTCCTGAGCCGGTGGTGTCTGTTCCAGTTCCTGAGCCGGTGGTGTCTGTTCCAGTTCCTGAGCCGGTGGTGTCTGTTCCAGCTTGTTCCAGTTCCTGAGCCGGTGGTGTCTGTTCCAGTTCCTGAGCCGGTGGTGTCTGTTCCAGTTCCTGAGCCGGTGGTGTCTGTTCCAGTTCCTGAGCCGGTGGTGCTTGTTCCAGTTCCTGAGCCGGTGGTGTCTGTTCCAGTTCCTGAGCCGGTGGTGTCTGTTCCAGCTTGTTCCAGTTCCTGAGCCGGTGGTGTCTGTTCCAGTTCCTGAGCCGGTGGTGTCTATGGTGTCTGTACCAGTTCCTGAGCCGGTGGTGTCTGTTCCAGTTCCTGAGCCGGTGGTGTCTGTTCCTGTGCCCTGGCCGCCCGAGGGGTCGTCTCCGCCCTGGCCGCCCGAGGGGAAGTCTCCGCCCTGGCCGCCCGATGGACAGTCTTCTCCGCCCTGGCCTGTCCCTCCCGTTCCGCCCTGGTCTGTCCCTCCCGTTCCGCCCTGCCCTGGTCTGTTCCAGCTTGTTCCAGTTCCTGAGCCGGTGGTGTCTGTTCCAGTTCCTGAGCCGGTGGTGTCTGTTCCTGTTCCTGAGCTGGTGGTGTCTGTGGTGTCTATACCAGTTCCTGAGCCGGTGGTGTCTGTTCCAGTTCCTGAGCCGATGGTGTCTGTTCCTGTGCCCTGGCCGCCCGAGGGGAAGTCTCCGCCCTGGCCGCCCGAGGGGAAGTCTCTGCCCTGGCCGCCCGATGGACAGTCTGCTCCGCCCTGGCCTGTCCCTCCCGTTCCGCCCTGCCCTGGTCTGTCCCTCCCGTTCCGCCCTGCCCTGGTCTGTCCCTCCCGTTCCGCCCTGCCCTGGTCTGTCCCTCCCGTTCCGCCCCGTCCCGCCCTGCCCCTCCCGTCCCGCCCTGCCCTGTCCTGTCCCTCCCTGCCCTGTCCTGTCCCTCCCGTCCCGCCCTGCCCGCCCTGCCCGCCCTGCCCGCCCTGCCCGCCCTGCCCGCCCTGCCCGCCCTGTCCGCCCTGTCCGCCCTGTCCGCCCTGTCCCTCCCCCTTGTTATCTGATTATTGTTTGAGTTCTTCCACCTGTTCCCTCTTGATTAGTTCCCTTTATAAGTCCCCTCTTGTTTGCAGTCTGTGTCGGTTCGTTGTCTAATGTTTCCTGTGATCCTCATGAAAGTTTATGTTCTGTTTTGGTTTTGTATTTATTAAGTTATGTTTTCCCCCTCGTGGGTTTTATTTTGTGTTTAATGTTTCTTTTGTAATAAATTATATCAATTATCCTGCACTTGAGTCCTCGCACCTTTTTGCATTCATCCTACCGTGACAGCTCCTGTGGAGGGAAAAGCGCGCTTTGCGCGGGTGCAAAATAGGAATGATACATGCGTCGGTGTACAAAGTCAATTGCGCTGGGTGCAAGATAGGGCCCAGAGTGTCTTGACTTGGTGCTCTGGATTCTGACATTTTATTTATTTTTAACGTCCCCCTGTGGTGAAAATCAGGCTTTTAATGTTGTTTATATGTCTATGTGGTGTTTTTAATATACTTTAAGACAAACTGCAGTGAACCAAAGGCAGTCTCAAAAACATGGTTTGAAATCGCTGGTGTTTCTGACATCACAATCTACCTTGTAACCAATCACATCAACATACAGGCAGACTTTAGCATATCATTAACTATTCTCTGAAGCAATTCAGTCTCAAGAGAAACCATGTTATCCCGGTATATTTTTCAGTTGATATGAAAAATCGGGTACATTTAGCAATATAACGGGTGAATGATGAACTATGCCTTTCCCATTGACGTTCTGAGTTACTGAATGAGTGGATCTCTGAACTGGTGTGAGTGCGTGGAGGCGGGGCTAATTTGCATATTCATAGTACCACACATACTAAATGAGGCAAGGGTGTAGTGTTACATTCAAGCTATTTTAAGGCATGAAGAATTTTTTTTTTCAAGGAAAAAAGCGTTTAAATGTGTAAATTTGGTGATCAAAGGTGAGTTTTAAGGGATAAAATGATTGACTACAGGGGGACTTTAACTCTTTTAAGACAGATTACTATGTGATAATGCAGCTGTTTAATTCACATATTCATCAAAGTCACCTTTATTTATATAGTGCTTTCTACGATACAGATTGTTTCAAAGTAGCAGTGATAATATTATAAATATATAAATATAATTATAATAAAATAATGCAACAAAGTTTGTTTTGGCTGGAAAGCACCCAATACACATTCATGAACATATGAATATGAATATATGTCAGGCCACAAATCCACAATAAAACTATGCATGGGCGTTTGCTTTGGTGTTGCACTCTATGCAAGATGTCTCTCTCTGTGTGTTTGTCTGTGTCTGTCTGTCTGTGTGTGTGTGTGTGTGTGTGTGTGTGTGTGTGTGTGTGTGTGTGTGTGTGTGTGTGTGTGTGTGTGTGTGTGTGTGTGTGTGTGTGTGTGTGTGTGTGTGTGTGTGTGTGTGTGTGTGTGTGTGTGTGTGTGTGTGTCGACAAGGAAATGAAGTTCACGAGCACCGCTGAGCAGCGATTTCGGCCCTTAAGAGGTTTCATAGTGAATTGTGGCGTCACTTCGTTTTAAAAAGTTTGTGGGACAGGAGTCCAGAAATCAATTTCAATAGTAGGCCTACAATGAGTTCAATTTATCAACATTCAATTATCAAAGTCATGTTTTATCCTTTCATCTATAATACAATTTGTCCTGAGATTCTTCACGTTAGTGAATAAATATAAAGATTTGCATAAAGCGATCCTGTGAAAGCAGGGTAGGTGATTTGTTCCCTCTCTGTGAAGTCTCTTCACATCCTGATAGCAATCACTAAGTTAAGTAGTCTAAAGATGTATATTATTGTATAGCCTACTGTATATCATCTGTGGAAGGCAGAGGATTGTCAAATCCTTCTTGCTAAAAAAATGTATCTATTGTATGAAAAATCTAATTCAGGATTCAGGCCCCATCATGACTGACTTTTAGCTTCTGACCAAGACTGCATCTCAATACTAGATTTACTTGATCTTAGTGATGTGTTCGACACTATAGATCATGACATACTCTTAAAATGGATAACACAATTACACTGGTATCAGGGACAGGTGTTACAAGTTCTCCCCGTCTAGGGTTGGGAGAGCGTAACAGGATTAAATTAAATCAAAACTTAAACGTGGATGGTTCCCTTCAGTCCCCTGTCCCAGAAATGTGAGCCAAAACTTGATACAAACGTAAAAATATTTATTGTGTGAAAGTTTCAATCTTCAGGAGAAGGTCACCAAAACAATAAACAAAAGAGGAATCTTACTTTTGGAAGGAGAACTAAATGACCTACAGAGGTAAAAGAAAATAAATAAACAATATATGCTCCCTCCACTCCCTGACTAACCAAAAACAGGGATTAACTTATTACAAAAGAAAAAGGTGACTCAATCTCCCTACCGTTTTCCATAAGAGGTAAAAAAATATCATATAAATACAATACCTTTTAATACCGAAACAAAGTTAGAAAGAAAAATGAAGAAACAAATCACTATCTGATAACAAAGCTATAATGCTGTGTTGACACCCAAACGCACACAAAAGATGAACTGCAACACACCAGGACAACACACTTGGTTACTACAACAAACACACAAGTCTGGTGCAGGGAGAAGTGAACCTCTCAAGCAGTGTTCAGTCTGCTCTCTTATAGCGTAGCTGTGTAACACTCCTTACGAGTATCAGGTGTGGCTAATTAACTGCAAGGCAAGCAGAGTGAGGGAGAGACAGAACAGAGCACAAAACAAAAAAACAACAACAAAGTAAACAAAGTTTAACAAAGTAAAATACATATCAAAAACACTTATTACATAATATGTCCACAGGACGTAACACAGGCATTACAGTGGTTTAGATCGTACCTGTCTGAATGTTACCATTTTGTTTATTGAAACGGAGAAATATCCAAGTTAACATCAGTAAAATATGGAGTGCCGCAGCTCGCAAGGGTCTGTTTTAGGCCCTCTGCTATTTTCAATACACATGCTGCCCCTCTGTAATATTATAAACATGGAATTAGTTTCCACTGTTATGTTGATGATACTTAGTTATATATATCATCACAACCAGGTGAAATCTCTATAAATTATCCAATTTGACAGATCTGTGTTAAAGGTATCCAAAATATTGGATGACCAGTGTTTTTCTTCTATTATATTCGGTATTACTTATTGGACCAAACATTTGTACACAGAATCTCTTAGAATAATAGAAGGATGTACTGTTACTTCATCCTCTACAGTTTAAGTTCTGGTTGTTACAGTTGTGGACAATTTCATGTTCCCAGTCCGCACTCAATCGGCCGAATGGAGGCATCCGATCAGCGGGGGAAGGTCTCTGCGCGTTACAGTCTTTCCGCGTGGCAAAGTCATATGTTTCTCATATGTATTCTATCGTTATTTCATCTGACTTCATAAATGAAAAGGTTTTAATGATATCTGTGCATCATTAAATGTGAGCGAATGTTTGACTATTCTTTTTAACTCTTTACTGAAAATAAGTTAATGAGTCCATTAGAATAAAATCAAATGTTTACAATTTATTATGTCAGGTAAATGTATGATGCCAATTACATAATCAGTTCAAAGATAATCAATACAAAACATCAAATGCTCTGGAATAAAGAGAAGAGATGCGAACCCGACATTAGGAAATACATGATGCTGAAGTCTTTGAGTCCTTCAACATCATGGGCTCATCTGAGGTACAGAATCCTCTAGTTGCATTTCATTATATAGACAGAAATTTATTTCATAATGTGATTTTCCCCCTACTTTTAATTATTTTACTTCAATGAAAGGTTAGATTTTTGCTTTTTTTTTTTTTTTTTTTTTTTTTTTTTATAGATCAAAAGGATAAACAATGCAGATTCATTTTTACAGCCATCTTTGATCATATTTACCTGGGGTGACTCTCCTTGATCAGGAATGAGGAATTAAACTGCTTTACAGACACTCCTGTTTTACACACGTCACTCAAACAAAGAACCAGGAAACTATTTCATCTCCTCAGTTCAGAGTATTTTTGAGCTGTTGTGTGATTGTGTCTCTCTGTATTCATACAGTAAAATGGCAGAAGCCAGAATTTCAGTGGATCAGAATGAGTTCACGTGTCCAGTGTGTCTGGATCTCCTGAAGGATCCAGTGACTATCCACTGTGGACACAGTTACTGTAAGATCTGTATTACAGGCTGCTGGGATCAGGAGGATGAGAAGAGAGTCTACAGCTGCCCTCAGTGCAGACAGACCTTCAGTCCAAGACCTGCTTTAGCTAAAAACACCATTCTGGCTGAACTGGTGGAGAAACTGAAGAAGACTAAACTTCCTGCTGACTGTTACGCTGGATCTGGAGACGTGGAGTGTGACGTCTGTACTGGAAGAAAATACAAAGCCGTCAAGTCCTGTCTGGTGTGTCAGGAATCTTACTGTCAAACTCATTTAGACAGTCATGAGGAATTTCACTCTCGTAAACCACACAAAGTGATTGATGCCACTGGACGACTGCAGGACATGATCTGCCGTAAACAGGATAAAGAGCTAGAAATGTTCTGTGTCACTGATCAAGAATGCATTTGTGTGCGGTGTAAAGAGTATGAACATAAAAACCACAAAACTGTATCAACTGCAGTACAGAGGACAGAGAAACAGGTATGAACTGAGAGCGATTGATCACACAGAAATGAAAGTGTCTTTATTTACACACTCATTTACTCATGTTGTCCCAAACCGGTTTGACTCACTTTCTTCTGTAGATTGTGAAGATGATATTTTGAAGAATGTCTCATCTATTTTACTCTATACATTGAAAGTCAATGGGGTACAAAAGTTTCAAGCTCCAAAAAGGAGAAAAAGCATCAAATTAATCTTAAAAACTAGTAGTTTAAAAAAGAAATGCGATTAATTGTATTAACGTGCACTTGTAGTGTACTTCAAATTAAAAGTATATAAAAATAAAAAATAAAACTGTACTTGCTGATAATATAATATTAATGAAATGAAAGGCCATTTAAGTGCACTTAAAGAGAGTAAAATGTCATGACTGTTAATAAATACAATTAGTAAAAATGTCAAATTAAAAGTTTTACTTTAAAATGCATTTTAATAATATTTTATATTTCAAAGTAACTCTTTTGTCATGCTTTAAAGAAAGTGCTCTTATTTTGATGTATTGACTGACATACCAAAGTACTTGATCATAATTACAACTCTAGTGTCTTATTCAATATATTTAAAGTTTATATGTTTAATGTACAACATTATTACAGTATATTTTAGTCTGTACATATGACCATACACTAACTATATTTTAAAAACAATAGAAGTAGCCTAATTATGAAATTACATATGAAGAAGTACTTAAAAAATCACTGTTAACTTTATCTTATTAATTTAAATATCAATTTAAACTATAATACATGCTAATTTATTGGCAAATAACATGCAACTAAGTGTCTGTAAACATTAGCCTACTGGCCCTATCTTACATTATGCAATGCAGTGTTTTTTGCAAGTTTCAGTCCGACGCAGTTATCATTTTCACGTCCTGCGCCACGTTGTTTAAATAGCAAATACAGTGGCGTGTTAATCCCAAAACACACCCATTACTCATTAAGAGAATAGGGACAGCCCTTTTAGACCATTCGCCTGGTGCGCTGACCTTTTTTCCCGTTAAACTAGCAAAAGTGGATTCGGACACATCCTAAGTGAACTTCCTCCGTGCGCTTTAGACCATGCGCTAAGATCGTTAAAATAGGGCCCTTAGTTCAGTTCACACTTAAGTATATTATTTTAAAGTATATTATTTACATGCATTTTTTTAAAGGAATGCTACTTTTAAAAGCACTTGTTTTTTAAAGGACCAATTTTGATTCACAAATCAAATCAAATCATTGATCAACTCATGTACGCAGAGCACAAATCAAAGATGATGACATCAAAAACATCAAACTTCACTGATGCTTGTGTGATGACATCATGATGTTTAGTCATGTGGCATGCAAGAACCAATGAGATTGTGTCGTCATATTTTATTTGGCCTCTGTAAACAGCTGAGCCATTCTTCTAAATATCTTCTGTTGTGTCTCAGAATAGACAGAAAGTCATACAGGTTTGGAGTGACATGAGGGAGAGTAAATGATGACAGAATTATTCATATAAAACTAGGCACTGATGAAATACTGCTGACATTTCAGTTTCATATTCATTCATAATCTCATTTCAGGAAACTATGAATCAGTGGTTTGAACTTATATAAACTTACAATGCTAGATCTTTAACCCTCCACCAATTCTGGATTCATGTAGCTTTAATTTTTGTGGTAGTAGTTTTATGTGTAATTTCCTGTTGGTTTGTCCTCCAGAAACAGCTGAAGGAGACGCAGATGAAGATCCGTCAGAGAATCCAGCAGAGACAGAAAGATCTTCATCAGCTGAGAGAGGCTGTGGAGTCTCATAAGGTGAGTCTGGAGAAGAAGAGAAGTGTGAGACGTCTCAGTTTGGACTCACTGAACTCACTGTGTGATTGTGATGTGTGTGTAACAGCGCTCTGCACACACAGCAGTGGAGGACAGTGAGAAGATCTTCACTGAGATCATCCGCTCCATTGAGAGAAGCCGCTCTGAGGCGACACAGCGGATCAGAGATCAGGAAAAGACTGCAGTGAGTCGAGCTGAAGGACGACTGGAGCGACTGGAGCAGGAGATCAATGATCTGAGGAGGAGAGACGCTGAGCTGGAGCAGCTTTCACACACACACCATCACATCCAGTTCCTGCAGGTAACAGAGATCTAGAAGAACTGGATCATAGTGGACTTGAGCAAGAGACTCACAGAGAAACATTTCATGAGAGCAGAATGAGACTAAAGGCCTATTTATACTTCTGTGTCGAACTCACGCCGTAGCTACGTCGTAGGCTGTGTGTAGCGCGCATACTCTTCGGCGTACCCTGACATGCACCTCTCCAAAAATGTAACAACGCGTCAACTCTACGCAGACGCAAGCGATGTGATTGGTCTGCTAGGACCGCTCCCTCGGGTTTCACATGCTCCCTCTGCATGTGTAATTGCGCGTCAACGCGGAACACAACGCAGAAGTATAAATGAAAACCAACGCGTTGCCTACAGCGTAGAGCAGGGGTCTCCAACACATCGCTCGCGAGCTACCAGTAGCTTGTGGCCTCATTGGAGGTAGCTCACCAAGGGCCATTCACATATCGCGTCTTTTGCGCGCTCAAGTTCGTTATTTCAAATAATTGAAGCGCGTGCTCATTTTTTCCAGGCGCAGCGAGTCAACATGAAGGATGGGGGTGCACCCAAACACTATGGGTGTTTTTTTCTTCTCCGTAAATAAATCTAGTAGCAGTAGCAGAGCTACAGCAAGCGTTTTTCGATGGTGGAAATCCATTAGCTACTAAAACTTCTTTGTCGTTGTGGAGAGCGCAGGGCATGGTTGCATAGCAACGACAGACGATACGGGAAAAACGGACCGAATTTTACTATTAATAATAAAAGATAAAAGCTTGTGCATTTGTGCATTGTAAATGTCAGTAATTTATCTTGTTTGACTCATTCTTTTAATAAAAATGATTTAAAGGCTGAAATATACGAGGTTTATCTTTTTATACAAACTTTTTTGTCAAAACTTTTTTTGAACTTGTACATGTTGTAGATAACATGTTGCAAGACACTCCTTTCAAATTTGGCCATCATTTTTAATGTTATTATTTTAATGTTTATGTAAACAAAAAGTGCATATTGATGCTAAGTTTAGTTGTTATTTGCTGGTTTTTGACGTAAAACTTGGTGAATTAATTTTACTGTGTAGTATTAGTACTTTTTGAACAGGATTCTGTGATCATTTTGGTCACTATAATCATGAAATTACATTTTCATACCATTTCATCTCTAGTTATGATGCACTATAAAATCAACAATAATTATGTGTTTTTACAGTATAATTTATTTTTATTTTATCTCTGACAATTAAGGGTGACATATATAGGTTTACAATAAATCTTTTAGGTCTAAAACAGTTTGCATAGTTGTTAATATGAGAGTTATGAGACATTATTTAAGAGATTGCATTACATGAGTAGCTCTCGGCCACTTTCATTTTTAAAAAGTAGCTCTCAAATGAAAAAAGGTTGGAGACCCCTGGCGTAGAGGCTCCGGCGTAGGTCCGACGCAGAAGTATAATGAGGCCTTAACAGGGCAAAAAAACACTCTAAAGCTCAGCTATTTGGATTTAATAACAAAATTAAACTATAGACCCCTTTTGCGCCGACGTCACAGTTACGTCACAGCGTTAGCTGGAGGCAAAACAAAGGGAAAACTGGAGGCGGCCAATACAAACCAGCACAGATTCGGCTACATAATAAGGAGCTTAAATTATTATTACTGTTATTAAATGTCATCTTGTTGTGTTGTTGGGTGCAAGAATCGACGGAGTACAGGCTCCAATTTTAAATTTTATCGCATAATGTTTTCTAAATGATTGTGATTATTTCTGAATCATCTATGATTGTATACATTGTTTTATTGTGATTTAGACTAGATCTAGACTTTTTGAAGAACCTGGTAAGAAAGGGTAAGCAAATACATAGTTAAAAAATGAATATGCTGTATCTGGAATTTTTATTTCTGGAAAATATTCACATCATTAAAATTGCACCGTAATGTCACTCTTTACATTGCCGTCTTCTGTCTGGCCTTGGCGCTGGCTAGGCAGAACTGCGGATCGTAGGCTACCACACAAGTCTTGTATGTGACCATACAGTTATAGGCATCTAAAGATTGATATGCCCTCAGTTTCTCTTTACGCTCAGTTTCTCTATCAAGTAGGTGTAGAATTCAGGCCATTCAACCAGAGGTAGCGTTAACGTTAATCCTGTCAGATCGTCCATTCATTGACTGAGCGTGTACGGGTCAGCCAGCCAATCTGGGATGTCCGTTAAAATGAACTTTTGCAAATAACAATCGCGGTCCTGGACAGTGAGTGACCTTGCACATTAAGATAAAATCGGATGTTCTCCAGTCATTGTTAAAAAACAAGCTAACAAAACTTGCACACTAACGTTAGTGAAGCAGCCAAGGGGATCGTTCTGCCTCCAACTAAGCTCCGCCCACAAAAAAAGTCACCATGTTTACCAACTGAAAAGGGGTCTATATACCACATTCATTTAACTGCAAATAACATGCAATTACGTTTCTGAAAACATTACAGCCAATCTGCACTTATATATTTTTAAAGTATATTATTTCTGTTACAAGTACGGTACTCTCTTTTTCACAAAGAGTGTGAGTGTGAAATACTAGAGTTTGTAGCATTAAATGATGAATATGAGAAGAATGTGCTGATTGTGTGAAAGTGCTGGATTGAAGCGAGTCACTGAAGAGAAGTGAAGTCAACAAGAGCCGCTCAGATCTGATATAGTGCAGGTTATTGGCTGAAGTGTGGAGATGATGAGTTTTGATTTCTGTTTTCTGTAGAGTTTCCAGTCTCTCTCAGCACCTCCTGAATCTACAGACGAACCCGACGTTTCCTTCAGTTCTCTCTCCTCTTTTGATGGCGTGAGAGAATCTGTCCGTCAGCTGAGAGACAAACTGGAGGATTTCTGCAAAGAGGAGCTCAAGAAGATCTCTGATAGAGGTAAAGTCCTGCGCCTCGTTTATACAGACGTGTGGAGAATGATCCGAAATGTGAACGTACAACAGTTTCTGAAATGTTCCTATGATTTATAAAACATGCGCACAAATAATTGTTCTAAACGCATCCCACTTTATAAATCATAGTTCATCTTTAATTCAAGTGCATCAACTCTACAGAACAGTCACAAACATCCCTTGATGGTTTAGAAGTAATAAATACTTTGAAGTTAAATTGAAATCCATTGAAATTTAGGATTGAATCCGATACGTGTGTTTTACATTGGGGCAAAAAAGTATTTAGTCAGCCACCAATTGTCAAATTGTCAATGTCAAACGTTTTCTGTAAGTCTTCACAAGGTTTTCACACACTATTGCTGGTATTTTGGCCCATTCCTCCATGCAGATCTCCTCTAGAGCAGTGATGTTTTGGGGCTGTCGCTGGGCAACACGGACTTTCAACTCCCTCCGAAGATTTTCTATGGGGTTGAGATCTGGAGTCTCCAGGACCTTGAAATGCTTCTAACGAAGCCACTCCTTCGTTGCCCGGGCGGTGTGTTTGGGATCATTGTCATGCTGAAAGACCCAGCCACGTTTCATCTTCAATGCCCTTGCTGATGGAAGGAGGTTTTCACTCAAAATCTCACGATATATGGCCCCATTCATTCTTTCCTTTACAAGGATCAGTCGTCCTGGTCCCTTTGCAGAAAAACAGCCCCAAAGCATGTTTCCACCCCCATGCTTCACAGTAGGTATGGTGTTCTTTGGATGCAACTCAGCATTCTTTCTCCTCCAAACACGACGAATTGAGTTTTTACCAAAACGTTCATCTGACCATATGTCAGTGTCTGGTTTGTGTTTCCACGGATGTCCACTAGAGGTCTCTTCTTCTTACTGTCACCATTCATTCTGGAACTGCATTTCCCACGATCCCTTTGTCTGTTCTCATCACTCATCATTGCACACAGCTGTTTCCCATTACATTGTTTAGTTTCTGTGTATAAATACCCTGTCTGTTTTAGTCCTTGTCACGGAGTCATTGTTAATCGTCACTACAATTCTGGTCTACGTTCTTGCCTGTTTCTTGTTTTGTTTATTGGACCGCTATCATGGATTTTGAACCTTGTCTGGATGTCTACGAGATGGATTACACTTTAATAAACAATTACTGCCATACTGCATTTGGATCTACTTACTTTCCTGTGTGTCCCCGTGACAGAATGACTCCGTCACCATATAGATCCAGCGGTATAAGTTTTCGTGATTTTTCCTTAATCACGAGAAGGGAGAAGAGACAGCGGAATGGCAATCATCAAGCTGAAGAGGAGGAGCCACGCATGACGTTAGTTGAGTGTTATGCTTTGTGTGCTCGTATCAGGGAGGAGAGTGCTGCACTCCCGGTTTATTCCGGGGAGAGAACAGCACCCAGTCGCTCACGGACAAGGAGGAAGAAGAAGACTTCCCGTCTCCCTAATGTCCCGAGGCCGTCCCCGTGCAGCCCGCTGTGATTCCGGAGGTCGTCCCTGTGCAGCCCGCTGTGGTTCTGGAGGTAGTCCCCGTACAGCCCGCTGTCGTCCCGGAGGCCGTCCCCAAGCTGCTTGCCCTGACGGCGCCGCCCCAGAGTCTCGCCCTGCAGGCGCCGCACCAGAGCCGGTGTCTGTTCCTGAGCCGGTGCCTGTTCCTGTTCCGTGGCCGCCCGAGGGGTCATCTCTACCATGGCCGCCCGAGGGGTCCTCTCCCCCGTGGCCGCCCGACGACTTGTTAATCGTCACTACAATTCTGGTCTGCGTTCTTGCCTGTTTCTTGTTTTGTTTATTGTGTTTATTGGACTGCTATCATGGATTTTGAACCTTGTCTGGATGACTACGAGATGGATTACACTTTAATAAACAATTACTGCCATACTGCATTTGGATCTACTTACTTTCCTGTGTGTCCCCGTGACACCATATGACATTCTCCCAATCCTCTTCTGGATTATCCAAATGCTCTCTAGCAAACTTTAGACGGGCTTGGACATACTGGCTTAAGCAGGGGGACACGTCTGGCACTGCAGGATTTGAATCCCTGGCGGTGTAGTGTGTTACTGATGGTAGCCTTTGTTACTTTGGTCCCAGCTCTCTGCAGGTCATTCAATAGGTCCTCCTGTGTGGTTCTGGGATTTTTGCTCACCGTTCTTGTGATCATTTTGACCCCACGGGGTGAGATCTTGCGTGGAGCCCCAGATTGAGGGAGATTATCAGTGGTCTTGTATGTCTTCCATTTTCTAATAATTGCTCCCACAGTTGATTTCTTCACACCAAGCTGCTTACCTATTGCAGATTTAGTCTTCCCAGCCTGGTGCAGGTCCACAATTTTGTTTCTGGTGTCCTTTGACAGCTCTTTGGTCTTGGCCATAGTGGAGTTTGGAGTGTGACTGTTTGAGGTTGTGGACAGGTGTCTTTTATACTAATAACGAGTTCAAACAGGTGCCATTAATACAGGTAATGAGTGGAGGACAGAGGAGCCTCTTAAAGAAGAAGTTACAGGTCTGTGAGAGCCATAAATCCTGCTTGTTTGTAGGTGACCCAATTCTCATTTTGTCTCTCATAGTTGAAGTGTACCTATGATGAAAATTACAGGCCTCTCTCATCTTTTTAAGTGGGAGTACTTGCACAATTGGTGGCTGACTAAATACTTTTTTGCCCCACTGTATATATGAGGCATCTGGAGATTCTTCTGTTCTCAGAAATGAGTCCTGCATCATCTAATATCAGATTAGAAACGTCTTAGAAATGGATGTATTTTATCTTGTCATTTCTCTTCACACTGTTCATGTCTGTTTATTTCCACAGTCACATTCACCAACATGAATCCCAAGACCAGGAACGACTTCCTACAATGTAAGTCACTGAGAAACAAGCAGAAAAACTCACTGAATGTGTTCATGTTCTTCCTGTAGAAGGAGAAATAAACATGATAGAAGAGTTTTATAATTGATCATGTAAATGATGATTTGCACAGGATATCTGATCAGCTGCACTGAGACACTGATGATACATTGTTCAGATACATTAAAAGATCAGACAGATTCATAATTCTTGTTTCTGATGTGTTTTCTCTCCATCAGATTCCCATCAGCTGACTCTGGATCTGAACACAGTGAATGAATACCTCAGTCTGTCTGAGAGGAACAGAGTGATTACTCTCACTGGCACACAACAGTCGTATCCTGATCATCCAGACAGATTTGATTGGTGGCCTCAGGTGTTGTGTAGAGAGAGTGTGTGTGGACGCTGTTACTGGGAGATTGAGTGGAGTGGTGATGTTGATATATCAGTGTCATATAAGAGCATCAGCAGGAAGGGATTTGGTAATGAGTGTGGATTTGGATATAATGATCAGTCCTGGAGTTTGATATGCTCTTCCTCCAGATACTCATTCTGGCACAATAACATAAAGACTGTTCTCCCTGTAAAGCCCATCAGCAGAAGAATAGGAGTGTATGTGGATCACAGTGCAGGAACTCTGTCCTTCTACAGCGTCTCTGACACAATGAGCCTCATCCACACAGTCCAGACCACATTCACTCAGATGCTCTATCCTGGGTTTAATGTTGCTTCTGGATCATCAGTGAAACTGTGTTGATGTTTCAGAATAGACTGTAGAGAGATTTTACCCATAATGCTTTGAGCTGCACAATAAATCAGTGACAGTGAGATGTTTTAGAGTCTCTTATTTTCTCTTACATTTTCACATGATTTTTGGAAATCTCAAAATGTGAGTAAACAAGATGCAAAAATGTTAGGCTATTTTGTTCTAACGTTAACAAATTTACAAGATTTTGTTGCTCTTTAGATTTATATTATCCAAGTTGCCAGAATATAATACTACTAAAACAACTTGTCTTTTCTATGAAGTAATGATACAAGCTCAGAGACATTTATAATCTTTTGATGTTTTTGATGTACAGTACACAGAGTGTCTTGACTTGGTGCTCTGGATACTGACATTTTGTTATTTATTTTTAACGTCCCCCTGTGGTGAAAATCAAGCTTTTAATGTTGTTTATATGTCTATGTGGTGTTTTTAATATGCTTTAAGACAAAACATGTGCAAATTCATAAGTCGACACCATTGCTGAGTATTTTCTCCTTAAAACTGCAGTGAACCAAAGACAGTCTCAAAAACATTCAAGCTATTTTAAGGCATGAATCAGTTTTTTTCTAAGGAAAGAAACATTTAAATGTGTACATTTGGTGATCAAATGTGAGTTTTAAGGGATAAAATGATTGACAACAGGGCGACTTTAACTCTTTTCAGACAGATTATGTGATAATGCAGCTGTTTTATTCACATATTCATCAAATCAAGTCAAGTCACCTTTATTTTTACGATACAGATTGTTTCAAAGCAGCAGTGATAATATTATAAATATATAAATATAATTATAATAAAATAATGCAACAAAGTTTGTTTTGGCTGGACAGCACACAATACATGTATGTGTGTGTGTGTGTGTGTGTGTGTGTGTATATATATATATAGTACAAACTTTAATTGCGATTAATTAATTTGACAGCACTAAACAATATGAATAAAAATTAAAATAAAAAAAATGTTAAATTAATTAAGTACACAAATACATTTGATCAAAATAATATTTTTTTATTCAAATAATTCAACACATTTATATTCCTAATTTTGCACAGTATTAATTGGGTCTTTCTTGAAACTATACTTGTATATTTTATACTGTGTGTGTGTGTGCATTTATACTTATTTAAATCTACACATGCATATTTATATATAATTATAAATATGAATATTAAAAGAGAAAAGTGCACAAAAATGTCACGTGTCTAAAAAGTAAAAAGCTCAATAAATATAAAAATTGCATTCACTTTAAAAAAAACTGAGTGCAAAAACTTGTAAAAGAAAAGTAAACTTGCGAGTTTTTGCACTCAGCTTCTACCGTTTTTTAGTGCATTTTTGTGTTCTCGTTTTTCTTGAAAGCAAGTACAGACTGAGGGCCCTATCTTGCACCCAGCGCAATTGACTTTGTACACCGACGCATGTTTCATTCCTATTTTGCACCCGCGCAAAGCGCGCTTTTCCCTCCACAGAAGCACGTCGCTAAACTAGGGAATGAACTTGCGCTCTCTGGGCGGTTCAGCGCAAAAAAGGAGGCGTGTTTTGGCGCAAACGTTCCCTGGTGCTATTTTACTGTTCCATAAAACAATTGCGCCACTGGCCAGAAAAAACCTAGTCTAAAGTCAGTGACGCGTTGCGCGTTGTTCATTATGCTATTTTAAGGGCGCATGCTTGACCATAATGTATAGAGTGCACAAACGCTCATACACTGTGATTCTCTAATCTACACAGAAGCAGCAGTTTTCATTTTTGCAAATCATATTATTACAAACGATAGATAGATAGATAGATAGATAGATAGATAGATAGATAGATAGATAGATAGATAGATAGATAGATAGATAGATAGATAGATAGATAGATAGATAGATAGATAGATAGATAGATAGATAGATAATTTATTATAAATATAATAATTTATTATAAAAGCATACATCTAGCTTACACATTTACCACATTATTATATGCCTGTTTAGCCGAAGCTAATTTGGGTGTGTTTCTCCCATCCCCAATGTCACTTCTCTCTCTTTTACGGCCGTGACGAGAGCGTTGCTCTCCTCGGCTGTGAACCGCTCTTGACGCGCGCCTGGCAAATCCGCCGTTATAATAGCAATACGCCAAGGAAAAAGTGCGTCTGCTCTTAAAGGGAATGTGAGATGATGCTCTGATTGGTTTATTTCACGTTACGCCCAAACCACACCTATGAATAATGAAGCTACTTCAGACCAACCCCTTTTAGATTTGCGCCTGGCGCAAGAGTCATTTATCCCGCCGGGAAAATAGCAACAGCGCCGAGACCCGCCCACAAAGTTACTTGCGCTTTGCGCTTTGACACTTGCGTTTCAGATCGTTAAAATAGGGCCCTCTGTGTGATTGATCATAAGTTGCCTGATTTGGAAGTGACCTCAGTCTGCATTGCTGCTCGCATCACTGCATTATTGACACAGGACTCGACGTGATTCATTCTCCATTAATCTCTGAAAGTCTTCACAAAGCTAAGCTAAGTTCCTTTTTAATGCTCATTGCTAAAATCTGTCAGGGTTTTGGCAACATAGGGTAGAGTGGGGGAAAACGCCCCCCTTAAGGAAAAATGTGACATAAAAAACATAAATGTGACTAGAATTGCCATCCCGGTTTTGAGTGACTATGGCAGGAGTTATTCACCAAATATTAAAATTGCTCAGCCTTCATAATTAATTAGTATTTCCACTGAAAATATTTTTGTACAAAGGGGGCGTTTTGCCCCAGCGGTGGGGTAAAACGCCCCCCAAGGTGGGGTAAAATGCCCCCTTTCTTACCAACCAGTTTGCTTCATAGATAAACAGCAAAATTAACAGACAATAGTTTTTAATCTCTAAAGGTAAAAGGCAAGTAATGTATGTATCAACATGTGTATATATATTAATATTTATTTCAGAAATGTTCAAAATAGGCAAAATTAACTACCTTCCCTCAGTGAGCTAACTGTGCTAGCAAGCTAGCTAGTTAATGCTCACTTGAGGTATTTTTTTCATGTTTTGTTCAAATATTTAGATTTTACCACCTAGTTATACTGCATTAAGTGTAAAACAAAGGATTTGATAGACAGAAATATGTTATTATAGTAATTATGATAGAGAAACTATGCCCCCAGGGGGGGGGGCGTTTTACCCCTCAGCGTAGGGGGCGTTTTACCCCACAAGCTATGAGTTTTTTAAAATAATGTTTAATTTTTAAAATATAATTATATTCCTTATAAATAATATATGATCTCAAACTACAGACTTCACTATTCATCTATCATACATCACTGTGATATCCTGCAGAACAATATTCTCTTAAACACTTATTTACTAATATCTGAAAATTATAGCATTTACCATGTAATCCTCTTCTCTTCAAATGTGTCGCTGGTGTCAGCTTCTCCATAGAGATTTGTATATCCCCGTTATCAACGTAGTGCATAGCAACAGTAAAAATGTATCTTGACTACTTTTAGTGGTTATTTTGGGAAAAACAGGTGGGGGGCGTTTTACCCCAGGGGGGCGGTTTCCCCCACTCTACCCTACGTGTGGCTTGGGCTAATCTAACTTAGTCGTTTTCATTAAAATGCTCTTGTTAGGCTTATGCGATCGGGCTATGTGCGTTACGTTTTCATAAGATATTGAATATTGGATTTGGTAACACTTTAGTCATTACTAGTGTGTTCCCATGATCTTCACTTTAGATTATTGATCCAAATTAGTAGTTCCTTTAGAAGGATGTAGTAACACTTGATTCATTACTAATGGGTTACCATTACCTTATATTATACATTATGCATTATTATTATTATTAATAATACACCTGTATAGTAGTTCTTAGTAGTCCTCAGTGAGGTATGAAAAATAGTGGTTATTGATTAGCTAATAGTGAACTACCACATTAAACTGAGCGCTATTACTTCACTGATTCTTGAAGGGAAATAATGTCCCCCATCAAAATGTTGCAATTTGCCTTAAAAAACAATATATTTTTTCATTTAAAAAGGCTTTAAAAGTTGTATATGAAAGACTTGTGTATGTTTAGACCCTTAGTTTTGTACATATTTATATTATTTCATAGTAATTTAATAAATTACCGGCACTGTGCTATGAAAGCCCATGCAAATGAACTCGTCCTTCGTAGAGGTCACAGTATCAAACTGAAAAAAAAAAAAAAGTGTTTTAAAATGCCCAGAATGCACAAATATGAAAAGTTAATTGGATGGCGTATTAAAATATCACGAAAATACTTAAAGTGTACATTGCATTATTTTATACATTAACAACAGCCTTTTAAAAATCTGTCATCAATTCACGTCAACTCCGTCAGATATTTTTCAAATTCGAAATAAATCAGGCATATTTTGGTCAGCTTTAACCCTGAGGACCCCCTTTGACTTTTCTCTGTTGATGGATGCAGCAGTCCAACACATGGCCTGCGTCCAAATCTGCATTCTATCCATCCTAAATAGTATGTGACATTAGTAATTGTCAATACTATTTAGGGCAGATAGGGTGGATAGCATTGGGACGCAGCTATGGTCTCGTAAGTTTAAAAATATATATATATTCAGCAAACAAGTTGAAATCCCTGTGGTCACAGCTTTTATTTGTCAACACTGTCTTCAAACTAGGGATGATTTAAATCAAGAATTTTGAAATAAAAGTTGGTATTTTGGTTTAATTTAGTGGCAGCTGGCAACTGAGGAAAATCCAAATGACTACCATTTACTAGACATGATTATTAAGTTGAAAAAACATGTTGTCAACTCTCTCAGATATTTTGTGTGACGGTGTTGACATGTAAGCTGACGGAGTGGAAGATGTCCTTTTGATACTGACGGGGACAGCTCTTCCCCTCCAAGCAAGCCGGACCAGAGAGCTCTATGCCATAGCCCCTGATGGTATGGACCTCATAGAGTGTAGGCATGTTCAACACCTCTTGTCCAATGCCCAAGTCCCGCAGGTTAGACAAACTATTATATAAATATCTAATGCTTGGCTCTACACTGAAGGCAGTAATGACAGATAAAACTCTCTCTATATATTTACTTACATGTTGAGAGAAATTGAAGCAAATCATAGAAATGACCTGCCTGAGGCCCTGTAGAACAAAAGATGAATTACCTGTCTGAACCCCTGTGTTAAAGTATAGCTGGAATTACAACAGACATTTCAACCAATTTAGATTTACAGAAACACTGACATTATGAGTCTGATTGTTCACTTTTCATTTTTTCAGTGAGCCTTTGGAAGGAGTCAGGAAATACATGAGGAGAATTCTGGATCCTGTTACACTTCAACATTTGTACACTATTAACACTATTACATAACTTTCTTAGTTAGTTCTCAGCCTAATGTGTCCTCTTGCAAATCAGTTGTTAGATTTACAGTTTAGTTCAAATATAGATGACCAATAGAGGACCTCCAGATACATTTGCTTTTTTCTTTTGATACCAGGAACATTTTGACATTTTCATGTGTGCCTTAAAGATCCTGTCACCAGGTACTCTTTGTTTGAAGTTTGATACTCTCTCCCTTTGCCATGTCAAAACTAGGTAAATATCTTTAATCAGTTTGATTCTCGATTAGTTTGTCAATTGTGTGTCAACACCGTTAGTTGTGTGTCAATACCGTAAGATGGAGGTTTTTCATTTTTATAAAACAATTTGTTTCTTTTGTTCAATTGAGTCCATACATTAAAACACCAACTTATCTACATGCATCGGTGTCTTGTGTGCACAAAAGCACTGATTGTATATATTAAAAATGAAAACATTTGTAAACTAAATTAAGGTAATTTAAAATGGCTCATTTCCAAAACAATGTAAAATAATATTAGAAGTGTATACAATGCAATTTATCAGTTAACCCTGCTAAGGCACACCATTTCTACACACTTGAATTGATCACACACACACACACACACACACACACACGCGCGCACTCACACAAAAAAACATATTTTCATGTGTAAGAGAGTTGACAAATGTCAAGTTACTAAGTGAGTAAATGTAAATTTTTATAAAAAGTGGTTAAATAAAAAACCTGTTCCTTTTCATGGTATGAAAGATGAGACCCGTGTTTATGAAGATATCCAATTCAAATTAATGTAGTATCGATTTTTTGTTTGTCACTTTTCAAAAGTACTTTTGTCCCTTATCTCAAGAATCAGTGACTTACTAATTCATTAATCAGAGTATCTTGTTAGTTAATAGTAGTTACTAGAATGTTAATAGTGCATTACTCATTTGTTCCTGTGTAGTTATTCATTAATGAAGGAACAGTATTCTAAAGTGTTACCGTTTTTAGTGTGGTTTTGAATAATGAAATAAAACAGTTGTGAACAATGTAAGGAGTGAAGATGTAGAAAATGACATTAGTAGTGGAGAAAATAGTGTTCAAAATGTGAGGAAAATTGTGATGCAGAAGATGAGGGATGAAGATGAACTTCCTGAGGTTTCAGATATTGGGTCACAAGGGATGAAAAACATGATATGATCTAATGATTCCTCAACGTTTAATAAAGTTGTTGATGTAAAATAATTATTTTCAGATATGGAGAAATTTATATTATCCGTTATGTTGCAAAAAAAAAAAAAAAAAAAAACTGAGCTCTGAAGTTCTGGATAAAAAGAAAAGATTCCAGAAAGATTCTAAATGGGTGTGTGGAGAGTCGGATCATTAGATATTAATAGGGGAGGAACAGGAATAAATTAGTTTTGCACACTTGAATTATGAGACCGTAGACAAACGTGATGAGATGATGATTGAAACACAACCAAGGCACATCTCTATACACTTGCATAATATATACTATATCTGATTATCTGTAAGTGTGAACTTTTGAAATGTGCCTTTGTTTTGAGAGCTGAAAGAATGGTTTAGGAAATTGTGCTATCTGAATCAGTTACAGTGTTCTAGCAATCCAGAAAAACTGTAAGTAAACGAATCCACTGTAAGCCCTAATAACAATTGTCTTTGTTGTTGAAAATTCGAAGTCCTCAAATCGGGTGTTAATGAGTTTACTTAAGTAGCTGTGCTCGCACTGGTGTGTCGGTCAGAACACAGGAGGCAGGAATCAGAAGTTACAGTTTAATTAAGTCCAGCATGAATAATCAGCACAATGACCGGCACAGTCAGACCACAGGGCATTGCATGGAATTATCTTATCAGACGTGGTATCTGAGGTAGTATGTTGTGTGGCCTGAAACAGTGAATAATAAACAATAATTAGCACTTATTCACGCACATCTGAAATTAAAATATTAATTTTTAATTAATTGCTTAAATTAATTGGTTGCTAGTGTAATTATTTGTCCTTTAATACCTCATTTGTTCAATATAGTCTGAAGTTGAAGGTTTTGCTTATGCCTTCTTGACTTATCGATATAGACTTGATTTTATATTCAATTATCTATCCTAAATTTCAAGGTGCGAATACAACCGATTCTAAATTGGTAACACAACTCTGATGACAAAAGCTACTGAATGTAGGCAATGTGGCTTTCCCCATGTGACAGTGTCTAAATGTTTTGAATAACACAGCTGGCCCACATTAGTCGCCATTTGATTGTGTTAAATACCGCTATCATAAACCGCTATAATAAACAATCTAATAGATCAAATTATCTGGTAGGTCTGGACATGCTGTCGTTTGAAAGAACCATTATCAATTTCTCTAATCTGATTTGTCATTCATCTGTTAATTTCATTTCTCTTCATAATCTTTTCTTCTGTTGCTTTTGAGTTGCTCTTTTAAATGACTGGAGATCTCATCATAATCTCGAATTCATGACCAACAATATTAATATCGTGCAATCCATGGTAATGACAGCATTTGTGATATCACATGTTTGTAATTTGTGTAGTTACTATTTTATTTGTAAACCTACAAAATGAACTATTGACCAAGATGGAGTGACCGGCACCATAGCTTTATCATCCACATTTTTGTTGTTGGACACATTATGTCCTTTTTTTTTTCTTTTTTTTTTTCTAATAGAGAGCTCAGAATCACTGAAGCTTATATCAGCTCTGTCTTGAAAGCAGAACCCAAAAACTCTCTGTTCAATGGACACTATCATCAATTATCTAATTATGCATTCTCCTCTATATGGTTAATGCACTCTGCAAGTCCAGCCTCAGTTTTAGTTCATTATTGAGTCATGCAAACACTGAACTTCCCCCTCCCCTTCTCTTTTCTTTCTTTAATATTTTAATTTTTTAATGCTTACAGCTGGACTGATGTCTATTGAAAGAAGGTAAATAGCGTGTTAGCTTAACAGAACATAGAGAACAGCTGCTGGAACAGTGACTAATCAAAATACAATTAATATGACCAATCAATGAAATCTGGAGCGATCTCTTTAGTGATCATTGAAAACGTATCACCTGTGCCCACTTATGAAAGGATGCAGTCCTTCTGCTTGGATCAGCGATCAGTTGAACTGGTTGGGCTGCTGTCTGAGTGTTTCCCTCCTCATCCGATGCATTTGATCTGTCAGTCTTTGTTGGCGTCATGTTGTGACAATAGTGGTTTGACTCTGGATGCTGTTGTCTCTCTGCCTCTCCTCAGCCTGGCTCTTGGTCAAGCCACAGAGGAGGCAATTTTGCATAATGGCAGGATGCTTTTCTTGGTTGTTTCTGCATCAACACAGTCTTTGTCCATACCAGCCCCTCAGAAGTTTCAACTTCCTCTTTCAGGGGGGATGAAGGCCCACCAACCAAACGCCTCTTCTTTTCTCTGCAGCCGTGTCCTTATGTTTCTCGCTCTCACTTGTTGCACAGTCCAGCTGCTGTTGTTTATGTTGAGGCAGCCGTCCCAAAAGCTGTCTGGTGTCATCTGGAAATTGAACACTCAGAGTTCCACATGAATCAAATTCATCCTTTATAAATTCTGCAACCATCTCTTTCAATTGTCTCTTAATTTCAGAAGTCTCATCTGGTTGATAACAGCAGTTTCCCCATGCAATTTTAATAAGTTCTTCCTTGCAGAAAAGAGCAAGCATCTTTCTTCTTTGCAGAATGAAGAAAATAGCAGCCTGTCAGTCTGTCTGAGTTGCCTTATTTTCAGTCACATATATAGTATTTTTATCACTCATTATATCGATCCCTACTCTCTCAAGCATTTTAGGATTAAATCAATGAGTCTCATTACTGTAAAATAGGTATAATACAATATGTCTGTTATTTTATATGTAAGTTATTTTAAGTAACACAATCCAAAAATCTCAAAAATTCTGCAATGGATCAAATTTCAAACTGTCTCCCAGGGATAACAAGATACAAACATCATAAGCTATGTCTTTATATAACATACCCACATCTAGCATCTCTTTTTTTAATCTCTATATGTCAGATATTTCTATAAACCTTTTTGTCAATTATTTGAATTTCCTCTGGGAATTGCACAAACGACTTATACTAAAGAGAAAACTCCAGTGTTTTGATGGCCACCAGTTTGGGCAATTCTCCATATCAATCCCTGTTAGACCTGCTTATTAATTTAATAAGCCATCACTTATTATTGACCGATCAACTAACATTTAAGCAAATTTATTATTTTCTTTCAGGTTAATTTCTTATCAGTTATTTTTATTGGTGTTTTCTTGGTATTTGTGAAATTAGCCTAGGTTTAATTCTGACTGGACTAGCAGATTTCACCAATCTTACTTGATCTCCTAGTAAACTGGTTTTGAATACCTCTTTTTATATATATATGATTCAGTGTCTCTGCACATAGCCACATCAAATGTTCCCTCTGCTGGTCATTTTGTTTTTAGGTTTCTTTCCCCATTTTTGGAGGGTTGTCCTATAGTATCTCTTTACCATTTAAAAAAAATATCTCAGGTAACATGTTTCCCTAAGATTCCCTGCACCTGCAGTGTCCTAGTGCCATCCATCATTTTTAATTAACATGTTTTTAGTACCATCTTATCAACCACCTACACATCTTCTCTCTGAGCTTGTTAGGTACTTTTCCATCCTCACAGACCCTTTGACCTAATTTAACCTGATTTCTGTCTGAGACACAGCAATACAGACTTTTACTTGAGGCAAACTAAAGGAAAATATCCAACACATGTTCCCTCTCTGTGAAGTCTCTTCACATCCTGATAGCAATTGCTAAGTTAAGTAGTCTAAATATATGTCTGTATATTATTGTGTAGCCTACTGTATATCATCTGTGGAAGGCAGAGGACCATAAACTGATTGTCAAATCCTTCTTGCTAAAAAATGTATCTACTGTATGAAAAATCTAATTCAGGCCCCATCATGACTGACTTTTAGCTTCTGACCAAGGCTGCATCTCAATACTAGTTTTACCTGATCTTAGTGCTGTGTTCAACACTATAAATAGATCATGACATACTCTTAAATGGATAACACAATTACACTGGTATTCAGGGACAGGCATTAAAGTGCTTTACTGTGTGAATGTTACCATTTTGTTTATTGAAATCCAAGTTAACATCAGTAAAATATGGAGTGCCGCAGCCCACAAGGGTCTGTTTTAGGCCCTCTGCTATTTTCAATACACATGCTGCCCCTTGGTAATATTATAAGAAAACATGGAATTAGTTTCCACTGTTCTGCTGATGATACTTAGTTATATATTTCATCACGACCAGGTGAAATCTCTATAAATTATCCAATTTTACAGATCTGTGTTAAAGATATCCAAAATATTGGATGACCAGTAATTTTCTTCTATTAAATTCTGTATTACTGATTGGACCAAACATTTTTACACAGAATCTCTTAGAATAAAATGTGCATCTAGAAGGATGTACTGTTACTTCATCCTCAACAGTTAAAGTTCTGGGTGTTCCAGTTGTGGACAATTTCATGTTCCTCGTCACCCTGGTGTGCTAAAAATTAAAATATTAATGGGAATATACTTCAGACACATTTTACTCCTAAAAAAATTCTAGGGGTGCCAATAATTGTGGCCAACGTGGTTTGGAGAAAAACATTTATTTCATAATGTGATTTTCGTCCTACTTTAAATTTTTTTACTTCAATGAAAGGTTAGTTTTTTTTTGTTTGTTTTTTTTTTATGAAAGATCTAAAGGATAAACAATGCAGATTTATTTTTACAGCCATCTTTGATCATTTTTACCAGGGGTGAACAATTCTGACCACAACTGTATATTAGATAACTTGTCTTTCGAAAAATCATATTTCATGTTACAAAAGCCTTCTTCCACTTCAGAAACATCGCTAAGCTACGAAACATGTTATATGTTTCTAATGCAGAAAAGTTAGTTCGTGCATTCATGACCTTTAAACTAGATTATTGTAATGAATTACTAGCTGGTTGTCCTGCATCCTTAATAAACAAGCTACAGTTAGTCCAAAATGCAGCTGCTAGATTTCTTACCAGGGCAAGAAAATATGACCATATAACCCCAATTTTATTATATCTACACTGGTTACCTATTAAGTTCTGTATAGATTAAAAGTATTGTTACTGACCTATAAGGCCCTAAGTGGTTTAGCTCCTGTGTATTTAACTGATCTTCTATCACCCTACAATCCATCACTTTCTTTAAGATCACAAAACTCTGGGCTTCTGATAGTACCTATAGGATTTCTAAGTCCACTAAAGGAGGGAGAGCATTTTCACATTTGGCTCCTAAACTCTGGAATAGCCTTCCTGATAATGTTCAGGGCTCAGACTCTCTCTCCCAGTTTAAATCTAGATTAAAGACGTATCTCTTTATCCAATCATTCACATAATGCACCTCATAACCTTATACTCCAGTTATATCAGATCAAAAGCACATGATTATTACTTGAAACAGAAGCTCCGCTGATTATTTTTCATTTGCTTTTCTGTTTTTACCTCGGGATCCTGAGTACGCCAGCTCCAGTTTGGATCCAGCCTCTTATGAAGATTTCAGATGATCCAACACTTGTGAAGAGAGGACGCCAACCCCTGCTAGGACATCAGATGATGCAAACTCTGAATCAACATACAAAACTGCCAAATTTTCCATATATTGTAATCATTATGATCACAACTTGTAATAATTGCTTTAACTCTTTCCATTGACGGAATTTTCCAGTTCCCTTTCGAGAGTACTCTCGTGTTGTGTAAGCCTTAGCTTACGCTACGGGAAAGCCCCTTTTCTTGAGAAGATTGAAGCCAAAATTATCCTATAATTTGTAATAATTTAAAACGCACTTGCTGCAGCAGCAGACCTAAGTGAGGCAGCTTAGCGCGCTTATTGGCTGCTCTGTGGCAACTGCTGCAACCTATGGAGAGGCAGCGGTGACATACTGACCAATGAGGGCGCTTCGCGCTCTTTGCACATCACAGCCCGCCAAAACGGGTGTGGCCGAGGCTATATAAACTGCGCCCTGCCATCGGTGCTTTGATTTCATCTCCTTTCAGCGTAGGATTCTCTTCGCTGACTCTGGAAGAAGCCTCGCGCCGTTGACACAGCACTTCAGCGGGACGAGCCACTGCACTGCAGGACTGAGGAAGCCGGCTTGGATACCTCCTACACCGCCTTCAGGCGCCGTCTCAGCTGCGCTATCCGGCGCGCACATATCCTTTAAAGCTTTTCTCCTAAAAGAGCAAATTTGCGGGCATTGTTTCAAATGCCCCGCCTCAACTGTACTTCAGTGTACTTCCCGCCGAACCAACGCATAACAGGCTCGACGAGTGGTTTCTGCAAGAACGCCGCCAGGCCCCTCAGCAAAGGCCTGCCCCCTTCCTGCCAGAACTCCATGATGAACTCACTAAATCATGGAAGGGTCCGTTTTCTGCCAGGCTGAAAACCACTGTTTCCTCAGCGCTCTCCGTTGTCGACGGCGCTCAGGAAAAGGGCTACCAGCATCTTCCCCCCATAGAAGAGGCTGTTTTCACACACCTTTGCCCGCCCTCCACTGGATGGCAGTCTAAAGCCCCGTTCACACCGCCAGCGATTTTGTCGCTGCATGTCGCTAGTCTATGTACAGTGAAGTCGCTTGTGGGCGTTCCTAGTGTTGTCGCTCTAATGTTATTGGTAGACTGCACGTCTGAGCATATACCATCACAAGTGTTATATAAAACTGAGATATAATTCTAATTTGATTAGGAATTGGTCTTAAAAGATTTAAAATCAATATTATGCTGTTGGGAGAGTGTTGTTATATTAACCACAGCCGTGCAGTACATTAAATATTTAACTACATTAACGATCGATCAATCAACAAATTAAACTCACTCATACTGTCAATAGTTACTAAAACGTCATTCGAATTTGACAAATAATCCATTTCTTGTCCCTTATAATCCACATAATGCAGGGGAAACTGTAAAATGAACTGTCTGCAGCAGTGCTAAACTTGCATCATGAAATTACAACACTCGAACTAAATGTGTGAATTAAACTCACTGAGAATGTCGACAGTTTCTTTTCCATGCATCATTTTATTATATCCATACAGTCAAATCATATAAAGCAGTGAAATCGCCCTCGAACTCTTCTTGCCTGCACTCGAGACGGTGACGTGAGCTGAACTCCACTGAAAGTCTTCTTTCCTATTGGTTGTCGCTCGCGAAAATCGCTTCTCATTTGCATAAAGTTGAAATTTCTGAACTTTTGTCGCGCGTCTCGTGTCGCTTGACACGCCCACATTCTGTCGGCGCTGATCCACTTGTCCGACACGACTGTCGCGTGGTGTCGCGACGCCTCCCCACATTGGTACGTTGATGGGGGTTTACCGCTATGGGCGTGGTTTTGACTTCCCTCCGTCTCCATATGCTCTACTTCTATTGGATAGACGCGTCGCGTCTGACGGAATTCATTTGCATAAAGATGGGCATCGGCCAGCTTTTTGACGCGCAGCATTTTTTCAAATGAAGCGCCGCCTTCCCGGAATGCTTTGCGGACGCGACAAAGTCGCTTGACGTCACCCATAGGAATATAGTGGAGCGCGGCGCGACAGAAGTGTCGCACGGACAAGTGGATCAGCGCCGTGTCGCCAACGGTCACTGTCGCTCGTGTCGCCGGATGTCGCCAGCGCTCCATTGAAATGAATGGGATCATGTCGCTTTGTCGCTGCGTGTCGCTGGCGGTGTGAACGAGGCTTAAGGCCGCTCACCCCTCTAAAGCCTGCCTGACTACCTCAGCCCTCACCGGTCGCGCCTACGCCGCCGCCGGTCAGGCTGCATCAGCACTCCACACGATGGCGGTGCATCAAGTGTTTCAGGCGAACCTTCTCCGCACACTGGACAAGGTTAGCCCGAACCAAGAGGCGTTCAGAGACCTGAGAACCGCCACAACTTTGTTTTAAGTGTTTTACAAAAATTGTTTTTAATAATTGTCTGTATGGTGGAAGAGATATCTATCCCCAGATAAGTGAAGTTTTTAGTGACTGGGATAGATGCAGGGATGGGAACATTACACATTGCCTGATTTAAAGGTAGCAAAGCTGATTTCTGCCAGTTTATTTTGAAACCAGAAAGCTTGCCACAAAGGTAGACAAAACATGTGGGATACATTGCACTGGGTTGTTTATATACAATAAAACAGCGTCAGCATACAGTGAAACATGATGATGTGTTCCTCTAATGGAAATTGGAGAGATTGTGGGTGAGCCACGGATAGCTTGCGCCAGTGGTTCAAGAGAAAGGGCGAATAACAGAGGGCTAAAATTTGGGTGGAATTCCGTCTGGCCCTGGTGATCTACCTTTACGCATGTCCCTAGCAGCAGCCTCGCACTCCTGCAATGTGATAGGGTGATCTAGCTTTATGGAGTAAAAAAAAAAAAAAAAAAAATGCACCTATAGAAACAACACTAAAGACGATTAAATGAACATAGAGTGGTAGACCTATGCTATGAAGTAGATTACAGGCAGGGCCGGATTGGGACTCATTTTCAGCCCTGGAGTTTCATGCCTTAGACCGGCCCACTTTAGTTCCCGACTGACTATTAAAATAATGCAATTAAACCCTCAGTATATAAGGCCCAATCTTTCAAGGGCTATCTGGCACTTCCCCCAATATGGAAGCTTGTTTCCGCCACAAAATAAAAATAAATAAATGATAATTGCGACTTTTTATCTCAGAATTACAAGATACAAAGTCAGAATTGCGTGAAATAAAGTCACAATTGCGTGTTATAAAGTCAGAATTCTGACTTTTTTTCTCGCAATTGCCACTTTAGGCCTATATCACGCAATTCTGACTTTATAACACGCAATTGCGAGTTTATATCTCGCAATTCTGACATATTTTCTCAGAATTGTGAGATATAAACTCACAATTGTGAGATATAAAGTCCTATTCTAAGGGGGGGGGAAGACGGACTTTTTTTTCCTTTCTCAGAATAGTTTATCTCACAATTCTGACTTTATAACGCGCAACTGCGACTTTATATCATGCAATTCTGACTTTATATCTCCCAATTGCGTGTTATAAAGTCAGAGTTGCGTGATATAAAGTCACAATTGCGAGAAAAAAAGTCAGAATTCTGACTTTATAACACGCAATTGTGACTTTATTTCACGCAATTCTGACTTTATATCTCGCAATTCTGACTTTATAACACGCAATTGCGACTTTATTTCACGCAATTCTGACTTTATAACTCGCAATTCTGACTTTATAACACGCAATTGCGACTTTATTTCACGCAATTCTGACTTTATATCTCGCAATTCTGACTTTATATCTCGCAATTCTGAGAAATAAAGTCAGAATTGCGAGATGTAAACTCGCAATTGTGAGATAAAAAGTCGCAATTATCTTTTTTTTTTTGTGTGTGTGGCGGAAACAAGCTTCCATAAACATCTGACTGTGTTAAATAGGAATCCATTGTAATAAAGTTATTCTCATTATTATGCAATAGGCTATTGCTCTACCTGCTCTCCTCTCTCATCTCCATCTCCTTCTCTCAGTCTCTTTATCTTTACCTGTAAATCTCCCCTTCCTGAAGCTGAGCTTAGATTGATACAGTCTTTGTAAAGTGATTATTTATGTCGGTCGTTTAAAATTTCTATCGTAAAACAGCCGTTTATTTTAGCCACGCACCTTATCTCATGAAGCGTCGCTTTGGGATTCGCGCGCGGCCGCGGCTCGCGCTTCTGTGAACTTAAATCCCGCTTGCTTTGATCGGTCATCTCAAACATTTTGCCATTGCCGACGAGCGGTGTTTGAGTGCTGAAGCAGCTCAGATGATGAGGTCGGTTATCGTCGCGATATGCGAATCATTGCAGCAGGTAATATTAGGCAATTATTTCACAACGTTCATTATACACTCAGGAAAAATTACCGAGGTCCGGATCTCGGAGACCTCAATGGTCGGTACGGCCCTGACTCGTAGGCTATTTGGCCGCTTGAGTTTCTAGAGATATTTTATTATTCTGGCCTTTTCAGCGCCGCCTTTGCGCCTATAGGCTATTATCCATGTTTTGTATCTCTTATTTTTTGTTCGCACATCTCTAATAAAGTGACTTTATTTAATTTGTTTTGTGGGGCTGCGATAAAATAATATTAAAAAATATATAGTGCGGCTACGCTATGACTGGAGCCACAAGGAAAGCATTCAACCCAGTGCCATGACAACACCGGCCCTCCTGGCCAATAAAACAGACCGGCCCACCGGGAAGTTTCCCGGTGCTCCCGATTAGCCAATCCGGGCCTGATTACAGGTAGCGATGCAAGACAATGAAAAAAAAAAAAAATTTAATGAAAAACTGAAAAAAAAAATTCGTAGATTAACTCACCTTTCCCCATCCTCATACTCAGTTAGTTTGGCGTTCAATTTTTCAACGTCCGAAGCCGAAGCTGGGGGGGAGACGCAGCGCTGCCTCTCCACCTCCTCCAGCATATCGAGCCAAACCTCCACGCTAGTTATCCTGGTTAACATGTCGGCTAGCTTACCCTCAATCGCCTCAACAGCAGTGTTTGGTTTGTTCATCTGATAGTTTCTGAGGAAGCTCGTGTATTTTAGCAGTGGAGATGGACTCATCCGTGTCTTCACATGCTGGCGATACAGGAGAGGCGTGGGCAGCTTTTGAGCTAGCGGTAGCCCTAGCACTTTGCTGCTGTTGAGACGCATTTTTGCTTTTCCGGGGGTTTGGCATATCGGTAGTGGTTGACGCTTATTATAGGCAACTTGTGGGAAAAAAAACCCAATGCAATAAACTGCGAATGCCTATATATTCACACAAAATGTAAACTTGTGGCACCGCCGCTCTCAACCTAAGCAGCCATCTTGCTCGGCGTCATCACATGACCGCACGTTGTAATCTTTGAAAACAAACACAATTTGTCACAGTGTCTGGTTTGTGTATCCCCGGGTAACCACTAGAGGTCCTCTTCCCCCACGGTGTCTTTCACTCATTCACTACATTTCCCATCATCCTGTTCTGTATTATCATTCTTCTTCTTCTTCTTCATTGATGTTTAACGGCGGTTGGCATCCAACATTAATCTCACTGACCACCGCCCTACTAGATCAATTGCTTCCTGGACTTTTCTAACTGTATAATTTACGTTCCTTCCCCTTTTCCCCATAGCCCCGTCGTCAGCAAACAAAGATCTTCCAATCCCAAGCCCCACCTCTGAAAATACATCATTTATCATGATGGAGAAGAGCAAAGGACTAATCACACTTCCCTGGGGGGTCCCATTCTCTATGAGGTAGCTGCCAGAAATTTCTTTCCCCACTCTCACTCGTATAGATCGTCCATACAGGAAATCCTTCACCCAGTTAAAAGCCCTACCTCCTATACCCAATTTATCCAGTTTAATCATCAGCCCCTCTTTCCACATCATGTCATACACTTTCGCAACGTCAAAGAAAACTGCTACCACTGTTTCCTTATTGACTTGGGCCTTCCTTATTTCGTCTTCCAAGCATATTACTGGATCGGTGGATCCATTGTTCCCCTCCCCTTCCTGAATCCACTTTGACATGATACAATTAATTCCCTCTTCTCCAGAAAATAAACCAGTCTGTCTGTTACCATACGTTCCATAATTTTTCCCACATGAGATGTTAAAGCAATTGGCCTATAGCTAGTAGGTTTTGTCGGATCCTTCCCTGGTTTCCTAATTGGAACTACAACTGCTTCCTTCCAAAACTTTGGAAGCTGTCCTTCCTCCCAACTTCTGTTGTATAATCTAAGCAGTCTTCCTAATGCTACGTCACCCATATGTGAAAACATTATATAACACATTTCGTCTTCTCCTGGTGATGTCAAACCTGCTCTAGCAATTGCTCTCTCCATCTCTGCCTTAGAAAATGGAGCACTCAGTGCATCACCCACTTCCTCCCTTTTTTCCAATACCCCAGGATATTCCTTCAATGTTATGTCCCTTCCCTTCTTCCACTCGCCCTCCAGGTTGTCAGAGCTATGTATTGACACAAAAGCTTTAGCCATCATCTCTGCCTTCTCTAAATCAGTAACTGCCTTAGCCTCCCCACTGACCATTACAGGGTAGTTCCACTCCCTCCTTATTCCACTCATCTTCTTAATCATCCCCCACACTTCTCCCACAGGTGTCTGTCTTCCTATTGAGCTGCAGAACCCGCACCAAAATTTCTTCTTAGCATGGCGTACAGTCTTTCTTACAACTGCCTGCATTCTTTTATATTGGAGTAAATGCTCAAAATTATGAGTATGTCTCAACAACCTGAAAGCCTTATTTCTATCTCTTATTACTTCAGTACATTCCTGTGTCCACCATGGAACCGCTTTCCTTCTCCTCACCCCAGAACTCTTAGGAATAGTTTCATCCGCCACTTCTTTAATAATATTTTGGAAAATATTATACTCTCTATCTCTCTCCATATCCCTAACCTCCCCGGCTAACCTTTCCTCACATAACTCCTTAAATTTGCCCCAATTAGCCTTACTAAATACCCATCTCCCTCTTCCCTCTCCAGACTGTTTTTCTACCCTCATTCTAATTGTGCACAATATAGGAAAATGATCACTCCTTACTGTCAACTCCTCCCATACCTCCCATTCACAAAGCCTTGCTAAATCATTAGATGTGATGGTAAGGTCTAGTGCTGACTCCTTTCCTGAACCCATTTCAATCCTTGTTCCTCTGCCATCATTAATACACACCAACCCTTTCAAATTCATTAACTCCTCCATCACCCTCCCATTTTCATCTAATCTCTCCCCCCCCCCCCCAAAGTGGATTGTGAGCGTTAAAATCTCCACACCACACTACCTTTCGTCCTCCCTGTCCCTCTACTTCTTCCATTAAACCAATATCCAACCTTTTACATGGATTGTAGAAGTTGATTATCACTACATTCTCCATTCCCACCCATACCTCCACCACCACATACTCCAGCTCTTTCCCTAACCCCAGAATCCTATATGGCATCTCCTGTTTAATAAATGTAGCACACCCTCCCCCACCTCCCGTGCTTCTATCTCGACGGACACCCACATACCCCTGTATTACAAAATCCAGATTTGGCCTAAGCCAGGTCTCTTGAATACAAATAACCTCTGGTTTCTGCACCATTTCATCAATAACTTGTTTAAACTCTTGTCCATTTGCAACCAGGCTTCTGGCATTCCAATGTATTAATAACACCATGATAAATATTAACCAACCCAAATATCAGTATTCTTTCTGTCTTTGACTTTACATCCGCAGTCCCATTAATCACACCAGCAATAAATGTCACTAATTTTCTAACATCCACTTGTATCATATTTCCCTCATTCTGCCTGGCTTGTCTTGCTTCATATCTTACATTATCCTCACTACTACCCCCTGCTGTCTGATTCCGAACGTTTTTAACTGCCTCTGCGTATGACACTTTCTGTCCCACTCTCATTTGCTGCACTTGCACCGCTTTCTTCATCATTGAACACCCTCCATAAGCCACGCTGTGTGCTCCCCCACAATTACAACATTTAGGTGGGACACCCTCCCCACACTGACCGTAACTATGGTTTCCTCCACATCTGGCACATCTTCTTGTTTCATTGCACATTACTGCTACATGTCCAAACCGCTGGCAGTTATAACATCTAAGTGGTTTAGGCACGTACAATCTCACAAAGTAGCTCATATATCCAATTGTTACTTTCTCTGGAAGGACCCCTCCCTCAAACTGTAACAAAACTGACATACTATCTTCCTTAACGCCATCTCTTGTTGTTTGTAATCTTTGTGCACTCATTAGTGTCCCCCCTCTTATATTATTCTTAATCTCTTCCATCTGTACACACACCGGAATACCTGTAATCACCCCCTTATTCCATCTTTTCCCTCCCTGATATTTAACAACACTTACTACCTGAAATTGTCCCACCTTTTCCAGCTTCAGTACCCGCTCTCTTTGATCCCTATCCTTACATGTGACCACTAAACTACCATTCCTTATCACCCTCGCTGCAACTATATCACCTATCGCATTCTTTAATGCCGATGTCAATCTAACCGGATTTACACCTCCTACTCCGCCTTCCTCTCGAAAATTGACAACTACTATATTTTCGTCAATATCACGATCCTCTTGTATAAATACCTCACTTTCCTCACCACTCATTTCCGAACTACTACCTATTCCTAGTGTGTTAGCCTTCCTTTTCTTAATCATAATTTCATTTCCACTCCCTACCTGTTTTCCCTTTCCACTTTTGCCCTTCTCTCGTCCTCCTCCACCTCTTTCCTCCATCTCCGGTCCAGTCACAGTACAGCCGTACCGAACCGCCGACACCCTGTTGTTTTTTACCACTTTGATAACAGCACTGGTTTTCCTGCGAGTAGCGTCTCTCACAACCAGCCAGCGCGTCGGCTTCCACCAAACGAAAAAAAAAAAAAAAAAAAAACGAAAAAAAAACCTGTATTATCATTGATTCATTGCACGCAGCTGGTTCTGAGTCCTTGTATATTGTCACACCACTTCTGGAAGTCTGTTTTTGCTTGTTCTTGTTTGTTTCTTGTTTTTGGATTGCCTTATTGGATTTTGACCCTTGCCTGGACTAGTTTGTGAGTACGGATTTCCCAAATAAATACTGCGATTGGATCTTACCTTTTCCCGTGTGTGTATCGTGACACAATTTTCTCAGCTTTTGTTTAAAATGTTGTTGTTTTTATGAAACTTACCCACATTTAAGTGTTGATAAAAAAAGAATGCCTAAAGGGCCCTACACACCGGGACGAATATCGGCGCGTGTTATTCGCCAGCGTTTTTCAATGCGTTTTTTGTGTTCACACCCAAGCGATTTTCGCTGACGATGAGCCGAGTGAACATGCAAATTCATTCCCTGACATTAGATGGCGCTTAATGTAAAACAGAAACCACTCCATAACAATTCTCTTTTATCAAGATTTTTGTAGTCGCTGTCGCGTTTGTCATAATAGTTCTTTATGTTCCGACACCAACGAGACCAGCAGCTCTACACTCATCTTGCCTTGCATCTTCCTCGTCTTATTTCTTCCCGGCAGTGTAGACGCTACTTGGTGTATATCTTCTTCGCCGTTATGTACGTGTGCACGGCAAGACCGTTTGTGTTTGAGCGCCCCCAAATTGTGTTTTACTGTAACTTCAGAAGCTCCAGACACGTGAGCAAAAGCGCCAATCTCATTGGTCGGATCGTTTTTGACGCAGCGCGTCAAACCAAAAAAACGAACCCGAGGCGTTTTTAAAAAAATTACGCTTTTACGCGTGCCGTTTTTCACGCCGGTGTGCACACTCATATTGGCGCCCTTTGTTTAGTCACGAGGCGTTAAACGTCGTCCCGGTGTGAACAGGCCTTTAAGCTACTAGAGATGCGCGGTTGGCGGTTACAGCCGCGGACTCCGCGGATAAACCGCGGATCGGGCGGATGCCGTGAAGAAAAATAATATTGTAATTAAATTCGGGCGGGTGGCGGGCGGCGGGTGGTTGAACCAATCAAATGAAAAATATATGTATACATACAATCAGCAGATGGCGGGTGGGTGCGGTTTTGAAAATTGGTCAAAAACGTTGGTGCGGATGAAATAATAGCCCATCCGCGCATCTCTAAAAGCTACAGAGGTTCTGTTATTTATTTTGATATATTTATATTCATTCAACAAAATATTCTGGCGGCCATGAAAGTTTTGTGAAAATTACGAAAAACGCTGGCAGTTGCAATTTTTTTTAAAGACTCTGGTGGGGAAAGGGTTATGAGCTCATTGTTTCTGCCTAAATTAATACATGATGTTAGCTAGCTTGATCTGTATTATCTTAGAACTGTACATTTTGACATATTGACATTACTTTGACACAGTATAGAAACATGCATTTGTGAGTAGCCTAAATCTTCGCTCAGTCATTCATGAGCTCGGAACTCGTAATTATGACATTTTTGACTCCACTTGAAGGACACATACAGTAATCACAGCAGAAAAGTGACTCTCCTTGATCAGGAATGAGGAATTAAACTGCTTTACAGACACGCCTATTTTACACACGGCACTCAAACACAGAACCAGGAAACTATTTCAACTCCTCAGTTCAGGGAAACAGAAACTGGAGTGTTGTTGAGCTGTTGTGTGTTTGTGTTTCTCTGTATCCATGCAGTAAAATGGCAGAAGCCAGAATTTCAGTGGATCAGAATGAGTTCACGTGTCCAGTGTGTCTGGATCTCCTGAAGGAACCAGTGGCCATTCCCTGCGGACACAGTTACTGTAAGATCTGTATTACAGGCTGCTGGGATCAGGAGGATGAGAAGAGAGTCTACAGCTGCCCTCAGTGCAGACAGACCTTCAGTTCAAGACCTGCTTTAGCTAAAAACACCATGCTAGCTGAAGTGGTGGAGAAACTGAAGAAGACTAAACTTCCTGCTGACTGGTACGCTGGATCTGGAGACGTGGAGTGTGACGTCTGTACTGGAAGAAAATACAAAGCCGTCAAGTCCTGTCTGGTGTGTCAGGAATCTTACTGTCAAACTCATCTTGACCGTCATGAGGAATATCACTCTCGTAAACCACACAAAGTGATTGATGCCACTGGACGACTGCAGGACATGATCTGCCGTAAACATGATAAAGAGCTAGAAATGTTCTGTATTACTGATCAAGAATGCATTTGTGTTCTGTGTAAGGAGTATGAACATAAAAACCACAAAACTGTATCAACTGCAGTACAGAGGACAGAGAAACAGGTATGAACTGAGAGGGATTGATCACACGGTGTCTTTATTTACTCACTCATTTACTCATGTTGTCCCAAACCGGTTTGACTCACTTTCTTCTGTAGATGGTAAAGATGATATTTTGAAGAATGTGTAACACTTTATAATAACGTTCAGTTGTAAGTAATTTATAAGTGGTTAGTTAATGGTTAACTAATCATTTACAAAACATCATGATTAGCAAGTGATATACTAACATTTTATGAATGTTTTGTAAATTACGTTACAAGTCATTTACAAGTGATTAGTTAATGATTAACTAATCATTTATGAAACATGACTATGCATTCATAAATTATTAATAAATGATATGTTCATTATTTTATGTATGTTTTGTAGATTCAGTTATAAGTCATTTACATTTGATTAGTTGATTAACTAATCATTTATAAAACATGAATATGCGTTTCATAAATGTTTAATATAAATTTAAACTATAATACATTTTCATTTAATGGCAATTAACATGCAACTATGTGTCTGTAAACATTACGTTCAGTTCACAAATCAAATCAAATCAAATCATTGATCAACTCATGTACGCAGAGCCCAAATCAAAGATGATGACGTCAATAACATCAAACTTCACTGATCTGTGGTTTGAACCTTCAGTATAAACTTGCCATGCTAGATCTTTAACCCTTATTGTGTGATAGTAGTTTTATGTGTCATTCCCTGTTATTGGTTTGTCCTCCAGAAACAGCTGAAGGAGACGCAGATGAAGATCCGTCAGACAATCCAGCAGAGACAGAAAGATCTTCATCAGCTGAGAGAGGCTGTGGAGTCTCATAAGGTGAGTCTGGAGAAGAAGAGAAGTGTGAGACGTCTCAGTTTGGACTCACTGAACTCACTGTGTGATTGTGATGTGTGTGTAACAGCGCTCTGCACACACAGCAGTGGAGGACAGTGAGAAGATCTTCACTGAGATCATCCGCTCCATTGAGAGAAGCCGCTCTGAGGCGACACAGCGGATCAGAGATCAGGAAAAGACTGCAGTGAGTCGAGCTGAAGGACGACTGGAGCGACTGGAGCAGGAGATCAATGATCTGAGGAGGAGAGACGCTGAGCTGGAGCAGCTTTCACACACACACCATCACATCCAGTTCCTGCAGGTAACAGAGATCTAGAAGAACTGGATCATAGTGGACTTGAGCAAGAGACTCACAGAGAAACATTTCATGAGAGCAGAATGAGACTAACTTAAGCAGGGCAAAAAAAAAAAAAACACTCTAAAGTTCAGCTAATTGCATTTAATAACAAAATTAAACTATACCACATTCATTTAACTGCAAATAACATGCAATTAAGTTTCTGAAAACATTACAGCCAATCTGCACTTATATATTTTTAAAGTATATTATTTCTGTTACAGGTACGGTACTTTCTTTTTCACAAGGAGTGTAAGTGTGAAATACTACAGTTTGTAGCATTAAATGATGAATATGAGAAGAATGTGCTGATTGTGTGAAAGTGCTGCACTGTAAAATGTAATTAGTTGACCTTACTTAAAAAAAGTATGCAAACTCGTTCCCTCAAAAAAATTAAGCAAAGTAAGCTTAAGATTAGTGAGTTAGAAAAGCTTGTTTATTTTAAGTGTGCTGTACTAAATCAAGTAGTACCACTAGCACGTTTTTTTTATGTTCATGTAACTTAATAGTCATGATTAGTGTTAACTTAGTTTTTTCATTTTGTGTGGATTGCTTGATATAAATTTAACCCCACTTAGAATTACTAAATACCTACAACTTAACACTTTTAGTTCTGCTCACTCATTTTTCAAGTTCACTTAAATTAAAGAAACCAATTTCTGAGTTAGGTTTACTTTATTAATTATAGCACTGTCCTTGTACAGCATAATATTTAGAATTTCTTAAAAATTTCCATTATACAAAAAAAAAAAAAAAATTGTTTAATTTAGTTTTTAGACACTGACATCAAGAATCAGCCTGTGAATCTCAACAATGGTGACATTATAAAGCATGTTGCAGTGCATTCTGGGTGCAACCAATCAAAACTCATTCATGGCTCCCATCATGCATTGCTGCATGAATAAATAATGAGCTTATGATCAGGGGTGATCTGTTTGTCACCATTGTTGAGATTCATACACTAATTCTTGATGTCTGTGTGTGCCTACATAAAAAAAAAAAATAAAAAAAAAAGATTTTTTTTTTTATTATTATTTATTTGGATTTCATTGAAATGGCTAAAAATATTTTCCTGTACCAGGACAGTGCTGCTATAATTAATAAAGTAAACCTAACTCAGAAATTAACTCTGAACTATATGAGTTCAGTGAATCAGGTCAAACGATTGTGAAATAACGATTATGTTAAAACACAACCATCACCATCAGATCACCTTTTCTGTTTGTTCAGCTGGCTGTTATAACTCAGGTACAGCAGCCAAAAAAAAGGTTAAATTAATGATATAAGGGTCAAGAGCCCAACTGAAACAAACACTAATCACCACAATGGTGGCTTAAAATTACCAATAGTAGCTATTGAAGGGCGAGTCTTGGCGTGGCCATATATCGCCGTCTAGCGTAGAGAGGACTGATCTGCACATGCCCACAGGTCATAAACTTACTTTTTCTAAATGAATCCAGCTCAAGTAGACTACGCTGGTACGATTTTTCAACCTCAAAGTACAAGTAACTTACTAAAAGTGAGTGTAAATATTTCTGTTTTCTGTAGAGTTTCCAGTCTCTCTCAGCACCTCCTGAATCTACAGATGAACCCGACATTTCCTTCAGTTCTCTCTTCTCTTTTGATGGCGTGAGAGAATCTGTCCGTCAGCTGAGAGACAAACTGGAGGATTTCTGCGAAGAGGAGATCAAGAAGATCTCTGATAGAGGTAAAGTCCTGTGCCTCGTGTGCATGATGTGGAGGAGCAGCGGCTCTACTCTGAGCTCCTCCCGAGTGACCGAGCTTCTCACCCTATCTCTAAGGGATCGCCCAGCCACCCTGCGGAGAAAGCTCATTTCGGCCGCCTGTATCAGGGATCTTGTCCTTTCGGTCATGACCCAAAGCTCATGACCATAGGTGAGAGTAGGAACGTAGATTGACCGGTAAATTGAGAACTTGGCCTTGCGGCTCAGCTCTTTCTTCACCACGACAGACCGGTACATCGACCGCATTACTGCAGAAGCTGCACCGATCCGTCTGTCAATCTCCCGTTCCTTGTGAACAAAACCCCAAGATACTTAAACTCCTCCACTTGAGGCAGAAACTCTCCACCAACCTGCAGTGGGCAAGCCACCCTTTTCCGACTGAGGACCATGGCCTCGGATTTGAAGGTGCTGATTCTGATCCCAGCCGCTTCACACTCGGCTGCAAACCGTCCCAGTGCATGCTGAAGTTCATGGTCTGAAGGGGCCAACACAACAACATCATCCGCAAAGAGCAGAGACAAAATCGTGTTGTCCCCAAACCTGACACCCTCCGGCCCCTGGCTGCGCATGAACAGAACCGGCGACAAAGGGCAGTCCTGCCGGAGTCCAGCATGCACCGGGAAGAAGTCTGACTTACTGCCGGCAATGCGAACCAAGCTCCTGCTTCGGTCGTACAGGGACCGGACAGCCCTTAGCAAAGGACCCCGGACCCCATACTCCCGGAGCACCCTCCACAGGCCGCCGCGAGGGACACAGTTGAATGCCTTCTCCAAATCCACAAAGCACATGTGGACTGGTTGGGCAAACTCCCATGAACCCTCCAGCACCCTGTAGAGGGTATAGAGCTGGTCCAGTGTTCCACGGCCTGGACGAAAACCGCACTGTTCCTCCTGAATCCGAGGTTCTACTATCGGCCGTATTCTCCTCTCCAGTACCCTGGCATAGACTTTCCCAGGGAGGCTGAGAAGTGTGATCCCCCTATAGTTGGAACACACCCTCCGGTCCCCCTTCTTAAAAAGAGGGACCATCCCAGAGGCACTGTCCTCGACCGCCACGCGATGCTGCAGAGGCGTGTCAGCCAAGACAGCCCCACAACATCCAGAGACTTGAGGTACTCAGGGCGGATCTCATCCACCCCCGGTGCCTTGCCACCGAGGAGTTTCTTGACTACCTCGGTGACTTCAGCTTGGGTGATGGACGAGTCCACCTCTGAGCCCTCAGCCTCTGTTTCCTCAATGGAAGACGCGACGGCGGGATTGAGGAGATCCTCGAAGTATTCCTTCCACCGTCCAACGACATCCCCAGTTGAGGTCAACAGCTGCCCACCTCCACTGTAGACAGCGTTGGTAGGGCACTGCTTCCCTCTCCTGAGGCGCCGGACGGTTTGCCAGAATCTCTTCGAGGCCAGCCGATAGTCCTTCTCCATGGCCTCACCGAACTCCTCCCAGGCCAGAGTTTTTGCCTCCACAACCACCCGGGCTGCAGTTCGCTTGGCCTGCCGGTACCCGTCAGCTGCCTCAGGAGTCCCACAAGCCAGCCAGGCCCGATAGGACTCCTTCTTCAGCTTGACGGCATCCTTTACTTCCGGTGTCCACCACCGGGTTCGGGGATTGCCGCCTCGACAGCCACCGGAGACCTTACGGCCACTGCTCAGAGCGGCCGCTTCAACAATGGAGGTGGAGAACATGGTCCACTCGAATTCAATATCTCCAGCCCCCCTCGGGATCTGGTCGAGGCTCTGTCGGAGGTGGGAGTTGTCCGAGTGTCCAAGACATACGTCCGCAGGTCAGATGAAACGACCACAAAGTTGATCATCGACCTACGGCCTAGGGTGTCCTGGTGCCACGTGCACTGATGGACACCCTTATGCTTGAACATGGTGTTCGTTATGGACAAACTGTAACTAGCACAGAAGTCCAATAACTGAACACCGCTCGGGTTCAGATCAGGGGGGCCGTTCTTCCCAATCACGCCCCTCCAGGTGTCACTGTCGTTGCCCACGTGGGCGTTGAAGTCCCCCAGTAGAACGACTGAGTCCCCAGTCGGAACACTTTCCAGTACCCCTCCCAGAGACTCCAAGAAGGCCGGGTACTCTGCACTGCCGTTTGGCCCGTAGGCACACACGACAGTGAGAGACCTATCCCCGACCCGTAGGTGCAGGGAAAAAACCCTCTCGTTTACCGGGGTAAACTCCAACACATGGCGGCTGAGCTGGGGGGCTATAAGCAAACCCACACCAGCCCGCCGCCTCTCACCATGGGCAACTCCAGAGTGGTGAAGAGTCCATCCTCTCTCAAGGAGTGTGGTTCCAGAGCCCAAGCCGTGCATAGAGGTGATCCCGACTATCTCTAGTTGGAACCTCTCAACCTCACGCACAATCTCAGGCTCCTTCCCCGCCAGCGAGGTGACGTTCCACGTCCCTAGAGCTAGTTTCCGTGTCCAGGGATCCTCTCAGCACCGGCCCCTTACGGTCCCTCCTGTAGGTGGTGAGCCCACGGAAAGGCGGCCCCATGTCGCTCCTTCGGGCTGAGCCCGGCCGGACCCCGTGGGGGAGGCCCGGTCACAAGGCGCTCGCATTCGAGCCCCAACCCCGGGCCTGGCTCCAGGGTGGGGCCCCGGCTGCGCCATACCGGGCGACGTTACGGTCCTCGATTTAATATTATTCATAAAGGGCTTTTTGAACCACTCTTAGTCTGACCCGTCGCTTAGGACCTGTTTGCCTTGGAAGACCCTACCAGGGGCTTATAGCCCCGGACAACATAGCTCCTAGGGTCATTCGGGTACTCAAACCCCTCCACCACGTTAAGGTGGCAGTTCAAGGAGGGGGAATCCGATACGTGTGTTTTATATATGAGGCATCTGGAGATTCTTCTGTTCTCAGAAATGAGTCCTTCATCATCTAATATCAGATTAGAAACGTCTTAGAAATGGATGTATTTTATCTTGTCACTTCTCTTCACACTGTTCATGTCTGTTTATTTCCACAGTCACATTCACCAACATGAATCCCAAGACCAGGAACGACTTCCTACAATGTAAGTCACTAAGAAACAAGCAGAAAAACTCACTGAATGTGTTCATGTTCTTCCTGTAGAAGGAGAAATAAACATGATTGAAGAGTTTTATAATTGATCATGTAAATGATGATTTGCACAGGATATCTGATCAGCTGTACTGAGACACTGATGATCGGGGACGTGCACAGAAATTTTGAGGGGCAGGGGCTCAAGTGAAATAAAGGGCACTTCTCATAATTAAGTTTTTTTTTTTTTAACAAAAAAGTATATATATTAACGCAACTCTGACTTCCTTTAAAAAAAATAATAATTTAAAAAGTTAATCAGTTCACACAGAAACCATGGTCTACTTAGTATTCACTAGGTTTATAGAGCAGCAAAGGAAACCATTCCGCAATGTGCATGTTTTGAAAACATTTTCTATGTTACTAGTTTCAAGTATATATAGAATAACCTAAATAACTGCATCAAGCAGAGGGGCGTGTTTTACTAATAATTTGTTTATTTTTGCACAAGGCACTACATCATTTTAATTATTTTGGTGCTATCAGAATACATAACACTTTAAAGCAACAACATGGAACTTTTCCTCTGCGGTCGCCCTACAGGTTGGAAGCGGAATTGTCCATTACCGCTGTCGTAAAATGATTTACGGTTACTGTCAACGCATTCTCATCCCCAAATCGTCACTTTCAAACATTCTTCAATATCCGACGCACAAAGCACCCTTAGCGTCAATATGAGACGCTTCGGTTATGGGTAGGTTTAGGTCTGTGGTAGGGTTATGCGTCTCATATGGACGCTAAAGGGTGCTTTGTGCGTCAGATTGTTTAAATCAATTAACCCTTTTGAATGAATTTTTTGTGTCAAATTAATTATTTATTTGATAGATTTATTTGGGATATATATTATTAAACAGGAATATATATTATTTTTCAAAAATAAAAAAAAAGCACCCCAGAAAAAAGGGCACTTTCTCTCCAGGAATAAAAAGGGCAGGTGCTCAAGCCCCCTTTGATGTCTATGTGTGCACGTGCCTGCTGATGATACATTGTTCAGATACATTAAAAGATCAGACAGATTCATAATTCCTGATTCTGATGTGTTTTCTCTCCATCAGATTCCCATCAGCTGACTCTGGATCTGAACACATTGAATGAAGACCTCAGTCTGTCTGAGAGGAACAGAGTGATTACTGTCACTGGCACACAACAGTCGTATCCTGATCATCCAGACAGATTTGATGGGGTTTCTCAGGTGTTGTGTAGAGAGAGTGTGTGTGGACGCTGTTACTGGGAGATTGAGTGCAGTGGTGAATATGTGTATATATCAGTGTCATATAAGAGCATCAGCAGGAAGGGATTGGGTTATGAGTGTGTGTTTGGATGTAATGATCAGTCCTGGAGTTTGATCTACTCTTCCTCCAGTTACACATTCAGACACAATAACAAACAGACTGTTCTCCCCGTAAAGTCCATCAGCAGAAGAATAGGAGTGTATGTGGATCACAGTGCAGGAACTCTGTCCTTCTACAGCGTCTCTGACACAATGAGCCTCATCCACACAGTCCAGACCACATTCACTCAGCCGCTCTATCCTGGGTTTAGGGTTTGGTCTGGATCATCAGTGAAACTGTGTTGATGTTTCAGAATAGACTGTACAGAGATTTTACCCATAATCCCTTACGAAAATTAACCATGGTTTTACTATAGTAAAACTGTAGTTAACTACGACCGTAGTAGCCGTGGTATTTTGGCGGAAACCATGGTTTTTAAAAACCATGGTTTTGATACCATGGTTTTACTACAGTTATATTGCAGTAATGCTACAGTAAAACCATAGTAACCATGACTGTAGTTTTCTCCAAAAACCATGGTTACTACAGTCATGGTTATGGTTTTACTGTAGCATTACCACAGTGTAGCCATGGTTTTACAAAATTCTTGAATTACATTTAAGCCATTTACTTACAACAAACATCTACAAAATAACAACAGAAAGAAGTTACCATTCTATGATACAGACTTTATTACAGAAATTACATAATCTGAAAACATATAGACTTGCATTTGTTCTCACATGTGACATAAAACAATAAACTACAAAGTTATACAAAATTATTGGTGATAAAGTGCAATGGTTAAATTCAGTTGCTAATTTACAAATAAAAAAATAGCAATTTGTTCCACTGTAATAATGATTTATATACAAATATAACAAATAAACATGACCTTTAAATACACAGCATCTACCTCCTCTAAAAATGTCTATAACATGTAAACACGTGTTCAACACAAGCATGTTTGCAATTTATACTGTACATACATTAACAAGATGACAACATTACTTCATTACTTAAAAACATTACTAAAAGTTTAATGGAACATTCTTACATATACTACTAAACAAATTCAGAAGAAATTAGCAGTTCTTTGAAGAATGTTTAAAATGATATCCACTCACAAGAGATGAAGACATGGAGTCTCCTCAAGGGGGATGAAAACTCTAGGTGAAGAAGTTTTTGTTCAATAACATGTGATGCAGCATCCATGCCAGTAGCTGTCAGTATGAAGTCTGTCATATAGGCCAGCAGGTTACAGTCCAGCTTTGGTTTGGTTCTGTCTTGACCTTCAGCCCAAATGGACACAGGAGCTAAAATGAGAAGAATACACACCACATTAACACACGGCTTGCCGGAATACTCAACTGTACTATTGAGTAGCCGAGTAATAATGTCCAAGTGCAATAATGTCCATTCAGCCAGTGGTTTCATAAATAACCCATAAATTATTAGGGCTCCAAAAGCCTAGCAGAAAGAATGTACATTATATGATCAGCTGAGTGTATCTTCTTTTACTTATACTCTTGAAAGGTTAAACAGAACAAAAAGTACAAGTCTCATATATACATCATTTCACGAAAGAGAAAATGAGATGGAGAAAGTATTGGTTTGAGTAGAGACATCTGTAACCAACAAAGGGATAGAGCTCTAGACACTCAATTCAATCGTAAATGCATGATAACAGATAATCAAGAAAGGTTTTCTCTCACCCAAAGCTATTGTATTGTTTCAACCTGGAAAACAGTGCATGAGTCACGTGGACCTATTTTATGGTGATTTTTCATTCCTTTTACAGTTTAAAAAAAAATCTGTTAAATTTCACTACATGGAAAGAACAAATCAGAACATTCTTCCAAATAGGGGTGGGCGATATGCCAAAAATATCATATCACAATTTTTTTTTCAGGAAAATCACGATTCACGATTTTATCACGATTCTTTTTTATGTTGGTTCTACTATTTTGTGACTGAGCATTACAGCCAAACTAATGTCCATATTTTAAAAACAAAGCCTTAGGTAACAAAATATAAAATAAAAAAGAATGGCAGACAGGGGCGAAGATAAAAAAAATTGTCATGTGTATCTTTGATCTTAATATTTAATAACAAAGAAAATAATTACACATACACAACAACTTAATATACAAATTAAATAAACAGTGCTTTATGTTTTCAGCTACAGTAGGTGTATTTTACAGTAGCATTGAAGAAAGTAATTAAATGAACAAATATGAAAATAAAACAAAACATAGACTTCACTGTATAAATTATACATTTATACTTATTAAAGCTACTATTAAAAGTTATCAGTCAAGAGCAGTGAGTGATTTTCTCTTTGCACTTTGTTGTTTTATTAGTTTGCGTTCACTTTAGACATAACCGACTTTGTTTATGTAAACCTTTTGTGTATTTGACAGTATTAGCACAATAAGACTCGAAAGATAACTTAGTCCAGTATCCAGGCGCTGGTAGACAGGCTTTTAGTGCATGCGAGCTTCACGTGTAGGCGCTGAGAAACACACGTTAGAACAGCGCATCAGCACGCGAATTAAATGTTTAACCGACAAGGCATTAAAGCACATGCAAATTATGAACTTTTGTGAACTGCAGTGTCCCGTTCCGCTGCGCTAACATTTTATGTGAATATACGTCGCGTTGTTCAGTAGCCTATGTTGGGACAGAGGCGCCAGAACATCGTCATATCGCACACCCCTACTTCCAAAGTTCATGTTTTGTGTTCCACAGAGTCATAAAGGTCTGAAAAAACGTGAGAGTAGATGACGACAGATATAAAATATTTTTTGGTAAGTTACTTATCCCTTTAATGTTTATCATATTTTGTTATACAGACATTTGTTAGACAACAATTAATTGGTTTGTAAATCCACTGAAAAAATATTTTCATTCATCCAATTAAAAATTTTTAGGGTAATGGTTCACATCTATATTTTATAACTTGAGCCAATGAAAAATAAATAACTTGCCCTTACCAATATTTTCTATGTCAATGAAAACTATTTTATAACACTTGGCACAAAGCATATTTTTCTTGTTGAAAAAAATCAATTAATTTAAATTCTATTTTTGATCTAAACAAAAATATATAGATTTAATCAAAACAAAAATTCTCATTTAATAAATATGTATTAGAAATTATTTGTTTTCTCCAATTAAATAGATATTGATTTAATAATACAATTATTTCTCATTTTTAAAAATACAAGTTAATAGAAATTATTTATTTTAAACAAACAAAAAGATATAGATCCAATAAAACATATTTCCCATTAAGGAACATTAATTCATCTTGTCCAAAATCAAATAAAAAAGACTTATTATATAAATTATTATATACAGTACATTACTTCCACACATCCACAATTTCGTATCAGATTTTCAACATTTGCGACAGACGGCAAGTCCCTCAGAACCTCTTGACCCTCAAGTATGATTCCAATGTTTGTGGGTATACAGCTTGTGCATCTCTGATGACAAAGATTTCCATGAAAAAGAGTTTTTTCAGCCTCTTCCTTCTCCAACACCTGGAAAAGAATTTAGGAAGGAGAAAAGAAAAAGAAAAAAAGTATGAATAAAGTATGAATAAGGAATCAATACAGCTTGGGTTTCCCCCCAAATTAGTTTACATAATACTAATACTTCTAACTAATTATAAAATTTACTCCAATAGGGCTTGGGCGTCGTGACGTCATACTTGGCGTGGCGGCCATGTTGATGGCCTCGCGAATGTAAACATACAGCAAGTCGAACGAGGAGAAGCAGAGTTGAGAGAAGAAAAGAAAGAAAAAAGATGTTAAAACCCCGAAATGGATGTGGAGTTTACCGTGATACGTTAAATAGGGAAACCAGGGACCAGTATGTGGACAATTTTTCCTGTAAAATATCCCGTATTTTAATACCTGACTCTCATAACATTAATGTTAGCCCTTCCATCGGACCTGTCAGTCTCTGTACTGTTGTCCTGTTGCTACCCCCTTGCCCTTCCAGCGAAACAGATGTTTTCAAAGCATCGTTTTGATTACTTGAAGGCAACCTTAGCGTGATATTGGCCTTTTTAAGATAACAGCGTGGTTGTTGTGAGAGCACGATTTCATGCCAATCTGTAAGCAAAGTCACGTTAGACCTAGCTTCACAACTCGCTTAGTTATTGCTGCAGTTTTGTAGTATGAATTTTTGCTGTCAGCAGAGGGATAGCAACAGAAAGATGAATGTTGAAATTTTCATTTTTCGGGATATTTTATAGGAAAATACTAAAACGGGAAGACAGCGGGAAAAGAGCTCAAATGCGTGAGAAACCCGGAAAAAACGGGAGGGTTGACAGCTACTAACTACACTTTTTTGCCGATTTTGTCCACATAACGTTACTGGTCCCTGACTTCCCTATTTAACGTATCCCCGTAAATTCCACATAATTTTCGGGACTTTAATATCTCTTTTCTTTCTCAGAACTCTGCTTCTCCTCGTTCGACTTGCTGTATGTTTACATTCGCGAGGCCATCAACATGGCCGCCACGCCAAGTATGACGTCACGACGCCCAAGCCCTATTTGTTGTTGACATAAATATAAGTTGCACAAACTTTCCAGCACATGGGACTCTGATTTTAGCTGAAAGTAATTGTTTCTATATTTGAAATTAGCCTTCAGACTGTTTTCAGACATATATCTGAACATAGTCTGATGGCTAATTTTGAAGTGGACAGCCATATCAAGCATTTTCACATCTCTAAAGTAATCTGGCCTTACCAGGAAATCTTTGATGAGGGTCCTCCACTGTTTCTCCCATGTAAAGGATGAGATATTTAAGTGCTCTTTGTAGCGGTGTCAGTCTCCTGCATCAAGATAGTACAAATTTGGCATGAGGGTACATTATGGTCAACAAACTTTAGCACAATATACGTTATCAGTTGATATAATAATCATTACAATATATGAATCAATAGTGTGTCAATCCTACTAACGCCACGAAAAAATGTCTGCCCCCCAGTGTCCTCTGGCTAGTACTACACTTTTTTGAAAACCAACTGACATCAACTGATTGGCGCCAATGCAGCAATACTTCCATAAATAAAAAGCATACAATCCATAAATAAATGACCATTGTGAGTGTCGAAAGTCATAAGTTTTAGTTAACGTAACCATTAATCACAAGTGAACGCCAGTCCTTTTACATGTAAGTTAACGTTAGCTCCTTAGTTGTTGATCAGGTTTCTACGGTTTTAACCAGAGAACGTCATTCTTATGACGCTGCATCGAGATAACGTTATGTTCAATGATTAAACGTTCACGTTAATTACCATTGTAAAATCAAAATAAGCCAGGGGTAAACGTATATGTTCCCTTTTGCAATCGGTCAGGAATTGATTAACGTCGACACATTGACGTTAACTTGCCTAGTGTAAACTAAGCTAGCTAACACATTTTTAAACTAATGTAAGTAGTGTTGTCACGATACCAAAATTATTGTTTCGATACCGATACCAAGTCAAGTATTGCGATTTCGATACTTTTTCGATACTTTTCCTGAAAAGGGAGAAACACTCAAATATCATTGCTGTGCTTTATTTTAAAACCGGGACAACATTCTAATCATATAACACACTAATAAATGAACATATGAACAGCAGATATAGTAAACATTTGAACAAAATATGAAATATCAAAATATAAAAAATAAATTAGAGCAAAGGTAAAAAAATATATAAATTTAGCAGCATTATCTCATTTATCACAAGAAACATAAGAGCTTTATCTTGATTCTGAACTTTGAATAAAAATATGAACAGCTATTATATTAAACAATGTTTAATATTGGTAACATATGATAAGCCTCATTGGTGATATATTTGACATGTGGGGAGAGAGTTGTGGAAGGCCTATACTTGATGTTAAACATAAATATATAGCAGCAAAGACAACGACGGCAGTGTTGGCGGCAAAATAGGCTACAGAATAATTTGTTCTGTATTGAGAGGTGCAATATTTGAAAATCGATAATATTTTTTTTAATTACATTTATATTGTATTTATGTCAAAACTTTCAAACATCAAAATGTCATTTATTAATATGTATTCGTGTCAAAATGACATAGAAACATATTTTCCTATTCTATTTTGCCTGGAAACGCTTCCAACACGCTTGCGTGTCGCGTGAAAAATAGGCGTCGGTTCTATTTCTAACATGCACGCGTTTTCCGCGCGTTTCGAGCTGCGCCCAGACACGTACGTCACGCAGGCAGTTAACATGGGAGCCGAAATAAAACCGGACACGACACGCAGCCAGTGTGTCGCCGTCCTTACAAATCTGGAACGCGATCATTCTTAGAAGTATCGATACTAATAAATTAAGGAATCGTAACGTTTTTAATTTCCGATTTACTTTTGAAGTATCGGTGCACCGTGCAACAGAGCAAGGTAGGCAACGTACTTCCATATGTCACTCCTCGCGTCATCTTTTTCTACGAGTCGTGGCGCACTTGTGCTCGCACATCTCGCTGTAGTGTTTTATCAGATGACACTGACAGCGGCAGGTTCTTTGCTGCGTGCGTCAGGAAAAAAACACAGACGTCCATAGGGAGGCGTTTTTTTTATTTATTTTTTTTAGTATCGATACTGATACATTTAGGTATCGTGACGTTTTTAATTTCCGAGTATCGCGATACTTTTGAAGTATCGGTACACCGTGCAACACTAAATGTAAGTTACATAACGATATCTACAAGATAAATTCGGCAGAGCAACATGTCTTATACAGGCTACTAAATATACAGCAGCACATTTAAATGGTTGTTTGTTTCACTTACTTCAGTTTATCCGCGATGAAATCTGATTCTCTCTGGAGCAGCAAAGTGATCCACGGAACGTAGAAGAGCGGTTACATCGGGTCTGCTGACTGGTCGTGGTCGTCGAGAAGATTTGTGTTTAATGCCCATGCGCAATCCTGTGTGTAACCTTGAAATTGTACATTCGTCGAAACAAATATTTCTTATTTGAGCTCTTAATGAAAAATATTAATATTTAACTATGTTTTGAACGAAAAAAATATTATTTGAAAAGTAAAACAAATAATGGTAAACTGAATTGAAAGACAAATTATTAATTGGATGAAATACTGCTTGAAAACCTTTTTACAGTACTTACCACTAATACACTCGAATTGTCAATAGAACTCGCTTTCTTCCAGTCCAAGAATTCTTTTCCTCATGTTTGTATAGATTGGACAGGTTTTTTTGGCAAACTGGGGACAAAAAAAAAAAAAAAAAAAAAATTTTTTTAAACACTAAAAATTGAGATAGACTGTACATACCATATAATCATAATATGTTTATTAATGGTATTCACTATGACTTCACTATTTACCTGGCAAACAGCTGATGGTTTCACACTCTCTCGTCTGTATTAAAGAAGATGATAAATAGAAATGACATTTTTGACAGTCACAAATTGTCCAATGTCATTAAATGTAATGCTTAAGATCTGTGCATGGATAGACAATTCTGTGTGGATGTCAAAATATATTAACAATACGGAACAAGATTTTAGATTCAAATTCAATTTGAATTGGTTATAGATGCCAGGTTCTCACAGCAGCCAATCACAGCGCACTCCCTCTCCCACTTCAGTTCAGCTTCGTTCATCTTAGGAACACAAATGAAGATATTTTTAATGAAATTCTGAGGGCTTTCTGTCTCTCCATTGGGAGCAATGCAACTAACACATTCAAGGCCCAGAACGATAGGAAAGGCATCATTGAAGTAATCCATGTGACTCCAGTGGTTTAACCGATTTTATGAAGCGATGCCGGTGCTTTGCTTGTTTTTGCAAAAAAAATAAAAATACTGACCTGCAATCCAGTAGGGGGAGCACGGCGACATATGCGAATTGTGTTGACTCAAGACCGGAAGTTGTTCCGTGAATGTGCTTTAAATAATATTATTTTGTAAATATAGAGGTAAATTATGCTGGATTTTTTTTGCACAAAACAAAGCACTTGCATCGCTTCATTAAACTGAGGTTAAACCACTGGAGTCACATGGATTACCTCAATGGTGTCTTTACTACCTTTCTGGGGCTTGAATGTATTAGTTGCGTAGGCTACCAATGGAGGAACAGAAAGCTCTTGGAGTTCATTAAAAATATCTTCATTTGTGTTCCGAAGATAAACGAAGGTCTTACGGGTTTGGAACGACATGAGGGTGAGTAATTGATGACAGAATTTGTTTTTACAATTTTTAGCTGAACTATACCTTTAAGGAATCCTGGAAACACCTTAATTCAACCACAGCATGCACTCGGTCCATTTTCTGGAATGACTGAAATGCAGATAAGAAAACAACAGTTTCACAAAAAAGCACAGCAGTTTTAAAAAGCTTCATATAAAGTACTCAGAAAAGTTAAATGTTAGCTGCAGCCCTATTTTACAGCGCAAATCTTCTCCATACTGTGCACTTTTATGATAGAAGCTTGTTCCCACATTTGAGAAACTGTTTACACAAAAATACTGCTTTAACTTTAATTTGTCATGCACTCTTGAATGTGCAAAGTAGAGCTAGGGCTACTGTATGATGAAAGCAGGGCTCCAGACTAACTTTTTGCCTTGGTTGCACTGGTGCGCCTAACTTTTTTATTTAGGTGCACCAGCACAAAATTTGGGTGCACCCAAATTTTTCCTCGGACATATCACCTTTAACGCCACAATTTTAAGGTCACCTTTTTATCACGCTCTATACACATTCATATATATTATGTAAATGAATTTAAACAAGAAGGTGTAGGTAAAAACTTTTATTTATTTTTTGAAGCACAATTATTAACGGTATTCCTACTCTTACCGATACTGCTTATCGATACAGTACTTTAACTGTATTCTTATGGTTCTTTTTGTTTTATATATAATAAACAAAGATAAACAATAGATAAACAAAAGATAAACAATTAAACAAAGATACACTTTATATAGGCCTACACAGTGCTTTAATTTCAGGAAGGCCTACTACTGTTCAGGCATGGTCTAAAAAGAAATCTAATAAAGTAATAAAATGTAAAATAACACTGTAAAATTTATCATCAATAGATTAATGCTTATCAAAGCTGAAGTTATTCTTTCGAGAGCTGTGAGTGATTTTTCTCTTGTTGTTTGATTTGCAGTAATGGCGCAATCGTCAGCATGTTTATTAGACTGCGGCCCCTTTAAGGCACCATATTCTCCCAACTGTTTCCATAACTACGTCCATTTAAGACATAAACTGTTTTTAGTGAATCTCAAAGCCGGTAATTTTGACACGCTTTTGTGTACAATTGATCGTTTAGACGCGCACAATCTGCACATGAAACCGAAAGTATAATTTGCTTGTCTCGGACTGTTTCGGAGCGCGCGCCGCCATGCGAACAACATCTCTTGCGCAGATTTTTGTGTTTTTAATAGCTCTTTCAATTATTAAACGCGTCCAGCAATTTAGCAACAGTAGCTAGACTGCATTTACAACAATCACCGATCGTGCTGATTCTGATTCTGAGTTTTAGGGAGAAATGACAGCGTAATGCTGCGAAGGGAAGAAGTTGCGCGTAGATAGTTTTTAATGGTTTTAAGTTACCTCAATATATTATTTTTTATAATCTTTGGAAGCCGAAATTTAAAATAAAATCAGACTAATATAACAGACCTTAAGTGTAACCAGGCTACGTTTGAATGTTTAATTCTGTCCTCCGTCGTCACTCATTAAGCAGGGCTGTCGTGTTGTGCGAGCTGTGGCATCGCGTGAGAGAAGAGTGTGAGTTCCGTCAAAGGAGAACAAACGCCAACAAACGTTCGTGCAGAGGCAGCGGATGCGAGGACGTTAGGTGCACCGGTGCGACCTAGGAAAAATGTTAGTCGCACACTTACAAAATTTGGTCGCACTCTAGAGCCCTGTGAAAGGCAAGATGTTCACTAAAAATAAGATGAAGAAGTCACATGGACAATATTTTTGATACTTTCAGAATTTAAATTAAGTAAATAAAGTGATAGTTCACTCCCAAATGGAAATTTCGTCATTAATTACTCACCCTCATGTAGTTCCAAACCTGTAAGACTTTCGTTCATCTTAGGAACACAAATGAAGATCTTAATAATGAAATCTGAGAGCTTTCTGACCCCCCATAGACAGCTAAGCAACCACCTCTTTAACGCTTTAAAAAGTTAAAGTGATTGTAAAACTAATCCATATAAATTGAATGGTTTAGTCTAAATTTTGTGAAGACATGATCGCTTCCTTTATGATGAACAGGTTGACACTGTCACCATTCATGTTAAATACCCTTAAACGTTAAAAGGATGACAAGACAAATATTTCGCTTTCCTTGGACACGGCAACCTTTTCACGATTATATATATGACTTGACCTCAAAAACAGACGCAGGTCATCGCACGCACTCAGTCGATCACTCTCATTCACTGTCTGTTTAGGCTTAAGTGCAAATCAGCGAAGCCTCTATACAAACCACCATGATAAAAACAGTCTTGTTATCATTATTAACTTATTTTACATTCAATACACATGCACGAAGTTCAAAACTAGAAGGGTATAGCCTTTTGAAAAAAGAAAACACGCGAATATCGCGGTTGCTGCGGTTACTTACATTCCTCTGTGGTTGGCTTGTCAGTAGCGCGGTACTTCGATATTGCGGTTATCGCCACAACAGATTTAATTTTGTCTTTTCTTCACACTTAAAACAATGATTGGCGAACATAAACAGAAGCTCAACCGAACATGCTTGACACGTGAGAGCAAACCTCTCTCAAACGTGCTGCGCAACACACAAGAATGAACCTTGTTTGTTCTTGCATGTCAAGCAAACATGCTTGAGCTTCTGTTTACCGTAACTGATGTGTGAATTTATGAATGTTTATATGTGAATAAAAGCCTAAATTCAACCTGTTCATCATAAAGGAAGCGATCATGTCATCATATGGATTAGTTTTACAATCACTTTAACTTTTTAAAGCGTTAAAGTGGTAGTTGCTTAGCTGTCTATGGGGGTCAGAAAGCTCTCAGATTTCATTATTTAGATCTTCATTTGTGTTCCTAAGATGAACAAAAGTCTTACAAGTTTGGAACGACATGAGGGTGAATAATTAATGGCAGAATTTTCATTTTTGGGTGAATTAACCCTTTAACATGTTCAAGTTAAAACTGTAGCAAAATGATCATTTAAATGCTATTTTTTCTTAATAGCATTTACACTCACAGTTAAGACACTTACGATTGCATTTTTATAAATACCCGCAATGAACGTAGCAAAATTCAATGTGGATTTAAAAAAAGGATTCCGAGCCAATCACATTCCCGCACCGCCCTGTCAATCACTGCATCAAGTGCCTTAACTTTGAGTGTAAATGCTAGGAAACACAACTTAAATTATCATTTTGTTACAATATTTACTTGAACATGTTAAACATCTAATTTCTGTAATAAATTTTAATTGTAATTTTAAAAACATATAAATGTTCAAATGTATGTTCAAATTATATGTTAAAGCTAGTATAGTAATCCCAGCAGGCACTTTATCAAGATTGACATCACTCTGTCATTATGGCAAACAAACTCTTAGGACTAAAAATTCAACCTCACCAGAAAAAAGAATATCATAATATTAAAGGGATACTCCACTTTTTTTGGAAATAGGCTAATTTTACAACTCCCCCAGAGTTACACAGTTGAGTTTTACAGTTTTCGAATCCATTCAGCCGATCTCCGGGTCTGGCAGTACCACTTTTAGCATAGCTTAGCATAGATCATTGAATCGGACAAGACCATTAGCATGTCTCTTAAAAAAATGAACAAAGAGTTTTGATATTTTTCCTATTTAAAACTTGACTCTTCTGTAGTTACATCGTGTACTAAGACCGATGGAAAATGTAAAGTTGCGATTTTCTAGGCTGATATGGCTAGGAACTATACTCTCATTCCTGCGTAATAATCAAGAAACTTCGCTGCCGTACCATGGGTCCAGCAGGCGTAATGATATGAACTCTTTGTTCATTTTTTTAAGAGAGATGCTAATGGTCCTGTCCGATTCAATGATCTATGCTAAGCTATGCTAAAAGTGGGACCCCCAGACCCGGAGATCGGCTGAATGGATTCGAAAACGATAAAGCTCAACTGTTTAACTCTGGGGAGTTGTAAAATGAGCCTATTTCCAAAAAAAGTGGAGTCAGGGTGTCTACAGATATGAACAAGTTAAATTTAAGACTTTTTAAGACCTTTTTAATGCCACTTTGAATGAAATTTAAGACCAAACCTGTGATGGAAATACAAATTATATTACATAAGTATATATTAGGGGTGTAACGGTTCACAAAATTCACTGTTCAGTTCGATACGATACACTTGTGTCATGGTTCGGTTCGGTACGTTTTTGATACAGCATAAAGAAATAAATGCCAGAGAAATGTCCTTGATTTAAATGTTTTATTCTTTTTTATATTAAAACTAACATCATAAAGTATGATTTTTTTTATTTATTTTTTTACTTTGAGCAATTCTAGAGCTATAATTGACTATTCTTAGGAGCATATAAAAAAAAACAGCTCCTTGGAAAAAATGAAATGTCATATTGTAATAGTTATAAACAAAGGTTTATTTTAGTTCAGATTAACATTTGAGGGCAGCAATTATATTCATAATGTCAAAATAAAACCGACGTGTTACTTGAAGGCATTATAGCCTACTATTCCTGCCAAACGTCCATGGTTGCAGTCAGGGCCGGCCCGCGGCATAGGCGGTATAGGCAAATGCTAAGGGCGCCACTCATCCATAGGGGCGCCAGAATGAGTGAACGAGTGAATTTTTTTTTTATTTTTTACATTTTTTTTTTTATATAATAGGCTACTATTTTAAAACCATTAATTCGAAATACTACCAAATAAAGCAAAAAAAAAAAAAAAAAAAAAAAATCCGGCTCTTCAATCTCCCCCCGCCCATCGAGTGCTTGAAGTGCGTCAGAAACAGAGCGCGCGCGCGATCAGTTGTTGGTAATTTGTTGTGTAGCGCGCCCGACGCCGCATCTAATGTAGACAGCACTGCTAACAGCTCGTAGAAACGGGCCTGGCAGCTCGCGCCAGTTCTAGACACGGTGAAAGTTTCCTGATTTTGACGGAATGCCGAATTTACATGACACATTATAAATGAGCATAGTCTGCGATAGATACAGTGCCAAAAAGAAGAGAAGAGGATAAAGACAGAGGTAAAGAGATGTAGTGAATGAACAATTTATTGCATAGGAGTAAGATACTATAATTTCATGGCAGTTATTTTTACCTTAAACTTAATGTTAGCAGCTGTTCTGAGTTCTGAGTCCCCAGACTGTGATTTTGTACAATCATGTCAGTTTTAAGACGCATTTTTTATTATCACTTTTTTTATTAATGTTTTACTCTACAGTTGTGCAGTTTTTGGGGGGATACAGTACAGGCCAAAAGTTTGGAAACATTACTATTTTTAATGTTTTTGAAAGAAGTTTCTTCTGCTCATCAAGCCTGCATTTATTTGATCAAAAATACAGAATTTTTTTTTAATATTGTGATATATTATTACAACTTAAAATAATTTGTTTTCAATTTATTATACTTTAAATTATCATTTATTTCTGTGATGCAAAGCTGAATTTTCAGCATCATTACTCCATTCTTCAGTGTCACATGTGACATCCGGTCTATCACATGATCCTTTAGAAATCATTCTAATATGATGATTTATTATGAGTGTTGATGCATGGGGCGCCAGGTAAAATCTTGCCTAGGGCAGCAAATTGGTCAGGGCCGGCCCTGGTTGCAGTTAGTGTTACTACAGTAAATCCATGGTGAATGTTGCTGATCTGTGGACACTGATAGTTCATTCATGGCACAATGTTTCTTCCAGGTTTCCACGTCAGCGCTGTTTGATCCGTTAATAACGGAGAAATATGAATGCGTCTCACTAGATCTCGCAGCGATGTTATTACTTCTGTCAGTTCTGTGGCGAATTCAAATGCTTTCTTTACTGCATCTCTTATTAGCGCTGTGTAGTAACAGTGTCGCATGATCACGATCGGCTCGCGCTGCACTGGTCCAAACTGATAAAAGGTCCTTCAACCACATAATAACGAGCAGTTTCGTTCCGCTTGCATTTTACGTTTGCCATTTGATGTTGGGCACTGTTGTGGTCGCGCCGGCGTCTCTTACATTATGAGCGCGCTTTCCACGCGCAACGCGCCTACATTTGAAACAACGAAACGGCGTTACCAGAAAAAGCCTACATTAACATTATCAATATCTGTTTATGTAATAAAATCTGAATCATTCTCGCGATTCGATGCTTCACTGGTTATTTGACGGACATTAGGTCCGTCAGACTGGAGAAATTTTAGCGGTAACGTGACCAGAAATATTTAAGACCTATCGAATCTGAATTTAAGACATTTTAATACTTTTTAAGGCCTTTTATTAGGAAAACTTTATTTAAGACATTTTAAGACTTTTTAAGGACCCGCGGCCACCCTGTATCCCTTTAAGAAACTCAAATAACTCATTGTACTGATACTTGCCTCACATCTGAGGATGCAGGAAGACTTCCAGATGTGTGATGATCAGTGAGACCAGCACTGGTAGTTTACCCCATCATCTTCATGATCTAAAAATCAAAAACGCATTTGCTGAGTTTCAACAAAGTTCTCTGTTAAAATGAATGACCTGTATATGACTTAGGGCAGAATCAGGTAAGTTAATCGCAATCATTTCACAGAGAACGAGTGATCAACTATTTTATCTGTGCACTGTTCAGTGGTGTTCAGTCACGTTCAACTGCATACAGTATTGTGGACTAATGTAAAGTACACCAGCAAGGAACCTCTGGTTAAGCATTCATTTACAATAATTACCTATTAAATGTGTACTCACGACACAGAAACTCAATTGCTTTAAAATATATTTGCAGATATCACCGACTCGATTCGTACCTACACAATTTACACTCGTTATTGTCATGTTAAGTTGTAACGCTTTATACATGTGTTATTTGGTTAAACATAAACATAAAACCCACCTTTGCATTTCCTCTTCTCTTCATCTTATAATTCGGGTCCGGCCTCTGTGAAGCGAGGGCGAAGCCATGGTTGTTGTGGTGCTCGTGCTCCGATGTTCCCGCTCTCCATCTATTTGAAAATGCAGTAACGGCTGTAGCGACCTTGGGCAATCAGATTTATGTTGCCTAATAGCAAAGTTAACATTTAACAGTTATAGTGGATAATGGAGAACAAACGCCATATTATGTGTAAGTTACACGCATTTACAGTAACCTAGTTGTATCAAATGTAATTTATCCTCTTTTGTCCATACAATTTTGTTTAATCCAAATTGTACGCATGTATTAAAGCAACACATTCATGCTTGAGTTTGGTCTTTTAATTTGGCTTATTTAAACGAACAAGAATTTAAGAACAATCACACCAGGATATATTATATATATTTTAAAAAGTGTTAGCCCACAGATACATTTATGAGGGTTTATTTAATTTATTGCAATCAACAAATGATAACAATTAGTAAAAGCCACAGTTTTAAAGATTCGTGCAATTTATACGACGAGTTGAAGTTTGCTGTAGCTACTGTATATAGGGTCCGTGTACGTTTTGATAGTTTGTTTTTTCATTTGAAACACAAAACAAAATAACGAGAAACCACCTGTTTTTCGTTTGTCGTTTCAAACCAAAAACAAAGAAACGGTAAAAAAAGAGCCCTTCTCCCGTTTTTGGTTCTGAATCCAAAAACGAAAAATTACAAAACCAAAATCAAATAACGGTCCGATTTTGTTTTTTTGAAATTCCTTTTTCCATTTTTCCGTTTGAAGATCTACATTGAAATATAGACAGGTTGGCCACGTGACCCGGAAGTAATAGTAAATATGGCCTATCAAAATAAAAGCCAAGCTTTTAGAACGGTCATACTATTCAGCGCTAACGTTATACCAGAGTAACGTTAGAAGAAGAAAAATCAATTAATAAATAGCCTTATATAAACCTGGACCGGAATAAATATGTTAGCAACAGTAGTTTATTTTATTTTATTTTTTTACAAATTTTATTAACATTTTGTCAAATTACAATTTTAACACGTATACGAAATTGAATCAATATACAACTTCATATATCTGATCTTAACAAGGTGAAAAAATTAAAAATAAAGAAATAAAGAAATAAAATAGAAATAAAATAACAAAACACATAGAAACATAAATGAAAAACACTTAGGGGTCTGCTTATGCATTAAAGTTAAAATAATGAAATAATTTGTTTTGTTTAATTTGTTGTTCTTTTTTTTTTTAATTTTCAATGCTGTCCCAATATTTTTTAAGGTCTGTAATTTTGAAATTGTAAAAGGAGGGTTTGCTTCTTTGCCAAATCATTTTGTGCAGATAATATTTAGCTAAAATAATTAAGTTAATTACATATTTTTCATTGGCTGATAAATATGGCTCAGTGACTATAAGAAGTATTTCAAATTTGCTTAGAGAAATATTCTTTTTTATCTTTTGGGAAATAAATCTTTGTAAATGGGACCAAAAGGAAGCTACAAGGGGACAATCAACAAAAACATGCTCAATGGTTTCTCCTTCACAGCCACAGAAAGTACAAATGTTACTCACAGTTGGAAAAAAAGTACAGATGTTTGCTTTTGAAGGGTAATACCTGTGAACAATTTTGAATAAAACTTCTTTGATTTTATTTACAATAATATACTGATGAGGTAGCAGGAAGATCATGTTCCATAGTTTCTTGACCAGTAAAGTCCATCGGTGTTTACAGGAGTACTGATAGGATCAAGTATGTTTCTAATAAAAGTATTGTTACATCTCTTATCTGTAAGTGGTATGCCAGAAATAGCAGGAGAACGACTGTTACAGATAGAGAAGTATCTGTCTGTATGCTCTGTGCTAAAGAAACAAGACTAACAGGAATAGACTCAATCACCATTTCGAATTCTTCTTGAGATGTATCAATACCATATTTTTCCATGAAGTGCTCATAAGAATAAAATTCATTTTTTGTATTTAGCAGATTGTTTACTGTATTCAGATTACTCATAAACCAATTATTCAGAAAGAGTGTTTTGTTTTTGTGTAGTATATATGCATTGTTCCAAAGAATACAGTTGTGAGGGGAGAAATTGTGTTTAAAGATAAGATTCCAACATAACAAGGTTTGTTTATGAAAATTGCTTAATTTCACGGGGAGCTTTCCTACCGAAAAAGGACATATCAATAGAAAGTTAAGACCACCAATAGTTTCAAATAAGCTGTTTGGAATAATATTCCACATACTATTTGGACACTTGAGGAACCTTTTAATCCAGTTGATTTTTATAATTTGGTTAAATGAAGTAAATGTCAGTACATTCAGACCACCTTCAGCCAGAGGGTTTGAGAGAACAGACCTTTTAACCTTGTCAGGCTTATTCTTCCATATAAATTTGAAGAGAATTTTATCAAATTGGGAACAAGTGGATTTTGGAACATCTAGAGATGAGAAAACATAAGCTGCTCTTGACATCCCTTCTGCCTTACTTAACAGAACTCTGCCATATATGGATAGATCTCTGGCAGACCAACAATTAAATTTGGTTTTGATGGTCTGAGTCACCGGGAGCATATAGGTCCAGAGTTTCTCTAGGATTTCTCGATATTTTAATACCAAGATAAGTTATAGTGTTTTTGAGCGAGATATTACATATTTCAGATTGGCTGCTGTCTTTAAGGGGCAGAATTTCACATTTTTTAACGTTTAATCCTGATACTTTTGAGAATTTAGATATTGTAGATAAAGCTAGGGGTACTTGTTCGATATTTTGCAAACATAAAGTAGTTAGCAACAGTAGTTTATTACAGCTATTTAATATCGTGCCTATCCAGACATCACCAGTCGCGTTTAATGAGCGCATTGTTTGACTCAATACAGTTGGTAATATAGGTTAACCTAAAAACTTATTGTGTGTGCAGAGTTGTTACTATTAGCGCTATATTATATAATTAAATTTATATTTAATGTGGTTTCCACCGTAATGGACAGCGATCTGACAGCGATTGAATGAATACTTGTCAACGTGAATTCCCACGTGACGTCATGCGTAGGCCTAATAATATCCGTCCCTATCTCGTCTTTGCCATTCGATTGACACCCTCGTAAAACTTGTGTTGGTCCTCAAATATAATTTTATCCTAACGCATCATATCTATTTTCAAAAAGCCCAAGGACACGCTGTTACCTCGCTCACGTTATACAGTGTTAATCAGTCATTTAAATACTGCTACCTGCTGGTAGAAAGGGGGAACAGTTATCCATTACGGTGGAAACCACATTAAATACATTTAATTATATAATATAGCGCTAACAGTAACAACTCTGCACACACAAATTGAGCCAAACAATGCGCTCATTAAACGTGACTGGTGATGTCTGGATATTAAATAGCTGTAATAAACTACTGTTGCTAACATATTTATTCCGGTCCGGTTTATATAAGGCTATTTATTAATTGATTTTTCTTCCTTTAACGTTACTCTGGTATAACATTAGCGCTGAATATTATGACCGTTCTAAAAGCTTGGCTTTTATTTTGATAGGCCATATTTACTATTACTTCCGGGTCACGTGGCCAACCTGTCTATATTTCAATGTAGATCTTCAAACGGAAAAATGGAAAAAGGAATTTCAAAAAACCAAAATCGGACCGTTATTTGATTTTGGTTTTGTAATTTTTCGTTTTTGGATTCAGAACCAAAAACGGGAGAAGGGCTCTTTTTTTACCGTTTCTTTGTTTTTGGTTTGAAACGACAAACGAAAAACAGGTGGTTTCTCGTTATTTTGTTTTGTGTTTCAAACGAAAAAACAAACTATCAAAACGTACACGGACCATATAGGCCTACACGAAGTGAATGCCAGCAATCATTCAGTCAGTGATGAATTAATAAAAACATTATGAATTTAACAAAACGATACAGAACTGTAATTTAAGTTCGCGCTGAAACTATATTTACCTTTTTTGAAATAATCCATTAAACCTGCTGAGAAACGAGGAGCGTGAACTAGAATGAGCAGTTCCACGCGCATGCCCGGGAAACTCATGAATATTCATGTAGGCTCCGCCCACTGCCTCTACAGATGCACAACTCACTTTTGCCCCACATTTCACGGTGCACTTGTGGTGCCTTCACGTGCTATGGTAATTATGGTAAATACCAAAAGCCGACCTGGAAAATGCACATGAACACCCCCTCATGTGGTATTTTCCACTGGGCAACTCGTAGGATATTTTGTTGCACGAGTTGCCGAGATGAGATAACCTTTGACCTTTTCAAAATGGCGGAGAGCATCGCAAGAGTCGTGAATGATAAGCATTGTACACAACTAAACGTTTTTTGCTACTGTTAGCGGACAGTTTTTGTAGCCTATACAATGTTGTGTCATTAACAATTGTAATATAATGCATTAACACTCAGTGTCAGTTTTAAAAATACCGTTATGGCTTGGTGTTACCTACCCAGAGCAGATGCTAGCTAGCAGTCAATAGGAGCCTGGATCTGAGAGTCCATCTTTTCCCTACATTACGACAACAAAAGCACTTGAACACAACACACTGGTAAATACCAGTTCACAAGTGGAAAACATCATCTTTTCCATAGCACGTGAAGGCACCATTGGTGCAAAAGGGAGAGCGCGCAAAACTTTGAGATTCGTCGCAGCAGATTCAAGCAGCTGTAATTATATACTTGTGTTTGTGCTAGAAAAATATACAAGACATTTGTGAGAAAATATTCTACAAGTGTGCAACTCTCATTGGATGAATTCACATACTGATTTGCAGATGAGCAAAATTAGTCCGTGACTTCACCTTTTTTTATGCAGGTGTTTAAATGCGTTTTGCACCATATTCACTGCAGCAACTGTAGCAAAAATGTGAGCGTATGAGTTTCTTAATTTGTGATTTGTAGAATAGGATTTGTGCATCTGCAATGAAGTATTTGAGAAGGTGTAACTGTTGTGTTGTGTTTGTGGAAGATAAAAAAAAGTCTACAAGTTTGCAACTCTTAAAACATTTCTCTCTGCGACTTCAAATTTACTGATACACATGTGTGGCTATTCTCTACAACTACAAATTTCACTGTCACAGGCGTTCAGTAGTTTTGCACCAAAAATACCTCCATAGATTTTTGTCTAACCAACTACTGTTGGGCATAAAATCACTTTAGTACGCTTTGCCATAATACTAAAATAGTTCAAATTGTAGGAAATTCCTCAGATTGTTCACAAAAATATTTGCAGATTTTTTTTTTTACCAAACAAGTCAGTGCAATGCACAGCAGATATATTTACATTGGACTGAACAAAAACATGCTAAAAAAAAAAAAAAAAAACAGTACACTGAAAACCATGGTTCATTTTGTAGTTACTATGGCTTTACTACAAAAACCATGGTTCATTTTATGGTTACTATTGTTTTACTATAAAAACCATGGATCATTTTATGGTTACTATGGTTTTACTACAAAAACCATGGTTAAACCAAGGTTATTGTAGTAAAACCATGGTTCATTTTGTAGTTACTATGGTTTTACAAAAACCATAGTTAAACCATGGTAACTAAAAAAAACATGGTTAAACCACGGTTATTGTAGTAAAACCATGGTTAATTTGCAGTTACTATGGTTTTACTGCAAAAACGTACTCGGTTACTAACGTAACCTCGGTTCTCTCTAGAAGAGGGAACGAGTACTGCGTAAGATATCTTACGCTAGGGGAAAATCCTTTTTCCGCGAGATATTGAAGCCAAAAATTATCCTTAATTTTGTAATAATGCAAAACGCGTTGCGGCAGCATGCAGACATAGGCGAGGCAGCTCGCGCGCCTATTGGCTGCTCTGCGGCAACTGCAGCAGCCTATCGAGCGAGGCCTGGCGTGACGCCAGACCCAATCAGGGCACTTCGCGCCCGCTGCGTCACGTCCCGCCGAAATGGGCGTGGTCTAGGCCTATAAATACCGCTCGCAGGCAGCTATTATCTGGTTTTTCATCATCGAAGCAACCAGAGCGTGTGCATGCACGGCAAGATACGCAGTACTCGTTCCCTCTTCGAGAGAGAACCGAGGTTACGTTAGTAACCGAGTACGTTCTCTTACGAGAGGTCTCTCGTACTGCGTAAGATATCTTACGCTAGGGGACCCAATGCAAAACGCCGTGCATGCTGAGATCTGACACCAAAGACCCAAGGGCGAAAGCCCGGGGTACATATAGTGCACAATCACTCAGGGAACTCACAGGGAGTCCAGGAAGAGGGAGGGGCGAAGCCGCACTCTTCCACATATGGTAGCGTCGCTGAGACGCGAATTTCATCATACAGACAGGGCGGGGTACGGCCTGAACTGATGGGGGAATGTGGGTCTTACATAGTTTGCCCAGGCACATCTCGTGCTGCTACTTTTTTTACTGTTGAACATTGAGCTGTGCTCAGTAGACGCAGCATTCTGAGCTGACGCATCAGGTCAGATAATACTGGTAAACTTAGACCGACAGCAGCCTGGCCTGCAGGGCGGGAACCTCTAGGTTATAAAACCTTATAAATGTAGACGGGGAGGCCCAGCCTGCCGCCATACAAATATCTTGCAAGGCAATCCCACTTGACCAGGCCCACGAAGAGGCCATGCCTCTCGTGGAGTGCGCTCTGACACCCAACGGGCACTGCATGCCCTTGGAGGCGTATGCCAGCGCTATAGCATCAACTATCCATCTGGATAGGCTCTGTTTCGACGCGGCTAGTCCCTTAGAACGTCCGCTAAACGAAACAAAGAGCTGCTCCGTCTGTCTGAAACCAGACGAGCGAGACACATAAGCTCGTAATGCCCTGACTGGGCAGAGGAGGCTCGCGTCTCTTTCCTCATCAGGGACCGGTAGGGCTGACAGGGAAATAACCTGCGCCCTAAACGGTGTGTTGAGGGATTTCGGAACATAACCGTGCTTAGGTTTGAGTATAACTTTTGAGTCATTAGGCCCAAACTCCATGCACGCCGCGCTCACAGAGAGCGCGTGTAGATCCCCTATGCGCTTCACCGAAGCGAGAGCCAGCAAAAACACCGTCTTGAAAGACAGGTGTTTCAAATCGATTGACTGTAAAGGCTCAAATGGCGCACCTTTCATGGCTTCCAGAACCGTAGAAAGGTCCCATACGGGGACTGAGGGAGGTCTGGGAGGATTCAGTCTCTTAGCCCCTCTAAGGAAGCGGATGACTAAATCGTTCCTTCCTATTGACTGACCAAGCGTTGTTTCTGAGAACGCTGCTATAGCCGCCACATAAACTTTGAGCGTGGAGGGGGCCCTGCCCCCATCCAACAGCTCTTGTAGGAAGGAAAGCACCTCCGTCACACCACAGTCTGTGGGTGACACACCACGGGCTGTGCACCAGCCCGAAAACACTGACCATTTCGAGGAATAGAGTCGTCTCGTAGACGGAGCTCTAGCCTGCGTGATCGTGTTTAATACTCCTTCAGGGAGTCCAACATGTACCCGTTGATGGCCCAGACATGAAGGGACCACAGTTCCGGGTGAGGATGCCAGATCGAACCGTGGGCCTGTGAGAGGAGGTCTCTCCTCACTGGTACTGGCCACGGGGCAGTACTTGCTAACTGCATCACGACTGGGAACCAAGGTTGGTTTTTCCAGAACGGTGCCACCAGCAGTACTGAGCATCCTTCTTCCCTGATCCGTTCTATCACCTGAGGCAGGAGAGAGACGGGGGGAAAAGCATAGAGCGGGCGGCGGGGCCACACATGGGCCAGCGCGCTCCTGCTCTTTGAGAAAAATTCCTGACAGTGAGCGTTTTCTTGAGACGCAAACAGGTCTACTTCCGCTCTGCCGAATTTCTTCCACAGCAGTTGGACTGTCTGTGGGTGTAGAGACCACTCGCCTGCCGGAACATTGTTCCTGGACAGTCTGTCCGGTCCTATGTTCAGGAGCCCTGGCACGTGCGCTGCTCTGAGCGAGCGCAGGTTGCACTGAGCCCATACCAGAAGGCGTTCTGCCAGCCTGTACAGGTTCTTGGACCTGAGGCCGCCCTGGCGATTTATGTAGGACACCACAGACATGTTGTCCGAACGGACCAAGACGTGGCGTCCTTTTATCTGGGGACAAAAACGCGTCAGCGCGTTGTCTATTGCCAGCATTTCGAGGCAGTTTATGTGCAGGAGCTTCTCCCGTTCCGACCACTGGCCGAAGAACGGTCTGCCCTCGAGCAGCGCTCCCCATCCCGAGGTGGACGCGTCCGTGGACACCACTTTCACCCTCGAGGAAGTCCCCAGGCTTACACCTAATTGGTACCAGTCGTTCGCTCTCCAAGGTTTCAGAGCTGTGACACACTTCTGATTGACCCTGAGGCGAAGCGAACCGGATGCCCACGCTCTGCGTGGGACTCGCGCTTTCAGCCAAAACTGCAGCGGGCGCATGCGGAGCAGGCCCAGCTGGAGCACTGACGATGCTGAGGCCATGAGACCTAGCATCTTCTGAAAATTCTTGAGCGGGACAGACGCGCCGCAGCGAAACGCGTTCGCTGTGCGCTGAATGTCTACCGCGCGCTGTGGTGATAGTCGAGCTATCATGGACAGCGAGTCCAATTCTGTGCCCAGGAAAGATATCTTCTGACTGGGTAACAGAGAGCTCTTCGCCCAATTGACACTGAGACCCAAATCCTCGAGGTGATCGAGTAAAATGGTCGTGTGTTCTATGAGCACTGCGCGAGATTGCGCTAGAATCAGCCAATCGTCCAAATAGTTCAGCACTCGTATGCCTCTCATTCTGAGGGGTGCGAGCGCCGCATCCATGCACTTCGTAAATGTACGGGGTGCCAGGGACAAACCGAATGGCAGGACTGTGTACTGATATGCCTGGCCCTCGAAGGCGAATCTCAGATATCGCCTGTGACGTGACGCTATCTGTATTTGAAAATACACGTCTTTCAGATCTATTGACACAAACCAATCTCCTTGGCGAATCTGCACAAGGATTTGTCTGGTCGTGAGCATCCTGAACTGTCGCTTCACAAGCACTTTGTTCAGTTGCCTTAGATCGAGTATGGGTCTGAGACCCCCGTCTTTTTTCGGTACCAGGAAGTATCTGCTGTATAGCCCTCCTTCGCGCTGAACTTGAGAGAGAGGCTCTATGGCCCCTTTGCTCAGTAGTTTCGTCACTTCGGCTCGAAGTAAATGTGCTACTTCTGTTTTTACCGTGGTCTCGACGCGCGCCACATAGCGGCGAGGGCGTCGGCGAAACTGCAGCGAATAGCCTCTTTTTATAATGTGGGCGCGGGACAGCGGGCACATCTATCACACCAAAAACATCGTTCGCTTGCGTGAAGCGAGTGCACGTTGGTTTCGTTTTTACAGAAACCATGAAACATGCACAACGCGGTGTTAGTGGGCACTGGGTAGTGGGCACTTTCACCATGTTTGAAGCGCAACCGATCTGAGTCGGTTTTATGTGCGCGAGCCCTGTGTGACAGGCTGTGCTTGTGTGTAGGGATGGGCACTGGGCAGTGGGCATTCTTACTACACATGAAACACCATCGGCCGCGGCCGGGACACCAGAAAATACACTCTTTTGGGGATTTATCTGGGTAGCCGTGAAAACGGCATTTGTGTGCAGGCAAGCGGGTGACAGAACCGACTTGTTGGCTGCAGAAAACACTGGAACAGTCACATTTGCTGGAACTGGACGAGCGAATAGCTTTGGTGTGAGTCTGGCCGCAGCGGGACTTAAACACCGTCGTTTTCCTAGCTGTGCTAGGACGACTTCGGGGCCTCGGGCTTCACCGTAATCCTAGGTCGCGGGCCACGTACAGCGGGGCGGCGACCGGATGAGCGGGAGCGCGGTCTCGCGCTTCGGGCCTGGCGGCACTGTGAAGTGGAGGCAGTGGACGGTGGCTGTGGCTGTGAGCTCTGAGCAGGCGGTTTCGCACGGCCTGCTGCAGAGCTGGAGCGCTTCGGGAGGAAGTGCTTCATAGCCTGTGACGCTTTCTGTACCTCTGCGAATCTCTCCGCGAAATCCTTGACGGAGGATCCAAAGAGGCCTGTGGCGGAAAGCGGGGCGTCGAGGAACGCGGTGCGCTCAGACTCGGCCATTTCCGAGAGCGTCAGCCAAAGATGTCTCTCAGTCACGGTGAGAGAGGCCATATTCCGTCCAATGGCTTGCGCTGCAGACTTAGTAGCACGGAGAGCGAGGTCCGTGGCACTCCTTAAGTCCGGCACGCAGATCGCGTCAGGCCCTTCCTCATCCATCTTACGGAGGAGATCGGCCTGGAAGATCTGAAGCGTTGCCATGGTGTGCAGCGCTGACGCAGCGCTGACGCAGCTTGCCCGGCGGCGGAGAAAGCGCGGCGGAGCAGGCTTGACGTCGTGCGGCAAGCTTTAGAGGGTAGGGCCGACTTAGCACGCCGTCCAGCAGAGGGCGGGCATAAGTGGGCCGCTATCGCCTCTTCGACCGGCGGCAGCGAAAGGTATCCTTTTTTCTTGGCATCGTCAACAGCGGAGAATGCCAAAGAAACAGCAGGACGCACTCTAGCCGAATAGGGGGCGTTCCAGGACTTGGCGACTTCTTCGTGTAACTCAGGAAGAAAAGGCGCCGGTCTGGACGCAGGCGAAGCGCGCTCCCCAGGCAGGAAAAATCCATCCAGCCGGTTGTGAGCAGGCTGCTCAGGCGAAGACCACTCGAGGCCGAGGCTCGCCGCGGCCTGTGCGAGTACTCGCGTGAGCTCCGTCTCGATGGACGCTCTCTTGCCTGAAGACATGCGGGCAGGGGGCGCGGGGTCCTCAGAGCCCGCCCAATCCTCACTGCCTGACGCCAGGATAGAGCAGGAATCATCCTCTCCCAGCAGGGCTTCCTCATCCACGATGTCAACGGAAGCGGCGGCAGACGGCGGCCGCTGTCCGTCAGGAAGCGAGGGTGACGAAGCCGGGGAAGCAAGCGGGCGAACCGGCGAGCTTTGGCGGCTGAGGGAGGGTTCCGGGGCCCGCTGGGCACGGCGCTTTTTACGGCGCGACGCCGCGGCGGGCGGGGGAGCAGTCTCGGTGAAGAAGGCTAGGCGAGTCCTCAGAGTCGCCATTGCCATCAGCTCGCAGTGAGGGCAGCCGCCGTCAGCGAGCGCGAGAGCTGCATGTTCCTCACCCAGGCAGGAAACGCAAATCACGTGGCGGTCCCCGTCGCTGAGTGTGGCTCTGCACGAGCCGCAGGAAGGCATCTTTAAAAAGACGCTAGCTCTTTTAGAATGTGTGTCGCGGCGGCGACACACACACTCAAAAGTACAGAGTAATAGAAAGGATATAAGCGCCGGAAAGCGCAGCAGGAAGGCGGCGCGGCCAGCGACTTCAGTGACTCGTCCCGCTGAAGGTGCTCTCTCTCAGACGGCGCGGCTTCTTCTCCGGCTCCAGCGATGCGTGTGCTTCGCTTGAAGGATGAAAAATCAGATAATAGCTGCCTGCGAGCGGTATTTATAGGCCTAGACCACGCCCATTTCGGCGGGACGTGACGCAGCGGGAGCGAAGTGCCCTGATTGGGTCTGGCGTCACGCCAGGCCTCGCTCGATAGGCTGCTGCAGTTGCCGCAGAGCAGCCAATAGGCGCGCGAGCTGCCTCGCCTATGTCTGCATGCTGCCGCAACGCGTTTTGCATTATTACAAAATTAAGGATAATTTTTGGCTTCAATATCTCGCGGAAAAAGGATTTTCCCCTAGCGTAAGATATCTTACGCAGTACGAGAGACCTCTCGTAAGAGAACCATAGTTAAACCATGGTAACTAAAAAAAACATGGTTAAACCACGGTTATTGTAGTAAAACCATGGTTAATTTGCAGTTACTATGGTTTTACTGCAAAAACCATAGTTAAACTATGGTTCATTTTGTAGTTAATATGGTTTTACTGCAAAAACCATAGTTAAACCATGGTAACTACAAAAAAACCATGGTTAATTTTCGTGAGGGATGCTTTGAGCTGCATGATAAATCAGTAACAGTGAGAGAGTCTTACATTTTCACATGATTTTTGGAAACCTCAAAATGTGAGTAAACAAGATGCAACAATGTTAGGCTATTTCGTTCTAATGTTAACAAATTCACAAGATTTTGTTGCTCTTAAGATTTATATTATCCAAGTAGCCAGAATATAATACTACTAAAACAACTTGTCTTTTCTATGAAGTAATGATACTGTACAAGCTCAGAGACATTTATAATCTTTTGATGTTTTTGATGTACAGTACACAGAGTGTCTTGACTTTGTGCTCTGGATAATGACATTTTGTTATTTATTTTTAAAGTCCCCCTGTGGTGAAAATCAAGCTTTTAATGTTGTTTATATGTCTATGTGCTATTTTTAATATGCTTTAAGACAAACCATGTGTAAATTCATAAGTCGACACCATTGCTGAGTATTTTCTCCTTAAAACTGCAGTGAACCAAAGACAGTCTCAAAAACACGGTTTGAAATCGCTGGTGTTTCTGACGTCACAAACTACCTTGTAACCAATCAGATCAACGTGTGATCGTCAACCAGTGGATCTCTGAGCTGGTGTGAGTGAGTGGAGGCGGGGCTCATTTACATATTCATAGAACCACGTATACTAAATGAGGTAAAGGTGTAGAGTTACATTCAAGCTATTTTAAGACATGAATAATTTTTTTTTTCAAGGAAAAAGCGTTTAAATGTGTCAATTTGGTGATCAAAGGTGGGTTTTAAGGGATAAAATGATTGACTTCAGGGGGACTTTAACTCTTTTCAGACAGATTAGTATGTGATAATGCAGCTGTTTTATTCACATATTCATCAAATCAAGTCACTTTTATTTATATAGTGCTTTTTACGATACAGATTGTTTCAAAGCAGCAGTGATAATATTATAAATATAATATAATTATAATAAAATAATGCAACAAAGTTTATTTTGGCTGGACAGCACCCAATATACATTCATGAATATTAGGCCATAAATCCACAATAAAACTATGCATGGGCATTTGCTTTGGTGTTGCCAATGCCACCCCTCGCAAGATGTTTAAAAAACACAAACATAAAGTTAATATATCTGTGTGTGTGTGTGTGTGTGTGTGTGTGTGTGTGTGTGTATGTAATATCGATTAATTGCAGTTAAAGTTTGTACTATTATTATTATAATTATAAATATAAACAAAAAGAGAACATAAAACATCACGTGCATAAAAAGTAAAAAGCTCAATAAATCTAAAATTGCATTCACTTTTAAAAAGAACTGAGTGCAAAAACTTGCAAAGTAAAAGAAAAGGAGTTTTACACTTGTTTTTCAGTGCATTTTTGTGTTGTTTTTCTTGAAAGCAAGTACAGACTCTGTGTGAATGTTCAGATGTCTGCAATAACGACAATAAGCAGCAGATGTCAGCATTTATCTTTTGCTTCTGTCCGATTGCACCTGTCAGAGAGGACCGCGCGTGACGTCCCACACCTTATCCGTCCCGCCCCTGACGTCGCGCGCACACACACACACACACATTCATTCACGCGCTCATAAGTTTGAAGCAAAGCGTCGACTCTCAGCTCAACTCCACCTGTCCGTTACTGAGTAACACTGCAGCCACTTTCTTAAGGAAATCTATAGCACAGCTCTTGTTGACGACCGTCTTGCTATGAGGACTTTCGGGAGGCGATAAGCGTGCTGTCCTGTCCGAGTTATTTTGGAGTAATTTTCGACTGAGAGGAGAGTCTTTGTCGACATTTGAGTGCGCGCGCTCGTCGCAGAAGAATGTCGCGCGACCCGGAGGAGGTGAACAAACTGACCGAGAGCACTTACAAGGTGAGAGAAATGACGCTTGCTTGCCTCAGGACAAAAACACCAATATTATTCACCTGTTGAGGTCACAGTGGCTTGCTTAAGCGTGAGACATCCACATATATGAAGACATTTCAAACACGTCGTCGATAACAGGTTGACAGGTTGGACGTTTCTGGATTGAGGTGGTCATTTTGCTGGTTGAGAAACTTTTAACCAGGTCAGGAAACTTTTTGTCAAACTGGGTCGTTTGCTGAAGAAGACAAACACGATTATCTTCAGGTTATTCAAATGTTCGGGTTGTCATTGAGCAACAGGTGGGTTTTAACCACATATGGTTGTCAAATGATTTATTGACACACCCAAATGAGTCAGATCTGAATCCTAGATGAAATCATCCTGGGATTTAGTCACACAAGTATACTGATACTGTTTTTTGCCTATTGGGAATGTATTTTATTATCACTTCACCCTTGCTTATGCATCATATGCTTTATTTCCCTTTAAAACTAGCCAAACACAACCTTAATATTTGCACAACAAGAATAACTGTAATAATTTGCATAACTGCAGAATAACTGTATTCTGCAGTTATTCCCTAATCCTGAAATGTACCCTTTCATTTTCTTTATAAAAGGAATAATAATTACTATTTTTGGGGGGTTGGAATATGACCCAAGCTTGTTCTCAACATTTTTCATGACAAATCTACTGATATTGAATAACTTTAATCGTAGAGACACACAGTAGACCCCATGAGAAAGTGTTGACTGCACTTTTATGGACTTCAAAACAGAAACGGCCATTCGCTGCCATTATGAAGCTTGGAAGAGCCAGGACATTTTTTAATATTACTCTGATTGTATTAACATTGTGAGTAAATCATGGGCTCATTTTCATTTTTTGGTGAACTATCCCTTTAATATGTGAAGTGAACTATGCTATCTTTATCTCTGAAGGAGTAATCATCCTACAATGCAAAGATATCTGAGAAATAGTGTTAAAGGTTGTACACAGACCCCAACATGTGACACATAATCCTCAGTGAAAATTGTGAACAAATGTAGAAAGATGAGCACTTTACGTCACAACACAACAAATAATGACAAAACATCAAAAACGTAAATAAAGACACCAACCAGTAAAACAATCTCATAACAGTAAATGCATAATTCATTATTTAAAAAATGAAATTTCTGTCATCATTTATTCAACCTCATGTCGTTCCTAGCCTGTATGGCAGTGGATCTCAACCTTTTTGACTTGATATACAATATTTTAGAGCTTGGCATAGCTAGAAAGATGTATATTTATTATAAAAAATAAAATTAAATAAAAACTTAAGAAATATCTTTTAATTTTAATGCTTGTTTTGTCTTATTTTAAATAATTTTATGTAATCTTGAGGCCCCCTCCCGGCTCCTTGTTGAAGACCACTGTGTGACTTAGGTGTGTTCACACTAGGCATGTTTGGTTTGATTAAAATGAACCCTGGTGCGATTGCTCTGTTAGTGCAGAGTTCAAAACAAACTCTGGTGCGATTTGAGTGAAATATGAAATGCAACACGGACTAAAGACATAAATGTCACGTTAAACGGATATGAACCCAAATGCAGACAATAATAAATGAAACATGGATTTATTAACCCTCTGGGCTTCTTCGCCCGAAAACGGGCGAAAACTTGAACGTTTCGAATTGTTTAATTTTTTTGCTTCATCGGATGGGGGTGAAACTTGGTGACTTTTGTTTTATTACCTATATGAACACACAAAAAAATCAAGGAGATGATTCTGATATGTTAAAGGGTCGTAAAAAAAAAAGTCACACTTAGCTTCCTCCCGCCCGAAAACGGGCGACATAGGAAATGAATGGGAAATACGAAAAAATAGGAAAACTCAGAGAAACGTTTGGTGGTATAGATCAGCCACTGTGCTGAAAAAAAGTGTACAGCAATGAAGGGGTGACACTCTAGAACATCAAGAGTGCAAATAAGACACCCCCCCCCACACACACACACACCTACACACACAAACACACACACACAGAGTGAGAAATGAACTGGTAAGACTGAAACAGCAAATTTTGCCCCAAACTATATAAAAATGATATAATCATAATAACTCCAAAACTATAGCAAGGAGAGTCAAAAGGTAGGTATCGTTTGAAAGAACTCTTTTTAAATTTTTTGAAAATATAAATTACATTACATTTGGACATTGTCCTGCCAAGAAACAGCGGATAAAAGACAATATATATATATAATTTTTATTATGATTTTGCATATCTTTCTTATTTGTCATGGAATAACTCAGGAAGGAAATAAGGTAGGAGGAAAATTCTTTTTTAGTGAAGTCCCCCTACATGTTAGCTGCATCTGGATAAAAAAATAATAATTTTTGGACAAAGGAATCAAAAGTTACAGCATTTGGAAAAGAGATAGCCTTTTTGTACAGTCTTTGACACCCCCTCATGGGCAATTTTTTCTTCATGAAGAATATCTTGTCATAAAAGCAATAGATTATGTTAATTTTGGGCTCATTTTAATTGTAATAATATGCTGTAAAAAATGAAGTGCCATTTTCAATTATCTGAGAATGTTTCATGAGCTGTATGATGTTTTTGACACATTGCAGTACATTATTTTATAGATTATGAAAAAAAAAGAAATTCTATTTATCAGCAAATAACTCAGCAATACTTAAGAGTTTTTCAAAGTGGATACATTCACTGTAAAGTTCAGACTCTAAGCTTTCAAATGACATCAACTTTGTGTTAATCAAGGCAAGATTTTTTTTAAATATGGTAAAGAATATTTTCGCAGCTAGGTGGCGCCTGCTGGCGGTACACTCGGTTTTAGAGGGATTACTCAGCACTCGTTAGGAGTTAATAAATGTAATTAGATGCATTAAAAAGCTGAGATCCTAAGCTTTAAAATGATATATAATTTGTGTTGTTCCATTCAGTGGTTGCTTAGTAATACTTTTTTTTCTTTCCGAATGGGAATAAATCAAATAAATAAATAAAAAAGCTATAGGCCACCTATAGGCGGTTATAGGACATGACACAAATTAATACATTTTGAAGCCACTAGGTGGCGCTCTTCTCAGTTGAAATTTATTTTTTTTTAGGCCTGCACTCTATTTTGATGTGAAATGTTGCATTTATTGAAAAAAAAAAAAAAAATTATTAAAAAAATATTAATTCCAATGGAAAAAATAGCTCATAAAAATTATATAATTAATGCAAAATATCATAAATTCCAAAAATTCTAAATAATAATCAGAAAACATTATAGAACAAAAATATATTTGATTGGTTATCCTGGGAAAAAGTAAAGTAAGATTTTAAGGCTTCGCCCGTTTTCGGGCGCGAGGAAGCTAAGTGTGACTATAATACGAAGAAGCCCAGAGGGTTAAACAGACAGAAAACAAAGACCCTCGATGGGGCAAATGAACATTGACAGGACTAGACTAATAAACTTGACAATAACATAAGACTAGAACTAACAGGCAGGCTACAAACTCTGATCACAGGAATAAACAGCTCACCAAACAGGAGGACAAGATACAAAACGAACAAGCACCGAGTAACAAACACAAGGACCTTAAATAAGAGACATTATCACCAGGGCACAGGTGACACCGATGAACAATCAAGACTAACGAGGAGAACAAGGGGGCGTGGTAAACAACACAAGACAACGCAATCACATGCCCAAAACACAGGCCATGTGTTTGCACACACACACACACAACATGAACAAATCTTGACAATAAACAAACCAAAAACACGAAATTATGTCACAAAATGTGCCCCTAAAAAGGACAGAATGCTCAAGCCTGTTTTTTCTCGTCACAGTCGTGATGTTGCCCATCTCAGTTCAGGCATCAGAACCACGTCTCCTCGCAGCAGATCTTGGTTTGTGTGTGTAACGGGGATTCCTGACGCTATTTTGGCTCCTTTACACATTTTATAAGCTCTTCACGAGTTATCAGCTGGTCAAAACACCATCATATGTAGCTACGCATATACAACGAGCACATTTAGCCCAGAACACAGCATTGTTTTGGATGTTCCACTAGTTCTGTTGCAAAATATACGTCTTTGTTCGTTTTAGTTTTTTATCTTTAGGTTTGGTGTTAAAATGACAGTGTGAACACTAAGTGAACCAGGGCTAAAAGTATAATTTACTGTTTGGTTCCAGACCAAAGGAACCAAGAGAACCGAACTACAACCCTAACTTTACTCTGTGCAACACAAAAGACGATATTTTGAGGAAGGTTTCCATTTATTTGCATAGTATGGTCAAAACTATAATGGAAATCAATGAAAACCGAAAGTGTTTGACTACCAACATTCTTCAAAATATCGTCTTTTGTGTTTGACTTTTTGTGGTCCTACAGGTTTGGAGCAACATGAGGGGGAGAAAATGACAGAATTTTAATTTTTGGGTGAACAATCCCTTTAATGTTTCATGTTTTATTAAATTTGAACTTCTTTGTTCAGACAACTGTGTTTAACTAGTTGGGACAACATTCCCTGTGGGTAACACTTTATAATAACGTTCAGTTGTAAGTCATTAATAAGTCTTTAGTTAATGATGAACTAATCATTTACAAAACATTCATAAATGATTAGTAAGTGATATACTACCATTTTATGTATGTTTTGTAAATTTAGTTACAAGTCATTTACAAGTGATTAGTAAATGATTAAATAATCATTTATGAAACATGACTATGCATTCATAAATGATTAATAAGTGATATGTTAATTATTTTATGTATGTTTTGTAGATTCAGTTATAAGTCATTTACAATTGATTAGTTAATGATTAACTAATCATTTACAAATTATGACTATGCGTTTCATAAATGTTTAATAAATGATGTAAAAAATTTTTGTATGTTTTGCTCACATCAGGTGCACAGTGGTTAAAGACGTGTTATAGATGTGTAAATGCATGAATAAATCATTTACAACACTTTCTGCATCCCCTAATCTAAAGTGTAAACTATTCATCACTTGTAAATGTCTTTCACATCATTCGTAGATAACCACTTCAAGAATCAAAAAGGCATAAGATCAACGAATGTTATCTACGAATGTATATGTAACACATTTACAAGTGATGAATAGTTTACACTTTAGATTAGGGGATGCAGAAAGTGTTATAAATCATTTACAACACTTTCTGCATCCCCTAACCTAAAGTGTAACCTATTCATCACTTGTAAATGTGTGACACTTACCTGTTATAAATGATCTATTCAAGGCATTTACAAAACTTTCAGCACTCTCTAATTGCTATATACATACAAAAAAAAAAAAACATTATTTATTATAACATTTATGAAACGCATATTCATGTTTTGTAAATGATTAGTTAATCATTTACTAATCACTTGTAAATGACTTGTAACAGAATTTACAAAACATACATAAAATGTTAGTATATCACTTGCTAATCATTTATGAATGTTCTGTAAATGATTAACTCATCATTAACCACTTATAGATGACTTACAACTGAACGTTATTATAAAGTGTTACCGTTTGTTTTGTACAGTGCAGGGGTAACAGGACAAACCTATAATAACATTTTCTTGGGAAGGACGAGTTTAGTTATTTTGAGGTCCCCTGATTTTACAGTATAGCTGTGGACCTGAATGAACGCTTTCATTGGTAGGAGGTTTATTACCAGAGACCCGCTCCCACGTCAGATCTGTCCATAAGTGCGTCATTCCAATATAGTTTCATTCCAGTATAATATCAGCTGTGCCTCCTGTCATACCGAGTCTCAGGCGGTTCGATACGTGTCAGGGAGTGGAGAGGAGTGGGCTGAAGTGAGGATTAGTAACCACATGTATGCCGCTTAAAGTTCAGTAAATATAACCAAGCCCAAGTCTTCACTAGATGCTTCCTCTCTTCGTAATGCAGCTTTGGCAACTACTAAAACACACGGGGCTTTTGCTTAGAAACTGATCTTGTTGTGAAAAGCAGTAGTTTTATTGCAGTTCTCAACTTGTCCAAACTTCATTCTCCCAAACTTTGTTCTCCCAAAAAGATTTATTCCACACACACTCTCGCTCCTGACAGAGGAGGAACAGGCACAGCACCTCAAACCCTGAGATGTGCAACCCTGATAACCTCTACAGAAAGGATCAAGTGGGTCGAGTCATGACTGGATATTTCACACTTATTTTACACTCTCAGTTCCTAATTGAAGGTCTCTCAGAGGATGTGTGTACAGAGTTATGTGAAGCTGATGATTGGCTCTCTAAGGCCGCATTTACATTACATGGTTCAAGTGACCCAATTCCGATTTATTTTATTTTTTCCTTCCATGTGGCATGGATCGGATATGAGCCAGGAACGTGTAAGCAGAATTCCGATATTCTCAGTTTGGTTTCAGGTCTCAACTCTAATATGAATCGGATACGTGCATTTGCGTCTGCCATGTAAGCGGACAGTGGTGCGTTTTCCCAAGTATGGTCCCAAGTTCCGACGTCATCAGCATAGCTTAACGAGTCTGTTTCCCAAAACATTTGCAAATAAACATTCGCTAACAGCATCGCAAACTTGTGTGGTTGAAACGACAGCTCTCGACCTGTGGTTAGAAGCAGAGTTTCTTGTTTGAGTGACGTGTGGACTCAATAAATCCTTTAAGCAAGCTGACATTCAGTTCAATCTATGTCTTTTATTTTTAATAAACACAAATGTAAATCATGTCTTTTAGTTTGTCGTGATTTTTTGAAGAGTGCGCATGTGCAAACATGCTTTAGTGTGTAAGAACGAGCCTACGATTGAATCTGTAAATAAAGCAAAATAACTGAGAAAAATGAGAAGTAGTCCTCAGATGCCATGTCTGTAATTTATAGAAAAACATCTAGCATTAATTAGGTCTCAAACAGATTCAGTAAAAGAAGTTATCACTCCGCCATGTGCGAGACATCATTAAAAACATGGTTGAACAACAAATTTGTGACAATATGGTTTCGGGAAACGGTCGTGACTAGCTAGTTGATTTCTTACTCTGGTAGTTAAGCAGTGAGTTATGTCGTTGTTCGAGAAACACACCCCAGATCGGATATTTCCATCAATGCAAGTCGTATGTCATTTAGAAAATAAATCTTCATGCGCTTGTATGAAGTTTAAAATCATTGGTTCCCGTAAGCGATATAAGCCTATCGTTGTTTGTTTTTTAGATCAAAATGTATTTATTTACATTTGCAACTGCTATTTATTTAATCATGTTTCTGTTTAATTATTTATTTATTTATTTATTTGCTTGTTTAAATCAATGTGTATCAATTTACATTAATCAATTTATTACTTAATTTAACATTTTTATTATTATTTTATTAATTTTGTTTAGTGCTGTCAAATCGATTAATCGCAATTAAAATTTGTACTATATATGTATGTACGTATATATATACACACACACACACACACACAAATATATTAACTTTTATGTCTGTGTTTTTGAAACATCTTGCAAAGAGTGGCAACACCAAAGCAAACACCCATACATAGTTTAATTGTGGACTTGTGGCCTGACATATATTCATATTCATATGTTCATGAATGTGTATTGGGTGCTGTCCGGCCAAAACGTCTCGGTTACGGATGTAACCCTCGTTCCCTGAGTGGGAACGGAGACGTTACGTCGGATGACGACGATTGGGGTTTCGCTTAGAAGCCTATCACCTTCGAGTATATAAAACGAGCCAATGGCAATGAAATGCCATGGGTCTGCGGAATTTGCATAGCGTAACTCCGCCCGCCGCAGGGGGTATATAAGGAAGTACGCTGCACAATGCAGACATGCCTTCGCTGAGGAGCCGAGACTGGCCCCAGGCGTTTTTCAGCGGTACAGCGGAAGTGGCAGGAAGACGTAACGTCTCCGTTCCCACTCAGGGAACGAGGGTTACATCCGTAACCGAGACGTTCCCTTTCGTGGTCACTCCGAGTTACGTCGGATGACGACGATTGGGGTTCCAGTCTAAACACGCCACCTCGGCTGTCTTCCAGTGCCCTGCGTAAGTCTGAGCTCCCTGTTGTGAGACTAGCACGAACGAAGGAGTCCTACTTAACACAGGGATACCAAGGTACACTGGGAAGCATATCTCCAGAGAGAAATATGCAATCATGCCCAGCCATTGATGGGGGGGACTTAGAATACACATATGACCCAGAGGGATGCATATGGAGAATCACTGGGGTGTCCAGCCGCAGGTGGAATTTTAAACCCCAGGGTTGGCAAGGTGGCTTGCCAAGGGAAAGACACACGCTCACAAGGAGACTTACAGTGGAATACACATGTGGGGGTCGCCCAGAGGGGGGACCATGCACATGGAGGCACCTAGTCAAGCGCAAAAGCTGCGTTATGGCAGATTGGCATAACTCAGGCGTTGACGTCACCAGTGCTGGAGGAAACTCAGAGCTTATCAGACTCACCTGAGAAGAAAATCGCACGTATCCCGTCCGTGGAGAGGAATGGCGAGCAAGCGAAGACACCTGAGCAGAATCTAGCACCGGCTGGTTGAAGCGAGTACATGAGAAGAAACTGGCTCTACGCGGAGATTATAGAATCTCGCGAATGTGTTGGGTGTCGCCCAGCCTGCAGCTCTACAAATGTCTGTTAGCGAGGCGCCATGCGCTAGAGCCCAAGAGGAAGCGACACTACGTGTGGAGTGGGCTTTCACACCAAGGGGGCACGGACGACCTTGCTGCTGGTATGCCAAAGCAATGGTATCCACTATCCAGTGAGATAACCTTTGCTTTGAGAGAGCCTTTCCCTTCAGCTTCCCACCATGACAGACAAAGAGCTGGTCTGAGGTCCTGAAACACCGCGTTCTGTCTACGTAAGCACGGAGGGCGCGTACTGGACAGAGCAGTGCCAAGGCTGGGTCTGCCTCCTCCAAGGGCAGCGCTTGCAGGTTCACTACCTGGTCTCGAAAGGGTGTGGTAGGAACCTTGGGCACATATCCAAGCCGGGGTCTCAGGATCACGTGAGAGTCAGCCGGCCCGAATTCCAGGCACGCTTCGTCAACCGAAAATGCCTGCAGGTCCCCTACCCTCTTGATGGAGGCCAATGCAACCAGGAGCGCTGTCTTCATTGACAGGAACTTAAGCTCCACTGATTGCAAAGGCTCAAAGGGAGCACTCTGCAGGGCAGTTAGAACCACTGAGAGGTCCCAAGAGGGAACGAGGGGAGGACGAGGAGGATTTAGTCTCCTCGCTCCCCTCAGGAACCTGACGATCAGGTCGTGCTTTCCCAGAGACTTACCTTCAACTGCTTCGTGATGTGCGGCAATGGCGGCAACATACACTTTCAGGGTGGAGGGAGACAGCCTTCGCTCCAACCCTTCTTGCAGGAAGGAAAGCACGACACTGATCGGGCATTTCGTGGGTTCTTGATGTTTAGAAGAACACCAGTTGACGAAGAGGTTCCACTTCAACGCATAGGCATGTCTCGTGGACGATGCTCTAGCGGAAGTGATGGTAGCCACCACCGCAGGTGGTAGGGTACTCAAACCTGCCTCGTCCCGTCCAGGAGCCACACGTGGAGGTTCCAAAGATCGGGACGAGGGTGCCATAAGGTGCCCCGTCCCTGAGAAAGGAGGTCCTTCCTCAGAGGAATTGGCCAGGGAGGTGCTGTCGCGAGGAGTACTAGTTCGGAGAACCAGGTCCGGTTGGGCCAATACGGGGCAACCAAAATGACCTGCTCCTCGTCCTCCCTGATCTTGCGCAAGGTCTGCGCAAGAAGGCTCACTGGGGGAAACGCATACTTGCGTAGGCCCCGCGGCCAGCTGTGCGCCAGTGCATCCGTGCCGAGCGTGCCCTCGGTCAGGGAATAAAACAGGTCGCAATGGGACGAGTCGTGGGAGGCAAACAGGTCTACCTGTGCGTCGCCGAACTGATCCCAAATCAGCTGAACCGTCCGGGGATGGAGTCGCCATTCTCCAGCGAGAGGCCGAACTCGAGACAGCTCGTCGGCCGCCTGGTTCAGGTGTCCCGGGATATAAATGGCTCGAAGCGACCTCAGATGCTTCTGACTCCATATGAGGAGGTGGCGAGCGAGTTGCGACATACGGCGGGAGCGTAGACCACCTTGATGGTTGATGTACGCTACTGTTGCGGTATTGTCTGATCGGACTAGTACGTGCTGACCCCTGAGCAGCGCATGGAAGCGGTGCAGGGCGAGACGTACAGCCAGCAACTCGAGGCAATTGACATGCCAAAGGCGCTGGGGTCCTGTCCAGGAGCCCGCGGCAGCATGACCATTGCACATGGCGCCCCAGCCCGTGTTGGAGGCATCTGTTGATACAACAACATGCCGGGAAACTCGTTCTAAGGGCACTCCGGCCCGTAGAAAACTGAGGTTCGCCCACGGGGAGAAGGTCTGACGGCAGGCTGGAGTCACTGGGACTTGGAGCGTGCCGTGTTGCCATGCCCACCTCGGGACTCGATCGCGAAGCCAAAGCTGAAGCGGTCTCATATGAAGCAATCCCAGCGGCGTTACTGCGGCTGCGGATGCCATATGCCCCAGGAGCCTCTGAAAAAGTTTCAGTGGAACCGCACTCTTGCCCTCGAACAGACGAAGACAAGTCAGCAGTGACTGCGCGCGCTCGCTCGTAAGCTGCGCGCACATGGCGACCGAGTCGATCTCCATACCGAGAAAAGAGATCCTCTGCACGGGGCAGAGTTTGCTCTTCTCCCAGTTGACCCGAAGGCCCAGACGGACTAGGTGCCGGAGCACTAGGTCCCTGTGTTCGCAAACCTGGTCTCGAGAGTGAGCTAGGATCAGCCAGTCGTCGAGATAGTTCAGGATGCGAACCCCGTGTTCCCGGAGGGGAACAAGGGCTGCCTCGACGACCTTCGTAAAGACGCGAGGGGACAGGGCTAGCCCGAAAGGGAGAACCGCGTACTGGTATGCCTGCCCCTCGAAAGCAAACCGTAGAAACGGTCTGTGTCGAGGTAAAATGGAGACATGGAAGTAGGCGTCCTTCAGGTCGATCGCTGCAAACCAATCCTGCGGCCGCACACACTGGAGGATGTGTTTGGCCGTGAGCATCTTGAATGGCAGCCTGTGAAGGGAGCGGTTCAAGACGCGCAGGTCGAGGATTGGCCGTAACCCACCGGACTTCTTGGGTACAATGAAGTAAGGGCTGTAGAAGCCGGACTTCATTTCGGCTGGAGGGACAATCTCGATCGCACCCTTCGCCAGCAGGGTGGTGACCTCCGCTCTCATGACAGGGGCATTGCCACCGACCATAGTGAAGCGGACTCCCCTGAAGCGGGGAGGAGATCTCGCGAACTGAATCGCGTAGCCGAGCCTGATGGTTCTCGCGACCCAGCGGGACAGTCTGGGAAGCTCTAGCCAGGCCTCCAGAAAGTGCACCAGCGGGGTCATACGAACCACAGACGTACCGTCGGTGGGGCAGCGAGGCGGAATGACCGGCACCGGCGAGGGTGGCATAGCGGCCCTGTGCGGGGGCACGGTCATTAACCGCGTCCTGCCAGAGGAGGCCAGGGGAGGGCGCGCGTCCCACGGGGGCGTGCTCTGGCAGGGGTCTGGCGACAGAGGGGGATGAGAGGAGCGTGGCCCGTGGGCGGCGCGTGCTGTCATCCCACACCTCTGGGACAGAGGAGGGCGGCAGTGGCGGGACCCAAGGGTGGCGCGCACTGCGGCCCTCGGACTCTGTCGGCTCAGGATTGGGGAATTCAATTCTGTCTTCAACCACATCAAAGTACTGCTCGTCGTTGGACGAGCAGCGAGGAGTGGAGAACAAAAGATTCTCCCCCGGCCCTCCACCGGGGGAAGGAGTGGCCCTGCTACCAGCTCCTGGGACAGAATTGAAGCCAACCCTGAGCAGCCCGTCTCAGGAGCGCCGCTCGGCCTGGCGTTTAGCGGGCGGCGGGGCTGGAGAGGGCTGTGGCGCCTGCCTGCGGCTCCCTCCACAACGCGGCCCGGGTGAAGGTTGCTGCTGGGGCCGTGCGGGAGGGGCGGCCGCGGGAGGGCGCCCTCGGCGGCGAGCAGGCTGAGGATTCTGTGCCGACGGCTGAGCAGCAGAGCGTCGGGGCAGAATGTGCTTGATAGCCTCAGTCTGCTTCTGGGCGGTCGAGAACTGTTGGGCAAAATCCTCGACCGCACCGCCGAAAAGGCCGGCCTGGGATATGGGAGCATCCAGCAGACGAGTCCGCTCGGGCTCACACATATCAGCCAGGTTCAGCCAGAGATGTCTCTCCTGGACCACAGCTGTGGACATCACCAAACCCAGGGAGCGCGCGGTCACCTTCGTCGCTCGGAGAGCGAGGTCGGTGGCGGCGCGCAGCTCATCAACGAGCCCTGGGTCTGTCCTGCCCTCGTGCATGTCACGAAGCATCTGGGCCTGGTAGACCTGCAGAATGGCCATGGCATGCAAAGAGGCAGCTGCCTGTCCCGCCGCACTGTAAGACTTCGCCACGAGAGTGGACGAGAATCCACAGGCTTTGGACGGGTGCTTAGGATCACCACGTGATGAAGCGCCTGCCGGACACAGCTGCATCGCGACAGAACGTTCAACCGTGGGAATCCCAGTGTACCCACAAGCATCAGCTCTATCGAGGGGAGGAAAGGCGGAGAAAGCCGACGAACGATCGCGGGAAGACATGGGAGCCTTCCAGGACCGCGTGACTTCCTCATGCACTTCCGGGAAGAATGGTATTGGGGTTGGGCGGCGACGAATGTCAGCGGCCGCTCCCAAAAACCAATCATCCAGCCGCGAGCGCACTGGATCGGGCGGCGGGGACCACCCGAGCCCAATGGCCGCGGCTGCCCGGGAAAGCATGGCAGTCAGCTCGGGATCAGACTCGGGCAATGCTGGCACGCCCGAGGGCGGCAACACAGCCGAATCCTCACTTCCCGAGGACTCATGCCCACCTTGTGATGCAGTGATCGACATTGCATCCTCCTGTGGAACGCGAAACGAAACGCGCGGGGCCTCCGTAGAGGGACCGGCGGTTTCGGTTTGCACGCTCGCGGGTACCAATGCTGAAGAGGGGTGTGTGGACCGTGGACGTATCGGCGGTTTGTCCCACACAGATACCCTCAGGTCACCCTGGCCACCAGCCGAAGTACAGCCTCTCGGGGAGACCGTAGATCGGGGTGTGGATGAGGGGACTCTCGCTCTGATGAGCTCATTGAGTCTCGACCGCAGCATGGAGATGGTCATGTTCCCGCAATGAGAACATGAATCATCCACAAACGCTGCTTCAGCGTGATCAACGCCCAAACACGCTAAGCAGAGATTGTGCCCATCAGGAGAAAATACATCGCGACCACAACCAGAAGTGCATGGGCGAGACATCTTTAAAAAGACGTGCCACATGCAATGCTCTTTTTGTGAGAGGAAAACTCCGCGGATGTTGAAGCGAACAGGGAGAAATCACACTAACTGTCAGATCACTGACAAGATCAGCAGGGAAGTGTGCACTCGCTGAAATCGCCGTCACACCAACACCGGAGAGCTCGCTCGTCTCGAAGGTAAGAGAAGACTAACTCAGAATCTTTGGCTTGCAGGAGTGGAGAAGTTCTCGGCTCCGAAGCGAAAGCATGTCTGCATTGTGCAGCGTACTTCCTTATATACCCCCTGCGGCGGGCGGAGTTACGCTATGCAAATTCCGCAGACCCATGGCATTTCATTGCCATTGGCTCGTTTTATATACTCGAAGGTGATAGGCTTCTAAGCGAAACCCCAATCGTCGTCATCCGACGTAACTCGGAGTGACCACGAAAGGGAACAAACTTTGTTGCATTATTTTATTATAATTATATTATATATTTACAACATTATCACTGCTGCTTTGAAACAATCTGTATTGTAAAAAGCACTATATAAATAAAGGTGACTTGACTTGATTTGATGAATATGTGAATAAAACAGCTGCATTATCACAGTAATCTGTCTGAAAAGAGTTAAAGTCCCCCTGAAGTCAATCATTCTATCCCTTAAAACTCACCTTTGAATTTGAATTCACCAAATTTACACATTTAAATGTTTTTTTTCCTTTGAAAAAAACTGATTCATGCCTTACAACAGCTTGAATGTAACTCTACACCTTTGCCTCATTTAGTATATACGGTTCTATGAATATGCAAATGAGCCCCGCCTCCACTCACTCGCACCAGCTCAGAGATCCACTGGTTGACGATCACACGTTGATCTGATTGGTTACAAGGTAGTTTGTGACGTCAGAAACACCAGCGATTTCAAACCGTGTTTTTGAGACTGTCTTTGATTCACTGCAGTTTTAAGGAGAAAATACTCAGCAATGGTGTCGACTTATGAATTTACACATGGTTTGTCTTAAAGCATATTAAAAATAGCACATAGACATATAAACAACATTAAAAGCTTGATTTTCACCACAGGGGGACTCCAGTATCCAGAACACCAAGTCAAGACACTCTGTGTACTGTACATCAAAAACATCAAAAGATTATAAATGTCTCTGAGCTTGTATCATTACTTCATAGAAAAGACAAGTTGTTTTAGTAGTATTATATTCTGGCAACTTGGATAATATAAATCTTAAGAGCAACAAAATCTTGTGAATTTGTTAACATTAGAACAAAATAGCCTAACATTGAAAATCATGTGAAAATGTAAGAGAAAACAAGAGACTCACTGTTACTGATTTATCAGCTCAAAGCATTATGGGTAAAATCTCTGTACAGTCTATTCTGAAACATCAACACAATTTCACTGATCCAGACCAAACCCTAAACCCAGGATAGAGTGTCTGAGTGAATGTGGTCTGGACTGTGTGGATGAGGCTCATTGTAACAGAGACGCTGTAGAAGGACAGAGTTCCTGCACTGTGATCCACATAAACTCCTATTCTTCTGCTGATGGACTTTACAGGGAGATCAGTGCGTTTGTTATTGTGCCAGAATGTGTAACTGGAGGAAGAGCAGAACAAACTCCAGGACTGATCATTAAATCCAAATCCACACTTAATACCCCCTCCCTTCCTGCTGATTCTCTTATATGACACTGATATATACACATCACCACTCCACTCAATCTCCCAGTAACCGCGTCCACACACACTCTCTCTACACAACACCTGAGAATAACAATCAAATCTGTCTGGATGATCAGGATACGACTGTTGTGTGTCAGTGTAAGAAATCACTATTTTCCTCTTTGACAGACTGAGGTGTTCATTCACTGTGTTCAGATCCAGAGTCAGCTGATGGGAATCTGATGGAGAGAAAACACATCAGAATCAGGAATTATGAATCTGTCTGATCTTTTAATGTATCTGAACTCGTCATGAATCAATGTTCAATGTATCATCAGTGTCTCAGTGCAGCTGACCAAATATCCTGTGCAAATCATCATTTACATGATCAATTATAAAACTCTTCTATCATGTTTATTTCTCCTTCTACAGGAAGAACATGAACACATTCAGTGAGTTTTTCTGCTTGTTTCTCAGTGACTTACATTGTAGGAAGTCGTTCCTGGTCTTGGGATTCATGTTGGTGAATGTGACTGTGGAAATAAACAGACATGAACAGTGTGAAGAGAAATGACAAGATAAAATACATCCATTTCTAAGACGTTTCTAATCTGATATTAGATGATGAAGGACTCATTTCTGAGAACAGAAGAATCTCCAGATGCCTCATATATAAAACACACGTATCGGATTCAATCCTAAATTTCAATGGATTTCAATTTCAATATATACATAAGTATTTATTACTTCTAAACCATCAAGGGATGTTTGTGGCTGTTCTGTAGAGTTGATGCACTTGAATTAAAGATGAACTGTGATTTATAAAGTGGGATGCGTTTAGGACAATTATTTGTGCGCATGTTTTATAAATCATAGGAACATTTCAGAAACTGTTGTACGTTCATATTTCGGATCATTCTCCACACGTCTGTATAAACGAGGCGCAGGACTTTACCTCTATCAGAGATCTTCTTGAGCTCCTCTTTGCAGAAATCCTCCAGTTTGTCTCTCAGCTGACGGACAGATTCTCTCACGCCATCAAAAGAGGAGAGAGAACTGAAGGAAACGTCGGGTTCGTCTGTAGATTCAGGAGGTGCTGAGAGAGACTGGAAACTCTACAGAAAACAGAAATCAAAACTCATCATCTCCACACTTCAGCCAATAACCTGCACTATATCAGATCTGAGCGGCTCTTGTTGACTTCACTTCTCTTCAGTGACTCGCTTCAATCCAGCACTTTCACACAATCAGCACATTCTTCTCATATTCATCATTTAATGCTACAAACTCTAGTATTTCACACTTACACTCCTTGTGAAAAAGAAAGTACCGTACTTGTAACAGAAATAATATACTTTAAAAATATATAAGTGCAGATTGGCTGTAATGTTTTCAAAAACTTAATTGCATGTTATTTGCAGTAAAATGAATGTGGTTTAGTTTAATGTTTTTATTAAATGCAAATAGCTGAGCTTTAGAGTGTTTTTTTGCCCTGCTTAAGTTAGTCTCATTCTGCTCTCATGAAATGTTTCTCTGTGAGTCTCTTGCTCAAGTCCACTATGATCCAGTTCTTCTAGATCTCTGTTACCTGCAGGAACTGGATGTGATGGTGTGTGTGTGAAAGCTGCTCCAGCTCAGCGTCTCTCCTCCTCAGATCATTGATCTCCTGCTCCAGTCGCTCCAGTCGTCCTTCAGCTCGACTCACTGCAGTCTTTTCCTGATCTCTGATCCGCTGTGTCGCCTCAGAGCGGCTTCTCTCAATGGAGCGGATGATCTCAGTGAAGATCTTCTCACTGTCCTCCACTGCTGTGTGTGCAGAGCGCTGTTACACACACATCACAATCACACAGTGAGTTCAGTGAGTCCAAACTGAGACGTCTCACACTTCTCTTCTTCTCCAGACTCACCTTATGAGACTCCACAGCCTCTCTCAGCTGATGAAGATCTTTCTGTCTCTGCTGGATTCTCTGACGGATCTTCATCTGCGTCTCCTTCAGCTGTTTCTGGAGGACAAACCAATAACAGGGAATGACACATAAAACTACTATCACACAATAAGGGTTAAAGATCTAGCATGGTAAGTTTATACTGTAGGTTCAAACCACTGATTCATAGTTTCCTGAAATGAGATTATGAATGAATATGAAACTGAAATGTCAGCAGTATTTCATCAGTGCCTAGTTTCATATGAATACTTCACCCTAAAGTTTTAATTCTGTCATCATTTACTCTCCCTCATGTCACTCCAAACCTGTATGACTATTGTGTCTATTGTGAGACACAACAGAAGACATGACGACACAATAGATGTCATCACACAAATCAGTGAAGTTTGATGTTTTTGATGTCATATTTGATTTGTGCTGTGTATGAGTTGATCAATGATTTGATTTGATTTGTGAATCAAAATTGGTCATTTAAAAAAAAAAAAAGTGCTTTTAAAAGAAGCATTCCTTTAAAAAGTGCATGTAAATAATATACTTTAAAATAATATACTTAAGTGTGAACTGAACGTGATGTTTACAAATACATAGTTTTATGTTAATTGCCATACTTTTATTGTTTTTAAAATATAGTTAAAGTGTACTGTCATATGTACCGACTAAAATATACTGTAATAATGTTGTACATTAAACATATATTAACTTTAAATATATTGAATAACACACTGCAGTTGCAATTATAATCAAGTAATTTGGTATATACATCTAAATAAGTGCACTTCTTTAAAGCATGACAGAGAGTCACATTGAAATATTAAATATTATTATTAAATATTATTATTAAATGCACTTTAAAGTACAACTTTTAATTAGACATTATTACAAAGTAATAATAAATTGATAAAGTGTTTTTATCAAGTGAAACCGTCATGAACATTTGCTGTCTTTAAGTGCACTTAAGTGGCCTTTCATTTCATTAATATTATATTATGTCCAAGTAATTTTTTTTTTTAAATATACTTTTAATTTTAAGTACACTACAAGTGCACGTTAATACAATTAATCACACTTCTTTTTTAAACCACTAGATGTTAAGATTACTTCTATGTTTTTTTATCCTTTTTGGAGCTTGAAACTTTTGTACCTCTTTGACTTTCAATGTATAGAGTAAAATACATGAGACATTCTTCAAAATATCTTCTTTTACAATCTATTCCACAGAAGAAAGTGAGTCAAATTGGTTTGGGACAACATGAGTAAATGAGTGAGTAAATGAAGACAGAAATCAATCTCTCTCAGTTCATACCTGTGTCTCTGTCCTCTGTTCTGCAGTTGATACAGTGTTGTGGTTTTTATGTTCATACTCTTTACACCACACACAAATGCATTCTTGATCAGTGACACAGAACATTTCTAGCTCTTTATCATGTTTACAGCAGATCATGTCCTGCAGTCGTCCAGTGGCATCAATCACTTTGTGTGGTTTACGAGAGTGATATTCCTCATGACGGTCTAAATGAGTTTGACAGTAAGATTCCTGACACACCAGACAGGACTTGACGGCTTTGTATTTTCTTCCAGTACAGACGTCACACTCCACGTCTCCAGATCCAGTGTAACAGTCAGCAGGAAGTTTAGTCTTCTTCAGTTTCTCCACCAGTTCAGCCAGAATGGTGTTTTTGCCTAAAGCAGGTCTTGGACTGAAGGTCTGTCTGCACTGAGGGCAGCTGTAGACTCTCTTCTCATCCTCCTGATCCCAGCAGTCTGTAATACAGATCTTACAGTAACTGTGTCCACAGTGGATAGTCACTGGTTCCTTCAGGAGATCCAGACACACTGGACACGTGAACTCATCCTGAGAAAATCTGGCTTCTGCCATTTTACTGCATGAATACAGAGAGACACAAACACACAACAGCTCAACAACACTCCAGTTTCTGTTTCTCTGAACTGAGGAGCTGAAATAGTTTCCTGGTTCTGTGTTTGAGTGACGTGTGTAAAATAGGCGTGTCTGTAAAGCAGCTTCCTCGTTCACACACACACTTTACTGCTGTGTTTACTGTATGTGTCCTTCAAGTGGAGTCCTAGCTCAGGGGTTTTCAAACTTTTTGTGTGTGTGGACCACTATTTGTAATCAAGAATTTTCGCGGACCACCTCATAATACACATAATAAAATATGTCTACATACACAGAGTCCTACCTGAATTAATCTGCACCTCTAAATAGGCTTACTAGCTCTAAAACTATCATTGGTCATCACATCAGTACAACAGGCTTGTTAAAAGAAAGTTTACTGCACACAACGGCTGCCACATATTTTATTTATTTATTTACTCAAACGCCCGAGGGCATAATCAGGTTCATTTGAACAACAGGCTTATTTCCATAGCAATGGAGTATGAAATCTATACAGTAATAAGAACACTGGAATATAGTCAACATTTCAAAACCTTTGGCCATTTTAGGGGATTATTAATCTTCAGTTTTACAAGTCCTCAAAAAGTGAGTTTGTCCACTTAACAGCACATCCGCAAAACATTTCAGAAACGCGAGATCAAGAAACTAACTGGAAATTAAAATAATAACAGGCCTTATTCATTCCATTTATAAACATTTCGTTTCATATAAACTGCCTTTGCCTAACTGTGCGTTCACACCGGACGCGAGCGCGTCAAATTCAAAAAGGGATCATATGTCAAATTCGCGCCTGCCGCGTCTAGTGATATACACTTGACCACTTTGTATCAATTCGCGCGTCAAAACAAAAGTTTGAAGCGAAATTTCGTCCGGTGTGAACGCACCATTAAAGGCTATGCGTGTGATGTGATAATGAGATAATATTTGCCTCTGCCCTTTTCTCTTCAGAGAACCTGTTGCTATCCACCGAACCAATGTTGTGGTTCTAACGGCACTGAACTTGAATGTCACGGCCGAACACCACTAGGCTATTTTAGTAATCACACAATAACTTGACAATTTAATTAAAATGTTATATCAATATAGGCCTACATATTCTTTTTTATTTTATGGGAATTTCCTGGTAAAATGAAGGTAAAAAAAAAATATTACTTTAGATTTTATTTTGCCTTTCCACGGACCACCTGCAGTACCCTCACGGACCACTTGTAGTCCGCGGACCACAGTTTGGGAATGGCTGTCCTAGCTCATGTATGACAGAGTGAAGATTTATTCACGAATGCATGTGTCTATATACTGTGTCAAAGCAATGTCAATATGTCAAAAAATGTACAGTTCTAAGATTATACAGATCATGCAGTTAGCTAACATCATTTTGGCAGAAACAATGAGCTCATTAACCCTTTCCCTAACCCTTGTTCGTGAGTGTAGAAGGGCAGAAAGAAAATGGAGGAAGGATAAATTACAAATCTCTTATCAGCTATTGCAAAATTCCTTAGTCAAATTTCAAGAGGAGGTCGCCTGGCAAAGGTCTAAATATTTTTCAAATTTGATTTCTCAGAATTCCCACTGTCCTAAGCTTTTGTTTTCGACTATAAAATAAGTATTAAATCCTTCTACTGAGATTGGTGTTGCTCAGAGCCCAGAGTTGTGTGAGAAGTTTTGCAGCTTTTTCATAAGCAAAATAATTTGCATTAAATCCCAGATTGTACTGAATCCATCCCAGAAGGTCTGGCGTTTGCCTACGAGTCGACCGAAATTTTCACACTTCCACCCGATCTCGCATTCTGAACTGTTGAATAAGCTGTGGAATTCGTTACCTCAATTTGTTAGGTTATCTTCTTCCTTATATGCATTTAAGTCATCTCTGAAAACGTATCTTTTTTCTCAGGCCTTTTCATAATTGTGTATATTTCTTAGTATTTTTGTACGACTGTTATTTTTTATTGTGTTTTTGTGAAGCACCTTGGTCAGCAGTAATGTTGTTTTAAGGTGCTATATAAACTAGATGTAGGTACCGCATGGCGGTACAAAATATGTCCGCCGCTCAGGCCTGCACTGGCTTTCCACAAAAATTAATGACGTGGAGCAATTTGGCTGTATTGCGTGTTTATGTATATAAGTTGTATATTTTAAAAGACTGTCTGGAGTATTCCTGTGGATCATGGATAATTTAGAGTTTTGTAATTATTTGCTATTACTATTTAAGTTTTATATCAAAAGTCATTAGTTTAGACACTTAACATCCGTAATGTGAAAATGTCACATTCATAACAGTGGTTTTCCCTACATAATGTATTATAAAAATGAGTTTCAAAAACACACTTATTGTGTTCAAGCAAGTCTTTTTCATGCTACATTGGTAGTTTGTTTAATAATTTACAGAGTTTGTAGGACACTTGTAAAGTGTGTGTATTTCATGTTATGTCCATAACGCTGCTAAAATGTATTCATAGGATGTAAAATATTATATGAAATGTGAGGATTTTGCAAGAATCAGAGGACAGAGGTTACATTAAAAGTTATGTAAATTAATTCACTGATACTAATTTTATCTATGTTTAAGGCATTGTATCTACCAATAGAAGTCTAACTGTCACATGCATAATGTTGAAACTGTTGTATAATAAAAGGGAAGAACAAATAAATAATAATATATTTTCTGAAAGCGTAGACTCTCAGGATGTGATCTAACATGGCATGAAACATGTCCCACCCACCTCATTAGTATACTGCCCAAGCATAACACATTGGGTATTGGTAAATCGGGTATATGGCTGATACCTAAAAAAAGTAGTAGTATGTGCATGTCTGTCTGTGTGTGTGTGTGTGTGTGTATGTGTGTTTGTGTTTGTGTATGTGTGTGTCTGTGTGTGTGTGTGTGTGTGTGTGTGTGTGTGTGTGTGTGTGTGTGTGTCTGTGCGTGTATGTATGCGTTCGTACATGTGTGTGCGCGTGTGTGTTTATTCAGACCGGATGTGAAGAGTCTGAGATGCTGCCGGAAATGAGATTGAGGACAATGAGGATCTGATAAAAATAAAATACAGTAAAAATGTGAAATATTATTGTAAAATAACTGTTTTCTATTGTTATATATTTTAAAAGGTAATTTACTCCTGTGATCAAAGCTGATTTTTCTGCATCATTGCTGCAGTCTTTAGTATCACATGATCCTTCAGAAATCATTCTAATATGATCATTTGATGCTTAAGAAACATTTATCAATGTCGAGAACAGTTGAGCTGCTTCATATTTCAGTGGAAACTGCTACATTCAGTGTCAAATAATTTTTCAGTATTCTTTGATAAATAGAAAGTTCAATGAACAGCATTTATATGAAATAAACATCTCCTGTAACATCATAAATGTCTTTACTGTCACTTTAATGCCTGCTACAGACAATTTCGGCAATCATATAAGATCATTATAAATCACTGTACGACATGGATCTGATAAACTTGGGTACGACAGACAGTACGATGATGACACCTATGACACAAGTTAGTATAGAACAATGAAACATCATCAGCGTGAGCTAGTGGTGAACAAATAGAGCAAGATGAATCACAATTGTGACAATTGTGGTTTTGATGTGCGTTGAAAAAAGACAAGGAAGCGAAAGAGGAGAATATGGACGCTGTCATTGCTAGGGAAAAGAGGACAACTTTCCATGCCAATTTTGCAAATGGAGCTTGAGGTAAGTAGGTTTAAGTTTTAGCGTCATGTCACTTTGATAAATACACCATTTCGTGTTTTTATTGGCTAATCGATAGACGTAGGTCGTAGCAGCAAACACACTGTGAGATGATCATGCTAAATTTCTCACAGAAAATGATCGCAGACTATCTTTGGTCGCAAGACCGTGACAACGTCCGTCTTTGAACCGCTCTTACTGTACGATGTAGGACCACCGTTTAGGAGCCACGACCACAGATATCCCCATGATTGGTCATCTTTCGTCTGGGACAGCCCAAAATCATACATTGTGAACCGGGCAGAATGCATCAATGTTTTTGAAGACCTTCTCAGTGGCCTCAAAGGTGGAGTAGGGGACGGTAGAGGACATCAGTCACAGAGTAGTGGACATCAATCACCTTGATGTTGTACATTTGCACCTGAAATTCACAACTTTGCCCTTTATAAGTAAATGTAGCTCAACTGCAGCCTTTGTCTTGCAGGACAGAACATCACTGAAGGAGGATGTTGGGTCATCAAGAGTAACGCCGTCAATGCTCTTGGCCAGACCTTTGATGAAGATGATAGGGGTAACATCACACTGAGAGGAGTGCATGCATGATCTTCATCGGTTTAACCCTCTGGTGTTCTTTGGTAAAAAAAAAAAAAAAAAAAAAAAAATTTTATTGAGTTTTTGCGCATTTTTCATAACAATAAATGTCTAATTCTGTAGGTTTTTTAAGTTCACTTTTTACAACTTTTTTCGGTACTATACGGTTATCCGGACCACATGTGATGACCTACCCCAACCCCGCCCCTAAACCTACCCGTCACTGGGGTTACGACCAACCAAGAGCAGTTGTGGTCACGTTTGGTCAGGTGTGGTCCGGATAACCATATAGTACCCTTTTTTCACTTCAGCAATAATCTGCCAAGTGTTGTCTTTGAAAAGAGATCAAACTGAAGTCTGTGCTGTAAAGCATTCAAGATTTATGACAGTTTAAGTTGGAAATTTTATTTTCAGGTCTATGCTCAAAAAAGTAAATAAATGGATTATAAATACAGCGTAAATATAATTTAGTACCATAAAATCCCCTAAAAATACAAAATATGAAATAAAAAACATTATAGAACAAAAATTTTGTATATTCATTCCATTGAAAGTAAGAAAAAAAAAAATTGGTAATTTTTGACCAACACTCAAAGAGCACCAGTGACCAGGGCATGTTTATCTGGAAGAGAGGTGTAAAAACACGCAATAAAAGATAAAAGAGAGAGTCGGTTGATTGATTGGCTTTCATAACAGTTGCATTTCTAACATTGTTACCAACCTGTCTCCTTAAAGCCACATGAGCACATTCAGTACATGGATCTGATGAAAGTTCACTTCCCAACAGTGTTCCTGAGGGATCTCAACCGAGCGGCCCGAAGCAATAAACAAACCCCATATTGTGAAAGACATTCATTTTGTGTCCAATTCAATGTTTTTCAGCAGTTTTGATCGTGTTTATAATTTAGAGGCCTTAGAAAATCATCAATTCTATCAAATATGATACAGTATGCTTTATAGGGTTAAGCATGCTGATAGTTTTTCATCCAGTTTAGTTGTTGGATAGGACTAATGTTTCCCAGCTCCAAGATATATATATATATTAAATTACGAAAACATTTTAGGTGTTTTTATATAGTGAGCCTCTCTTTGTCAGTTCTTTTATGTAAAGTGATGATTCACTCAGCGCACACTTTCAGTCGTTGTGTTTTACGCTTCAGCCAGAAGCTCTATAATGTGAACGAGCTCTCACGTGTTGGACCGCACAGCCTCATAGCAGAATATTCTGCAACAGAAAAGCCATTCTGTGTTTGGCTGTAAAAATGCGATTGCTTAGAGGCTCTGCATCTGGTGGAGCAGAACGCAGCAGATGTCCTCCCACCGTCTCCTCAACACTCACCAGTTAACACTGGTTGTGAACTCTTCTCTGAAGCCCAGTTTAACAGCGTATCCAAGATCCGACTGCAACATTCAGACGATTAACTGGCAACAGACATAAAAGCTTTAGAATAACGGCAGTCAGTGGTTTTATTCCTTTCAGCTGCACATGAGCAAATGTTTCAAGTGTAGAAGAAAAGTTTGCTCTGAAAGTTCAAGGCCATGGAGAATACTTTTTGGTCATTTTTTAAATTACATTATTTTCATTGAACACATTTCCCCCTAAAATCTTTACGCTTTATCTTGAAATTAATTATATTCGTAATGCTAATTCTAATCTAATGCACGGGCACTTCATTGTCTTCATGATCTTTAGAAAAATATGAAAAATTATTATTATTATTATTATTATTATTATCTATTAATTTATTTTGTATAATGGTTTAACTCTTTCCCCGCAAGTGTTTTTGTTTTGTTTTTTTGTTCCCAGCCACCACCAGCATTTTTGATCATGGCCCACAGAATAATTTTGTTGTATGATTATTGAACATGTAAAATATCAAAAGAAAGGACAGACCCTCTGCCTTTAAACAACAACAAAAACATTAGCAGATTAGGCTCAAGGCTCATGTTATGTTAATGCAATGTAAACACATTATATGTAAACTGTCATGTAAAAGCATTGTCACACATCTGCTGCAAATGTATTATATTTTAGATTGTCTATTCGCATATATCTATTATTAACCATCTGAGGGACATCATATAGCCTAGGCTAATGTACAAAAAAAGTTACATTAAATGTGTTAAAATCTCTGGTCAGTGTGTGTCTCATGTTCCTGCTCAATTAATAGCGGAGTTTTTATTCATGATTGTGGTGACCTCTTGTGGAAGGAAATGGAAACTCATACAGATTCACAGTCACATTCATACAGATATCAGGTAATATTGGAGAGAAAATTTCGCTAACATATCTGTGGAAATATGAAGCGAACGTTCAAAATGATAAACCGAGCAAATTATTAATCGACAGTAAAATTTAGATACCACATGAAAACACACGTGCTCGAAATGTGCAAGATGTGATTTAAAAATAGAATGAACGGTTTGTGCGGTGGCTCGTGGCTGAGATGCAGCTGTGTGTGTGTGTGTGTGTGTGTGTGTGTGTGTGTGTGTGTGTGTGAGAGAGAGAGAGAGAGAGTGATTTCGGCCCTTAATAGGTTTAATAGTGAATTGTGGCGTAACTTCGTTTTAAAAAGACAGGAGTCCAGAAATCAATTTCAATAGTAGGCCTACATTGAGTTTAATTTATCAACATTCATTTATCGAAGTCATGTTTTATCCTTTCATCTATATATTGTTTGTCCCGAGATTCTTCACGTTAAGATCGCATAAAGCGATCATGTGAAAGCAGGGTAGGTGATTTGTTCCCTCTCTGTGAAGTCTCTTCACATCCTGATAGCAATCACTAAGTTAAGTAGTCTAAATATATGTCCAGGGACGGATTGACAATCTGTGCGTTCTGGAAAAGTCCAGAACGGCCGTCCAACCAAGGGCCGTCGGCAGAAAAAAAAAAAAAAGTCTAATAAAGCAGTATTAACAGCCAACAGCAGGGGCACTAATATGATCACTTATGCTACGTGTAAAAAACAACAACTGAGGAAGAAGAGTCGGCCTGTTTCCACTGACAGAACGTTAGTTTTATAAGGCTGCACTTTTAAATTTGCTTACATTATTTGAATAGCAGTGGTCTCCAGCGTGGTGCCTGTGAGTTGCCCGCTAAACACATTTTATAAATAGCCCCAACTTGTCGTCGGGGTTCCAGACTTCGAATAAATGGTATAATTTTGCGACCTTTTCAACTAAACGTTTCAATTTGAATTTTTGCCAAAATTACCCAACTCTCTTTGATTATACGCTGTCATTCGCGTTTCGAATGAGAAACATCAAATGGCACACGCTTAAAAAGCGGAACAAAACTTGTTTGATCTGAGCAGCGCATTATTAGCTCGGCCTAAAAAACAGCGATCGCGGACAAAACAGCTGTGCGGGCTGATCTCGATCACGCGAACATTATTACACAGAGCTGCGCGATCCACTGAAGCATTTCAATTCAGCGCAGAATTCTCTCTCTATTATAAACCCACAGATGACTATGTGATTTAAGCTGGTAAAAAGCCAGATGAAACAGCGCTGATATTCTCAACATATTGACAAAAAAAAAAAAAAAAAAAACGGGAAACATTGTTCCAAGAACAAACCATTTCACACCACAACTTATGAATTAACTTTAGTAAAACAAACTTTTTTGGCAGAAATGTGCCTGTGTTCATATTAAAAATGCTGTTATATTAATATAGTCATGTATAAATGTATTAAATGTAATGCAGTAATGTTTTTGTTTATAAGTTATGGCAGTTTATTTATTTATTTATTTTTTCATTTATATTTATACTAAATGTTTGGGCTAATGTTTTTGATAAGACATACAATAGGTTTATAGAAAATCAACAAAAAAATCTATAAATTTTCATAATTTTTCATAATTTTTTTTTTAAACGCTTTTAAGTCTGAACCAGAATATCAAGATATTTTATTATTTCCCATATGATGGTGAAAAGTAAAAAAGCTTCACCATGTTATGTATAATAAATATTGGAGTATAACAAATAAAAATTCCTTCTAGATTATTTTATCCCTTGAGGTAGCCCTCGCACACAAAAAGGTTGGAGACCCCTGGTATATAGTAACTATATGTTTTATTATTACAAGTTTGTGTAATTTGGGGTTACTGTAGCCAGTAACATTTCATTATTTGTATTTTATGGCATTGTACATTTTTTGTTTTTATTTGAAGGCTGAGGCTTCATTAATAAACACAACCCCAATTATCATCATTGGTTTTGAGATGTTACTTGCTGTGAATACCTTGTCTGATAGGCTACAGTATTGTGGCATAGTATCAGGACATCCTGGCTAGTGTCTGTCGCACACGGCTAGAGGCGAATGGCCGGATGATGGGCCTATTTGGGAGAAAGTCCAGGGCTGTTTTTTAGCCCCAGTCCGTCCCTGTATATGTCTATATATTATTGTATAGCCTACTGTATATCATCTGTGGAAGGCAGAGGACCATAAAATGATTGTCAAATCCTTCTTGCTAAAACATTTATCTACTGTATGAAAAATCTAATTCAGGATTCAGGCCCCATCATGACATCTGACCAAGGCTGCATCTCAATATAGTTTTACTTGATCTTAGTGCTGTGTTTGACACTATAAATAGATCATGACATACTCTTAAAGGGATAACACAATTACACTGGTATTCAGAGACAGGCATTTAAGTGGTTTAGATCATACCTGTCTGAATGTTACCATTTTGTTTATTGAAACGGGGAAATATCCAAGTTGATATCAGTAAAATATGGAGTGCCGCAGCCCGCAAGGGTCTGTTTTAGGCCCTCTGCTATTTTCAATACACATGCTGCCCCTCTGTAATATTATAAGAAAACATGGAATTAGTTTCCACTGTTATGCTGATGATACTTAGTTATATATTTCATCACGACCAGGTGAAATCCAATTTGACAGATCTGTGTTAAAGATATAAAATATTGGATGACCAGTAATTTTCTTCTGTTAAATTCAGTATTACTCATTGGACCAAAAAATGTGTACACAGAATCTCTTAGAATAAAATTTGCATCTAGAAGGATGTACTGTTACTTCATCCTCAACAGTTAAAGTTCTGGGTGTTACAGTTGTGTACAATTTCATGTTCCTCGTCACCCTGGTGTGCTAAAAATGAAAATATTAATGGGAATATATGTTTTACTCCTAAAAAAAATTCTAGGGGTGCCAATAATTGTGGCCAACGTGTTTCGGAGAAAAACATTTATTTCATAATGTGATTTTCCCCCCACTTTAATTATTTTACTTCAATGAAAGGTTTGATTTTTTTGCTAATTTCTTTTTATGAAAGATCAAAAGGATAAACAATGCAGATTCATTTTTACAGCCATCTTTGATCATATTTACCAGGGGTGCCAATAATTCTGACCACAACTGTATATTATAACTTGTCTTTCGAAAATCATATTTCATGTTACAAAAGCCTTACATCGCTAAGCTATGAAACATGTAATCTGTTTCTGATGCAGAAAAGTTAGTTCATGCATTCATGACCTTTAGACTGGATTATTGTATACTGCAGATTATAGATATATAGATTACTGCATCCTTAATAAACAAGCTACAGTTAGTCCAAAATGCAGCTGCTATTCTTACCAGGGCAAGAAAATATGACCATATAACCCCAATTTTATCATCTCTACACTGGTTACCTATTAAGTTCTGTATAGATTAAAAGTATTGCTACTAATCTATAAGACCCTAAGGGGTTTTGCTCCTGTGTATTTAACTGATCTTCTATCACCCTACAATCCATCACTTTCTTTAAGATCACAAAACTCTGGGCTTCTGATAGTACCTATAGGATTTCTAAGTCCACTAAAGGAGGGAGAACGTTTTCACATTTGGCTCCTAAACTCTGGAATAGCCTTCCTGATAATGTTCAGGGCTCAGACTCACTCTCCCAGTTTAAATCCAATCTCTCCAGTTTGGATCCAGCCTCTTATGAAGATTTTAGATGATCCAACACTTGTGAAGAGAGGACGCCAACCCCTGCGAGGACATCAGATGATGCCAACTCTGAATCAACATAACTGCCAAATCTTCAGTATATTGTAATCATTATGATCACAACTTGTAATAATTGCTTTAACTCTTTCCCCAGCATTGATGGAATTTTCCAGTTTTCTGTGTTTTCACTGTTATACGGTAGGGGGCGCTATCACACATCTTTTGAAAGAGTACAGAATCTCCTGAATAAAAGCATTGCTTATGCACGTTGTAGTCTTTGAAAACAAACACAATTTTCTCAGCTTTTGTTTAAAATGTTGTTGTTTTTATGAAACTTACCCACATATAAGTGTTGATAAAAAAATAATGCCTAAAGCTACAGAGATTCTGTTATTTATTTTGATATATTGTATGTTCAGATATTCATTCAACAAAATATTCTGGGGGCCATGAAAGTTTTGTGAAAATGATAAAAAACGCCGGCAGTTGGAATTTTTTAAAAGACTCACTTTTATTTATATAGCACCTTAAAACAACATTACTGCTGACAAAAACACAATAAAAAATAACAGTCGTACAAAAATACTAAGACTATATACACAATTATGAAAAGGCCTGAGAAAAAAGACACGTTTTCAGAGATGACTTAAATGCATATAAGGAAGAAGATAACCTAACAAATTGAGGTAACGAATTCCACAGCTTATTGAACAGTTCAGAATGCGAGATCGGGTGGAAGTGTGAAAATTTAGCTCGACTCGTAGGCAAACAGACCTTCTGGGATGGATTCAGTACAATCTGGGATTTAATGCAAATTATTTTGCTTATGAAAAAGCTGCAAAACTTCTCACACAACTCTGGGCTCTGAGCAACACCAATCTCAGTGGAAGGATTTAATACTGAATTTATAGTCGCAAACAAAAGCTTAGGACAGTGGGAATTCTGAGAAATCAAATGTGAAAAATATTTAGACCTTTGCCAGGCAACCTCCTCTTGAAATTTGACTAGGAATTGTGCAATAGCTGATAGGAGATTTGTAATTTATCCTTCCTCCATTTTCTTTCTGCCCTTCTACACTCACGAACAAGGGTTAGGGAAAGGGTTAATGAGCTCATTGTTTCTGCCAAAATTATGTTAGATAACTGCATGATCTGTATAATCTTAGAACTGTACATTTTTTTACATATTGACATTACTTTGACACAGTTTATAGACACATGCATTCGTGAATAAATCTTCGCTCAGTCATTCATGAGCTAGGAACTCGTAATTATGATATTTTCGACTCCACTTGAAGGACACATACAGTAAACACAGCAGTAAAGTGTGTGTGTGAACGAGGAAGCTGCTTTACAGACACTCCTGTTTTACACACGTCACTCAAACACAGAACCAGGAAACTATTTCAGCTCCTCAGTTCAGACAGAGAAACCGAAACTTAAGTGTTGTTGAGCTGTTGTGTGTTTGTGTCTCTCTGTATTCATGCAGTAAAATGGCAGAAGCCAGAATTTCTCAGGATGAGTTCACGTGTCCAGTGTGTCTGGATCTCCTGAAGGATCCAGTGACTATCCACTGTGGACACAGTTACTGTAAGATCTGTATTACAGGCTGCTGGGATCAGGAGGATGAGAAGAGAGTCTACAGCTGCCCTCAGTGCAGACAGACCTTCAGTCCAAGACCTGCTTTAGCTAAAAACACCATTCTGGCTGAAATGGTGGAGAAACTGAAGAAGACTAAACTTCCTGCTGACTGTTACGCTGGATCTGGAGACGTGGAGTGTGACGTCTGTACTGGAAGAAAATACAAAGCCGTCAAGTCCTGTCTGGTGTGTCAGGAATCTTACTGTCAAACTCATTTAGACCGTCATGAGGAATATCACTCTCGTAAACCACACAAAGTGATTGATGCCACTGGACGACTGCAGGACATGATCTGCTGTAAACATGATAAAGAGCTAGAAATGTTCTGTATCACTGATCAAGAATGCATTTGTGTGCGATGTAAAGAGTATGAACATAAAAACCACAAAACTGTATCGACTGCAGCACAGAGGACAGAGAAACAGGTATGAACTGAGAGCGATTGATCACGCAGAAATGAATGTGTCTTCATTTACTCACTCATTTACTCATGTTGTCCCAAACCGTGTTTGTTTGACTCACTTTCTTCTGTGGAATAGATTGTAAAAGAAGATATTTTGAAGAATGGCTCTTCTATTTTACTCTATACATCGAAAGTCAAAGAGGTTCAAAAGTTTCAAGCTTCAAAAAGGATAAAAAAACATAGAAGTAATCTTAACATCTAGTGGTTTAAAAAAGAAGTGTGATTAATTGTATTAACGTGCACTTGTAGTGTACTTCAAATTAAAAGTATATTTAAAAAAAAAATTACTTGGACATAATATAATATATGAAATGTAATATAATATATGAATATAATATAATATATAACATAATATAATATATGAAATGAAAGGCCACTTAAGTGCACTTAAAGACAGTAAATGTTCATGACGGTTTCACTTAATAAAAACACTTTGTAATAATGTCTAATTAAAAGTTTTACTTTAAAGTGCATTTAATAATAATATTTAATAATAATATTTAATATTTCAATGTGACTCTCTGTCATGCTTTAAAGAAGTGCACTTACAGTATTTTGATGTATTTTGACTGACTTACCAAATTACTTGATTATAATTACAACTGCAGTGTGTTATTCGATATATTTAAAGTTAATATATGTTTAATGTACAATATTATTACAGTATATTTTAGTCGGTACATATGACAGTACACTTTAACTATATTTTAAAAACAATAAAAGCATGGCAATTAACATAAAACTATGTATCTGTAAACATTACATTCAGTTCACACTTAAGTATATTATTTTAAAGTATATTATTTACATGCACTTTTTAAAAGGAATGCTACTTTTAAAAGCACTTATTTTTTTAAAGGACCAATTTTGATTCACAAATCAAATCAAATCATTGATCAACTCATGTACGCAGAGCCCAAATCAAAGATGATGACATCAAAAACATCAAACTTCACTGATGCTTGTGCGATGACATCATGATGTTTAGTCATGTGACATACAAGAACCAATGAGATTGTGTCGTCATATTTTATTTGGCCTCTGTAAACAGCTGAGACATTCTTCAAAATATCTTCTGTTGTGTCTTACAATAGACACAATAGTCATACAGGTTTGGAACGACATGAGAGAGAGTAAATGATGACAGAATTATTCATATAAAACTAGGCACTGATGAAATACTGATGACATTTCAGTTCCATATTCATTCATAATCTCATTTCAGGAAACTATGAATCAGTGGTTTGAACCTACAGTATAAACTTACAATGCTAGATCTTTAACCCTTATTGTGTGATAGTAGTTTAATGTGTCATTTGCTGTTATTGGTTTGTCCTCCAGAAACAGCTGAAGGAGACGCAGATGAAGATCCGTCAGAGAATCCAGCAGAGACAGAAAGATCTTCATCAGCTGAGAGAGGCTGTGGAGTCTCATAAGGTGAGTCTGGAGAAGAAGAGAAGTGTGAGACGTCTCAGTTTGGACTCACTGAACTCACTGTGTGATTGTGATGTGTGTGTAACAGCGCTTTGCACACACAGCAGTGGAGGACAGTGAGAAGATCTTCACTGAGATCATCCGCTCCATTGAGAGAAGCCGCTCTGAGGCGACACAGCGGATCAGAGATCAGGAAAAGACTGCAGTGAGTCGAGCTGAAGGACGACTGGAGCGACTGGAGCAGGAGATCAATGATCTGAGGAGGAGAGACGCTGAGCTGGAGCAGCTTTCACACACACACCATCACATCCAGTTCCTGCAGGTAACAGAGATCTAGAAGAACTGGATCATAGTGGACTTGAGCAAGAGACTCACAGAGAAACATTTCATGAGAGCAGAATGAGACTAACTTAAGCAGGGCAAAAAAACACTCTAAAGCTCAGCTATTTGCATTTAATAACAACATTAAACTAAACCACATTCATTTAACTGCAAATAACATGGAATTAAGTTTCTGAAAACATTACAGCCAATCTGCACTTATATATGTTTAAAGTATATTATTTCTGTTACAAGTACGGTACTTTCTTTTTCACAGGGAGTGTAAGTGTGAAATACTAGAGTTTGTAGCATTAAATGATGAATATGAGAAGAATGTGCTGATTGTGTGAAAGTGCTGGATTGAAGCGAGTCACTGAAGAGAAGTGAAGTCAACAAGAGCCGCTCAGATCTGATATAGTGCAGGTTATTGGCTGAAGTGTGGAGATGATGAGTTTTGATTTCTGTTTTCTGTAGAGTTTCCAGTCTCTCTCAGCACCTCCTGAATCTACAGACGAACCCGACGTTTCCTTCAGTTCTCTCTCCTCTTTTGATGGCGTGAGAGAATCTGTCCGTCAGCTGAGAGACAAACTGGAGGATTTCTGCAAAGAGGAGCTCAAGAAGATCTCTGATAGAGGTAAAGTCCTGCGCCTCGTTTATACAGACGTGTGGAGAATGATCCAAAATATGAACGTACAACAGTTTCTGAAATGTTCCTATGATTTATAAAACATGCGCACAAATAATTGTCCTAAACACATCCCACTTTATAAATCACAGTTCATCTTTAATTCAAGTGCATCAACTCTACAGAACAGCCACAAACATCCCTTGATGGTTTAGAAGTAATAAATACTTGAAATTGAAATCCATTGAAATTTAGGATGGAATCCGATACGTGTGTTTTATATATGAGGCATCTGGAGATTCTTCTGTTCTCAGAAATGAGTCCTGCATCATCTAATATCAGATTAGAAACGTCTTAGAAATGGATGTATTTTATCTTGTCATTTCTCTTCACACTGTTCATGTCTGTTTATTTCCACAGTCACATTCACCAACATGAATCCCAAGACCAGGAACGACTTCCTACAATGTGAGTCACTGAGAAACAAGCAGAAAAACTCACTGAATGTGTTCATGTTCTTCCTGTAGAAGGAGAAATAAACATGATAGAAGAGTTTTATAATTGATCATGTAAATGATGATTTGCACAGGATATCTGATCAGCTGTACTGAGACACTGATGATACATTGTTCAGATACATTAAAAGATCAGACAGATTCATAATTCCTGATTCTGATGTGTTTTCTCTCCATCAGATTCCCATCAGCTGACTCTGGATCTGAACACAGTGAATGAACACCTCAGTCTGTCTGAGAGGAACAGAGTGATTACTGACACTGACACACAACAGTCGTATCCTGATCATCCAGACAGATTTGATCTGTGGTGGCAGGTGTTGTGTAGAGAGAGTGTGTGTGGACGCTGTTACTGGGAGATTGAGTGGAGTGGTAAATATGTGTATATATCAGTGTCATATAAGAGCATCAGCAGGAAGGGAGGGGGTATTGAGTGTTGGTTTGGATGTAATGATCAGTCCTGGAGTTTGTCCTGCTCTTCCTCCAGTTACTCATTCTGGCACAATAACATACACACTGATCTCCCTGTAAAGTCCATCAGCAGAAGAATAGGAGTGTATGTGGATCACAGTGCAGGAACTCTGTCCTTCTACAGCGTCTCTGACACAATGAGCCTCATCCACACAGTCCAGACCACATTCACTCAGACGCTCTATCCTGGGTTTTACGTTGATTATAGATCATCAGTGAAACTGTGTTGATGTTTCAGAATAGACTGTAGAGAGATTTTACCCATAATGCTTTGAGCTGATAAATCAGTAACAGTGAGATGTTAAAGAGACTCTTATTTTAATTTTCATTAATATAGCTGAACTTTAGTGTTTTAGAGTCTCTTACATTTTCACATGATTTTTGGAAACCTCAAAATGTGAGTAAACAAGATGCAACAATGTTAGGCTATTTCGTTCTAATTGTAACAAATTCACAATATTTTGTTGCTCTTTAGATTTATATTATCCAAGTAGCCAGAATATAATACTACTAAAACAACTTGTCTTTTCTATGAAGTAATGATACAAGCTCAGAGACATTTATAATCTTTTGATGTTTTTGATGTACAGTACACAGAGTGTCTTGACTTTGTGCTCTGGATAATGACATTTTGTTATTTATTTTTAAAGTCTCCCTGTGGTGAAAATCAAGCTTTTAATGTTGTTTATATGTCTATGTGCTGTTTTTAATATGCTTTAAGACAAACCATGTGCAAATTCATAAGTCGACACCATTGCTGAGTATTTTCTCCTTAAAACTGCAGTGAATCAAAGACAGTCTCAAAAACACGGTTTGAAATCGCTGGTGTTTCTGACGTCACAAACTACCTTGTAACCAATCAGATCAACGTGTGATCGTCAACCAGTGGATCTCTGAGCTGGTGTGAGTGAGTGGAGGCGGGGCTCATTTGCATATTCATAGAACCACATATACTAAATGAGGCAAAGGTGTAGAGTTACATTCAAGCTGTTTTAAGGCATGAATCAGTTTTTTTTCAAAGGAAAAAAACATTTAAATGTGTCAATTTGGTGAATTCAAATTCAAAGGTGAGTTTTCAGGGATAAAATGATTGACGGGGGACTTAAACTCTTTTCAGACAGATTACTGTGATAATGCAGCTGTTTTATTCACATATTCATCAAATCAAGTCACCTTTATTTATATAGTGCTTTTTACGATACAGATTGTTTCAAAGCAGCAGTGATAATGTTGTAAATATATAATATAATTATAATAAAATAATGCAACAAAGTTTGTTTTGGCTGGACAGCACCCAATACACATTCATGAACATATGAATATGAATATACGTCAGGCCATAAATCCACAATTAAACTATGTATGGGTGTTTGCTTTGGTGTTGCCACCCCTCGCAAGATGTTTCAAAAACACAGACATAAAAGTTCATATATTTGTGTGCGTGTGTGTGTGTGTGTGTGTGTGTGTGTGTGTGTATACGTACATACATATATATATAGTAAAAATTTTAATTGCGATTAATTGATTTGACAGCACTAAACTAAATTAATAAAATAATAATAAAAATGTTAAATTAAATAATAAATTGATTAATGTAAATTAATACACATTGATTTAAACAAGCAAATAACTAAATAAATAATTAAACAGAAACATGATTAAATAAATAGCAGTTGCAAATCTAAATAAATACATTTTGATCTAAAAAACAAACAAACACATATAACAGTACAGTACTAGTAGAAAAAAAACGCAATGTAGTCCAACATAATCAGCACATTTATCTTTTACATTTTCTACAGTATTAATTGTGTCTTTATTGAAACTATACTTGTAGCCTATATTTTATACTGTGTGTGTGTGTGTGTGTGTGTGTGTGTGTGTGTGTGTGTGTAAATTTATACTTATGTAAATTAACACATGCATATTTATATATAATTATAAATATGAACATAAAAAGAGAAAAGTGCACAAAAATGTCTTTTTTTAAAAGTAAAAAGCTCAATAAATCTAAAAATTGCATTCACTTAAATTTTTTTAAATAAATGAGTGCAAAAACTTTTAAAGAAAAGTAAACTTGCGAGTTTTTGCACTCAGCTTCTACTGTTTTTCAGTGCATTTTTGTGTTGTCGTTGTTTTTCTTGAAAGCAAGTACAGACTCTGTGTGAATGTTCAGATGTCTGCAATAACGACAATAAGCAGCAGATGTCAGCATTTATCTTTTGTTTCTGTCCGAGTGCACCTGTCAGAGAGGACCGCGCGTGACGTCCCACACCTCACCTTATCCGTCCCGCCCCTGACGTCGCACACACACACATTCATTCACGCGCTCATAAGTTTGAAGCAAAGCCTCGACTCTCAGCTCAACTCCACCTGTCCGTTACTGAGTAACACTGCAGCCACTTTCTTAAGGAAATCTATAGCACAGCTCTTGTAGACGACCGTCTTGCTATGAGGACTTTCGGGAGGCGATAAGCGTGCTGTCCTGTCCGAGTTATTTTGGAGTAATTTTCGACTGAGAGGAGAGTCTTTGTCGACATTTGAGTGCGCGCGCTCGTCGCGAGAGGGGCAGAAGAATGTCGCGCGACCCGGAGGAGGTGAACAAACTGACCGAGAGCACTTACAAGGTGAGAGAAATGACGCTTGCTTGCCTCAGGACAAAAACACCAATATTATTCACCTGTTGAGGTCACAGTGGCTTGCTTAAGCGTGAAACATCCACATATATGAAGACATTTCAAACACGTCGTCGATAACAGGTTGACAGGTTGGACGTTTCTGGATTGAGGTGGTCATTTTGCTGGTTGAGAAACTTTTAACCAGGTCAGGAAACTTTTTGTCAAACTGGGTCGTTTGCTGAAGAAGACAAACACGATTCTCTTCAGGTTATTCAAATGTTCGGGTTGTCATTGAGCAACAGGTGGGTTTTAACCACAGCACATATGGTTGTCAAATGATTTATTGACACACCCAAATGAGTCAGATCTGAATCCTAGATGAAATCATCCTGGGATTTAGTCACACTAGTATACTGATACTGTTTTTTGCCTATTGGGAATGTATTTTATTGTCACTCCACCCTTGCTTATGCATCATATGCTTTATTTCCTTTTAAAACTAGCCAAACACAACCTTAATATTTGCACAAGAAGATATAATTTAATGTATGTTCTGGTATTCTGCAGTCATTCCCTAATCCTGAAATGTAAGTTACCCTTTCATTTTCTTTATGATATAAAAGGAATAATAATTAGTATCTTTGGGTGTTGAAATATGACCCGAGCTTGTTCTCAACATTTTTCGTGACAAATCTACTGATATTGAATAACTTTAATCGTAGAGACACACAGTAGACCCCATGAGAAAGTGTTGATAATAGATATGTGCACTATGTATATATGCACTTATATAGATGCACTTTTATGGACTTCAAAACAGAAACGGCCATTATAAAGCTTGGAAGAGTCAGGACATTTTTTAGTATTACTCTGATTGTATATCTGTCTGAAAGAAGAATGTCATATACACCTAGGATGACTTGAGGGTGAGTAAATCATGGGCTCATTTTCATTTTTGGGTGAACTATCCCTTTAATATGTGAAGTGAACTATGCTATCTTTATCTCTGAAGGAGTAATCATCCTACAATGCAAAGATATCTGAGAAATAGTGTTAAAGGTTGTACACAGACCCCAACATGTGACACATAACTCAGTGAAAATTGTGAACAAATGTAGAAAGGTGAGCACTTTACGTCACAACACAACAAATAATGAATCGTAATAAAGACAGCAACCAGTAAAACAATCTCATAACAGTAAATGCATAATTCATTATTAAAAAATTAAAATTCTGTCATCATTTATTCAACCTCATGTCGTTCCTAGCCTGTATGGCAGTGGATCTCAACCTTTTTGACTTAATAGCCTATACAATACTTTAGAGCTTGGCATAGCTAGAAAGATGTATATTTGTTATAAAAAATAACCAAATATCTTTTTATTTTAATGTTTGTTTTGTCTTATTTTAAATAATTGTAAGTAATCTTGAGGCCCCCTCCCGGCCCCTTGTTGAGGACCACTGCTGTGTGACTTAGGTGTGTTCACACTTGGCATGTTTGGTTTGATTAAAATGAACCCTGGTGCGATTGCTCTGTTAGTGCGGTTCATTTGAATAAGTGTGAACGCTGCCGTCTGAACCCTGGTGCGCACCAAACTAGCCGACTGAGATCGCTGAAAAGATGAGTCTCGGTCCACTTCCAAACAAACTCTGGTGCGATTCGAGTGAAATATGAAATGCAACACGGACCAAAGACATGTAAACAAACCAAAAACACGAAATTATGTCACAAAATGTGCCCCTAAAAAGGACAGAATGCTCAAGCCTGTTTTTTCTCGTCATAGTCGTGATGTTGCCCATCTCAGTTCAGGCATCAGAACCACGTCTCCTCGCAGCAGATCTTGGTTTGTGTGTGTGACGGGGATTCCTGACGCGATTTTGACTCCTTTACACATTTTATAAGCTCTTCACGAGTTATCAGCTGGTCAAAACACCATCATATGTAGCTACGCATATACAACGAGCACATTTAGCCCAGAACACAGCATTGTTTTGGATGTTCGACTAGTTCTGTTGCAAAAGATACGTCTTTGTTCGTTTTAGTTTTTTATCTTTAGGTTTGGTGTTAAAATGACAGTGTGAACACTAAGTGAACCAGGGCTAAATGTATAATTTACTGTTTGGTTCCAGACCAAAGGAACCAAGAGAACCGAACTAGTGTGAACACAACCCTAACTTTACTCTGTGCAACACAAAAGACGATATTTTGAGGAATGTTGGTAAACGATTTCGGTTTCCTTTTATTTGCATAGTATGGTCAAAACTATAATGGAAATCGATGAAACCGAAAGTGTTTGACTACCAACATTCTTCAAAATATCGTGTTTGTGTTTGACTTTTTGTGGTCCTACAGGTTTGGAACAACATGAGGGGGAGAAAATGACAGAATTAAATTTTTGGGTGAACAATCCCTTTAATGTTTCATGTTTTATTAAATTTGAAATTCTTTGTTCAGACAACTGTGTTTAACTAGTTGGGACAACATTATCTGTGACTTCTGTTGGTCTAACATGGGTTTAAAGCAGTTTTTAAGTAATTAACCAAAAAGAAAAAAGGTTTGTTTGTTTTTTACAGTGCAGGGGTAACAGGACAAACCTATAATAACATTTTCTTGGGAAGGACGAGTTTACAGTTATTTTGAGGTCCCCTGATTTTACAGTATAGCTGTGGCACTGAATGAATGCTTTCATTGGTAGGAGGTTTATTACCAGAGACCCGCTCCCACGTCAGATCTGTCCATAAGTGCATCATTCCAATATAGTTTCATTCCAGTATAATATCAGCTGTGCCTCCTGTCATACCGAGTCTCAGGCGGCTCGATACGTGTCAGGGAGTGGAGAGGAGTGGGCTGAAGTGAGGATTAGTAAGCACATGTATGCCGCTTAAAGTTCAGTAAATATAACCAAGCCCAAGTCTTCAGTTGTGACTCATTCAAATCTCTGCTTCCTCTCTTCGTAATGCAGTGAACTAATGCAGCTTTGGCAACTACTAAAAGACACGGGGCTTTTGCTTAGAAACTGATCTTGTTGTGAAAAGCAGTAGTTTTATTGCAGTTCTCAACTTGTCCAAACTTCATTCTCCCAAACTTTGTTCTCCCAAAAAATTGTATTCCACACACACTGTCTTTTGAAAATACTGTCTTTTTACAAAAAACGCCTTTTTCCACCTTAGAAACATTGCTAAGCTACGTAATATGCTATCAGTTTCTGATGCAGAAAAGTTAGTTCATGCATTCATGACCTCGAGACTAGATTACTGTAATGCTTTATTAGCTGGTTGTCCTGCATCCTCAATTAACAAGCTACAGTTAGTCCAGAATGCCGCCGCTAGAGTTCTTACTAGATCAAGAAAATATGATCATATAACACCGATTTTTATCATCACTACATTGGTTACCTATAAAGTTCCGTATTAATTACAAGGTATTGCTACTGACTTATAAAGCCCTAAACGGCTTAGCTCCAGTCTATTTAACGGATCTTCTATCGCCCTATAATCCATCGCGCTCTTTAAGATCACTAAATTCGAGGCTTTTGGTCATACCTAGGATATCCAGAACCACCAAAGGAGGGAGAGCATTTTCACATTTAGCTCCAAAACTCTGGAATAGCCTTCCTGATACTGTTCGTTTCTCAGACTCGCTCTCCCAGTTTAAAACTAGATTAAAGACGCATCTCTGCATTTATATAATATTTTTAATCTTACAGTTCAATCCGGTCTCTAGTTCATAAACACCAGAGGAGAACTGGCCCCCGACTGAGCCTGGGTTCTCCCAAGGTTTTTTTTTTTCTCCATTAGGTCTTAATTTAATCTTTAACTTAACTTTAACTTTAATTTAGTCTTTAACTTAACTTAATTTAATTAATCAATCAACAATACTATTGATCAGCATTACCAAACGTGGATGTTTTACACTAGAAACAAACACTGATGTACTAATTTATTTAATACTGTGAAGCTGCTTTGATACAATCTGTATTGTGAAAAGCGCTATATAAATAAAGTTGACTTGACTTGACTTGACTTGACTTGACACACTCTCGCTCCTGACAGAGGAGGAACAGGCACAGCACCTCAAACCCTGAGATGTGCAACCCTGAGAACCTCTACAGAAAGGATCAAGTGGGTCGAGTCATGTCTGGATATTTCACACTTATTTCACTCTCAGTTCCTAATTGAAGGTCTCTCAGAGGATGTGTGTACAGAGTTATGTGAAGCTGATGATTGGCTCTCTAAGGACGCATTTACATTACATGGTTCAAGTGACCCAATTCCAAATTATTATTATTATTATTATTATTTATTTTCTTCCACATGGCTTGGATCGGATATAACCCATGAATGTGTAAGCAGGATTCCAATATTCTCAGTTTGGTTTCAAGGCCTCATTTATATGTGGAAACAAATCTAATATGAATCGGATACGCGCATGAATCAGATGCATCGGATACGTGCATGAATCGGATACTTCTCCATAAAAAATGGCCTTTGCTCTCCTAACCAGCGTTAGCATTAGCCGTTACGCTTTTTCAGCTAAAGGTTGCAGGCTTGTCATCTAGTGGCTTTGGTAAAAGTACAACTCCCATCTACAAAGGAGTACAGTACATTCAAAGAACATGTCAAATCACCTAAACAACCTGCATTCAAATTGCTCTTTTAGCTAAAATTGCACAAAAAGGAATAAGGAAACTAGAATCACGTCTATAATGAGTTTCTTTAATAATAATGCACTGAAATGTCAGCAACCGAAAAAATTGGGCTGAAATAAGAAAAGAAAAGAGAAACCGGCTAAAACAGTTTTAGAGGGTCAAAATCATTGACCAAAACAAAACAGTGACAACAGCACATGCTGATGCTTCTCTGATGACCAAGAATATGTACAATTTGTTTGGCTGAAATAAATTGTTGCTGAGCAACTTGACTAGCCTGGTTAAAACCAGACCATTCTCAGTAGTAACTGAGTTATGGTCTGGCAAAGCTTCATTAATAACTCATTTCCAAAGGGGCGTCACCAACGGACGTCGCTCAAATGTCAATTGGATAGACCTAAAACCAATCAGAGTGATCGTCATCGTGTAAATCGTGCGTCCCAATTCGCCTAAGTTACTCTACGCCATAAAAGTATGTACTCTTTTTGTGAAGAAAAGGTATTTACTTTTGAATGTGTAGCAAAAAAGTAGGCAAGCTTTGGGACATACTACTTCGTCATCTTTATTGGATGGATCTGTCGCGTGCATCCCGTCACGTAAACTGCCCTGTCAATCATCTTGTCACAGTTAAAATCCTCTATTAAATCTAATTTCATTTTCTACCGTTTCGGAGAGAAATGTAGTAGCACGTTCATCTGCCAGTGGGTCTTTCATGGAGACTGTCCTCATGTGTTTGCAATTTGAATATAATAATGCATTTAAAAGTTGGTGCGCTTCACCAACGGACGTCGCTCAAATGCCTCTGGGCGCAATTGGATAGACCAAAACCAATCAGAGCGATCGTCATTGTGTAAAGCCCGCCTCAACGTTTCTGATTGGTGCCTCGATTTGGACGGATTAGAAATCGGCTTGAATGGGCTCTTTGCCAGACTACTTGCAGAGCAAATCTAAATTTGCCGGAAGTTTGTCTGGGTTTTCCCAGGCTACAACTTGACCAATCATGAACGGTATCCCGTGTTGATTTACCCAAATTTAATTGCAGAAACTTTTGGTTTCAGTTTTCGGCTTCATGAAAACTTTAATTTTGGTTTCATTCGTTATGGTGCATCACTATTATACACTTTTTAAACATAAGGCGGGACTTATATTGAGCTTTATGATTTCTCTCATTCATATTTTTTGGACTATCCCTTCTTATGTCTCTGAGGATGTATGAAACATTTGAAAGAATATTGTTATTTTTGTGGAAAATGGTAAATAATATTGGTGTCTGTATTAGTCTATATAATATTTGGCAGAATTGCAGTCTCATCTAGTGGGCATTCATTAAAGTCCCTGTAAAGGCAATTCTACAAAAAAAATCTAAACACATTGCTAGAAAGTGCTAGAAATGTATTGCTAAAACATGTTACAAAGACTGAGAACTGTGAAGTACTAAATTGTGGAGTTAGACCGTTTAACAGTTTTTCACCCTTGCTGTGAGCCGGATTTTTTGGGCGGGGCTAAAACGGGGGATTGATGACGCACTGCGACCCCCTGAGCTTGATTGGGCCCCTACTTGATGACGCACGGAGTCACTAAGCCTATCGCTCAATCGTGAGTTACTATCAGACAGCCTACAGTTTGCTAGCTACTATGCCCACGGCTCTGGCTATGCCTTCGTCATGTAAATGCGTATTCCCTGGATGCAATCACTTAGAAAACAGATCGGTGTCCTTATTTAAATTTCCGAAAAATGATCATATCAAGAAGAGGTGGATTTATCTTGTGAAGAGCTAACGTTACCTTGATGGAGAGCTGATGATCACCACCACACCCGCCTCTGTAGAGATCAGGATAGTTTACTTTCGTTGGAGACAACTGGAATTCACTGATAATCCGCTGTTACTGGTGAATGGGGCCAAACCGACTATCTCCCGCTGTCCGCTTCGGCCTTCATCCTCCCGTCGCGCCGACATGCACGAGCTGTGCGCGAGTCATATTTCCCGCGAGTGGGCGTGGTTTCAGCGCAGCCAGCGGACACGCCCCCAGCGTTTGAGAGCTGAGACTACTGCTCATTTTTTCGAGATTTTGATAGCTTATTTTATTTACTTGGCTGCTTTTTTAATCATTGAAATTGGGCTGGGTGGCTAATAACACATTTTTCGGTGGTATGACAAACTCAGAACACATACTTAATTTTGACTTTACAGGGACTTTAAAAGTCAGACCTGAGAGTTACTGTCTGTATTTAAGACCAAACTGGAAGTTGGTCCAACAGCTTATTCTGACTCATGGATGGACTCTTGGACAAAATGAGCTACAGTGATTTGAAGACACAATATATTTAACCACTAATTACAAACCAAAGTTATCCATGAAAATCGGACCTGAACCAGGTTGGAACTCAACAGTTTGTCGAGTCTCTTGATGGCTCGGTAGATACCAGGGGTCTCATTTATAAACACAAAAGAAGGCGTACGCCGCTCTCTACGGAATAATTGGTATTTATAAAAAGCAAACTTGACAGGAAAATGTGCGGTCCTTCACGCAAACTCTGACCCAGACGTACGCACAAAAACGGGTGAAATGAGAAATGGCGACACCGTCGGCAGATGGAAGAAACACGTGAAAGTGTGTGAAATTGTGTGAAACTGTTGACCGTTGTGTAAAAGAAATGGCAATACTGCCTCTCATAAATACCATGAAGACTTCACAAAGCAAGTCTTACAATTAACAGCCTACACGAACACCCGTTTGATCGATCTGCAGTGTAAAACAAACAAAATCAAACGAAGATTACAACAGAAATGCAAATTAACACATATTTGCAAAAAGAAAAGTGAAATATGTTCTGCAATAATACTGGCATGTTATGCAATTCATCCTCATAACACATCTGTAGCTTGTCAGATGCAATCAAATGGATGGTAATAAAATGCCATGATGCCATCACAATGCGTAATGACGCACAATGGCTGATCTTGCGCTCTTAGAAGATGTGGCAAATGGAAGGATTCGAAGTGAACGCATCTTCAGACAGCAAGAAGACTTTGTCTGACCATTTCTTTTTTATTTCGGCCACGGTCCGAGGTTGTGAGGCTGCAGCATTAACGGCGTCTGCAACCTTTTGCCACTCAAGTGCCTTTTTGGCATTAGTAATGCCCACACTGTGCCCTCCAAACAACAGTTTACTCCTCTTTTCCACCTCGCCAACGATAATTTCTACTTCACATTGAGTGAAGTTACGTTTCTTGGTTTTCCTCTCTGTGTTTGCCATGATTTCGCAATCGATGAATATTAACTTGTGGGTGTTTCACGGACTATTTATGGGCAACTATGGGCGTGACATGAAGCCGCAAAAGCTGCGCTACATTTAGAATTGATTGTGATTTATTAAGGGAAAACTGCGTAGGATGTGCGTGCGCACGGTTTTATAAATCCGAATACTTCTGTGCTTACGCACGTCCTATGTTTCATCCGTACGCCACTTCTGATGCAAATCCTACGCAAAGTTTTATAAATGAGGCCCCAGATCTCCATGTTCATCACCTGTAGAATTACAACAGCATACTAACATACCTAAATATGTTGTTATGTGTCAAAGCAGAAGCATTTTGCACTTTGATGCACCCCTGCATGCATCATACATTAAACCAGAGACACTTTACAATGGGCCTGAAGAGGTTGTTTCATGGACAGAACTGTCTCAGTCCACGCAATGTCATGATTGCAAATGATTACATCAGGATTGCTCATGCCAACTTTTTAACCATTTCCTCTGTTTGAAATCCCTCTTCGCAGAATGTTATGGATCAATTCAACCCGGGGTTACGTAACCTCATAAACCTGGGAAAGAGCTACGAGAAAGCCGTTTCAGGTGAGCCTTACCATTCAGTAGCTTCCATATACTATTAGTCTATATTTCAGGCATTGTGTTATGAAGCATTTGGATATTTGTGAGTCTCTACACTATGTATTAGTGGTTGATTAATAAATACTGAGTTTTTAATGCTGAGTTGTAGAGAGCAGACTGACAGATTATGGCATTATAAATACACGTCTGGTCTAAAGTTCTTTGCTCAAAACTAAATACGTGAATTTTCTAATTTGCTATATATTAAAATGTAATTTACTCCTGTGATGCAAAGCTGAATTTTCAGCATCATTAATCCAGTCCTCAGTGTCACATGATTCTTCAGAAATCATTCTGATATGACGCATCCAATATCCACGTCTCTTGTTTTTCCTGGGTGAATAAAAATCATTCCAATTTATTAAGCTTTTAATGGCAATCAAATGGAAATCTTAACAAAGGGCAGACCTAACGATTGATGCACGACATCTAAAACATCAAGATGATTTATGGAAAGGATGGAGCTTTGACTTCCCTTTCCTTTTTTTGTGTATCATCCCTCACTCCCACATATAGGCTTTCTTCAGATTGCTTACTTAGTTACATGTCAATCTACAAAAGTAGGTCTACCGAGCAAAGGGTAGGTTTCATCAAACCTTGAACCAATGTATTACTGTTTGAGGAATCGGGTTAGACATAATAACCACAATCCCAGACTAAACTTGTTGTGCCCAGACTGAATGAAAAGGTTTTGAGTTTTCCCTCTTCTGCTATAAACCCGTTTTCAAGCACCCTCATAATGCAATTATAATGAGATTTAGATAATATTTCGATTAAACTTCACCTTATCTTAACGCAATACTTCGGCCAAATTGATGCAATTAAGCTCATTATCGCAGTAACTGTAATCATAGTAAAAACGTGGCTTATGCCAATTTTAATCACAATAAACGTGGTATGTAAACACTTAAAACAGTGGCCAGTAACACGACTACTGTGTGTGAGTTCATCATTTGTGTAGGGCATATGGGATATGTGAATAATGGCAGAAAAATAACTACAATTATTAGTGAATAACCAGAATAATGAAAATCGCATGTAAACGGGAGTCTGGTAAATATGTTATTGTTATTAAGTCCTTAATCTGATTATTGTATGTGGACATAGTCAATGTGTCGGCTTTTAAAAGCGTGTCTCTAGACATCAGAGTACTTTTGCGCTCCATCCAAATATATTTTCCTGCCAGCTGCTTTTGAATTGCTTTTTTATAATGTGGTGATACTGTAACAAATGAGATGCGTGCAGATTGATGAAACCAAATAATATGATACTCAAAAGTTTTTTAAATTTGTCTGTGGATTTTTGAATGGACACAAGACACCTCTGTGAATCAGACAAGTAGGAATGGTGATCATCCAATGACGCTATATTGTTTTATAACCATCTACAATGTGCAGCATGTTGTAATAGAAAGTGAAATGCATTTCTTTCTCTATTCCACCTCAGTAGAATAACACACGTTCTTATCCTCGCTTTGCAGCCATGGCTCTGGCTGGGAAGCAGTACTTTGATGCTGTATCTAAGATCGGGGAGAACGCAGCCGTGTCTCCAGTGTCCAGGGAACTGGGTGAGTCACGGCTAATGCTTTTTTATTGAGAACTGCGTGAGCACTTTTCCATTTACTCTTCCTATAGTGCCATTTCTCATGTGTAGAGATTTGAAAATGTTAAAGAGGATTATATGGTGTCTTTGTTATAGAGTTCACAAAAACAAAACAAAAAAATCTAGGGTAGTAGCAATCACTTCAGGTCATGTTGTTGTCATCGGTATGAGAAACAAATAGACTTTTAATCTTTCATTATCAGCATTTCCTCTATCGTGTAAAGATAACATGGGTCATAATCTGACGTTGTGATAACCTACAGGAATGTGCCATAAAGAATGTTACGTGTCCAGGTTTCGGTTTAATGTTCGGTTCGGCATGTTTGTTGACTTGACATTGTATCTGCCAGATGATAATGGTGGATATATTGCATTTATCGACTCGCGTCATGTTTGAGAAATCAGGGTTGATAGCACATGCTGAGTGGTGTGTTTTTTGAAAAATTGTCAGAACGCATTATGCAACTAATGTATGCATGTGACGATATCAAATGTTCACGCTGCGATAATAGCTGAAATTAGTAGGCGTGCTCTAGGACATATTGTGTAGGTCATTAATGGCACTTTCAGTACACTAGTATGCAATTAATGGTCGTGCTTTTTAAATATTCTTGTAGAGTAGGAGATTGAATTTTGAAAACATTAATTGCTAATTTGTTTTTTGAAGTGGTATAGAATCATTATGAATTATTATGCGAAGTCATTTAAAAATAATGTACATGATATGAGTAGTGGTCGACCGATATAGTTTTTTTGATGGCTGATGCCGATATCTTAGAGAGCAGGGTGGCCGATATAAAGCCGATATTTTTGTATATATATATATATATATATATATATCATTGTTGCACGGTGCACCGATACTTCAAAAGTATCGCGATTCTTGGAAATTAAAAACGTCACGATACCTAAATTTATTAGTATCGATACTTCTAAGAATGACCGCGTTCCAGATTTGTAAGGCCGGCGACACACTGGCTGCGTGGCGTGAGCGTCTCAGCTGCGTGGCGTGTCCGTTTTTATTTCAGGTCCCATGTTAAGAGCTAGCACACTGCCTGCGTGACACGCGCGCCTGAGCCACGCGGAAAACGCGTGCATGCAAGAAATAGAACCAACGCCTATTTTTCACGCGACACGCAAGCGTGTTGGAATCGTTTCCAGGCAAAATAGAATAGGAAAAGATGTTTCTATGTCATTTTGACACGAATGCATATTAATAAATGACATTTTGATGTTTGAAAGTCTAGGTTTTGACATAAATGCAGATATAAATGTAATTTAAAAAAAATATTATCGATTTTCAAATACTGCACCTCTCAATACAGAACGAAATATTCTGTAGCCTATTTTGCCGTCAACACTGCCGACGTTGTCTTTGCTGCTATATATTTGTTTAACATGAAGTATAGGCCTTCCACAACTCTCTCCCCATACGTAAAATATATCACCAATGAGGCTTATCATATGTTACCAATATTAAACATTGTTTAATATAATCGCTGTTCATATTTTTATTCAAAGTTCATAATCAAGATAAAGTTATTACCGGTAACTCTTATGTTTCTTATGATAACTGAGATAATGCTGCTAAATTTATACTTTTTTTTTACCTTGAATGTCATTGCTCTCATTTATTTTTTATATTTTTATATTTCATATTTTGTTCAAATGTTTAATATATCTGCTGTTCATATGTTCATTTATTAGTGTGTTATATGATTAGAATGTTGTCCCGGTTTTAAAATAAAGCACAGCAATGATATTTGAGAGTGTTTCTCCCTTTTCAGGAAAAGTATTGAAAAAGTATCGAAATCGCAATTCTTGACTTGGTATCGAAACAATAATTTTGGTATCGTGACAACACTAATATATATACTTTATATTTATTTTAATCAATATTTAATAAATTAGAAAACAAATCCTTAAAATCAACATGCTTATACTTTAGATGGCAACTTCTTGAATCTGCAATCCACTTACAGTATTTTTCACAAATAAAGTAATTGTTTAAAAATATATGAATATGTGAATAAAAAGAAAGTAAACACTGTAACAGGGCACTCAGTAATCTGGTAATTTCATGCGCAATGGTAATCATATTTTTTCAAATAAAGACAAGGTAAACTATATGAATATGTCAGTGGGCATCTGGATATAGCACAGCATATTTTAAAATGAAGGATTTCAAGTTTTTCGATCGCGTCTCCTGTGAAGCTGATCTTCTGTTCGCATTCACTCACTTCGCACGGACCGACCGTCACTCGCAGTAACACGTTTATGCAGGCTTCACAAGATGCCCACTACAAATGCACACTTCACAAGATATCACTGCTGGATTCCATTAAATCTGCAAGGTTTGTGAAATTAAATGTTTATTAGATTTTCAGAGATTTGCTTAAATGATGTAGATGGGCATTTGGTGAATGTTGACGGGAAATGATAAAGTATTTTAGCCTGATTGTTTAGCCTTTTCTGTTACAAATAATATAAAAGCTTTACTTTTTCGCATAACATTTACTTTCTTTGTTTACCAGTTCTGTCTAACAAAGTATTAGATATGACTGACAGACAGAGGTCGTGAACTAATGAAGACGGAGAATGTGAGTGAGCGCTGATGTTCTCAGCGCCGCCCGTCAAAATAAAAGTCTGGAGCACCGTCAAAATAAAAGTCCCGCTTCAAACACATCGGCCAATCAGAAAAACGTATCGGCCGATGCCGATATTTTAAAAATGGCAACTATCGGCCGATATATCGGTCGACCACTAGATATGAGTGCAGTTTTTCCCTTAGGTTTTATTCATTTTAAAGTTAAATGCATCAATCTGGTTCACTTTGAGAGTTCAAAATGAAAGGGTTAGTTCACACATAAAATGAAAATTACCCCATTATTTATGATTTCTATTATGATGCATCAGGTCAGAGGTCACTCATCCGCCGGAACTCGCCTCGCGTACGGTTGTTACCGGAAGCCAGTGATTATAGTTTATAAAGTTATAAATATGTATATTTTTTTCTTACAAAAACGCTTACATACTTTGATCTTTGCTTTTAATTCTACCATAACCTAATTAATTTGAATCCATCCATTACATTGATTTAGATCATGGCAGTGTAGACTGCAGACAGTGTGATAAAAACAATTAACTCATACTTTATTTATGAGCTACTGCCAATCTAGAAACAGCTTTTTGCTATTGGTAAGGGTCTAAGGCTATGGTAGACTGATCCTACACCAGTTGTTTTGGGCCGCTTCATCCCAGAGCAGGACTTATGAACAGCAGGACGTGGACTGAGAGATTCCACCAGATTCTCTTGTGCGTATGTTGCATGAATTGTAGCCGAATACTTCTATTTCACAAGTGCAAATTAGAAGACTGACTTTGCAAGGTCACGCACGATTACACATTGCACATGCAGGGATTTCTTTTGCATGCTGGCTGGGATAAAATCTGCTCTGCCAACATAGACTATTATAATTCAACTGAAGCTGCTCTATTTTTGCATTTTTAAACCAGTTTTATTTTTCTCTCTGCAGTCTGATCAGATAATGAGAAGAATGAGAAAAAGCTGATATTATTTTCTTTTCATTGGTCAAGCTGGAAATGGAAGGTTAAGTCTGGTCAAGTGCATTGTGGGATACAGTATTGCACTCAGTGAGCTCCCTTTTTTACTGCACAGTTTGGCAAATATAGTAAGCCAACCATGTGCTCCATGCATACAGATCATTTGCATAATGCGTACAATATACTGTACATTCTGCATACCGCAGAAATGGTGTGAGGGGTTTGGTAGTCATTATGGGAATGTCTGGGTTAGGGCTGCAACTAACGATTGATCAGATGCAAAATCTTGCCCTTAACACTTAAGGGTTATTTTTTGCAACACCCTTAAGTTTAAGGGAAACCTAAGGTTGTTTTTAAGGGAAAATTACACTTAAGGTGCTTTATGCAACCGGGCACAGGTCTTTGAAAACACCAGTGTACATGGTGTACACTTAACAACATTCATGCTTCAAAGTGACGGATTTTCTTTCCTTCATCTTGTAGTCTGGATGACCTTTCCTTGACCTTTTCCTTTGAGGGCTGTAACATTTGGACATCGCCTTAGTGGATGTTAACACAATGCCCTCGCTATCCGTAGGCGATAAGAGCCGAAACTTGCCTCTGTTTGGGCAGATAACGTCCAAACGCAGGCCTCGCTTTCCACGTCACCAGTGTTCCTCAGCGACTGGAGCCTCTTGAGCGCTTGCTTGGCTGAGCTGAGCTGAGCTGAAACCGGAGCCGCCTTCAGGCAGATGAGCTGACATTAGATAGTCTTGAGAGTCACGGACAGATTGACAATGAGGTCAGGTGTCAGAGAGATGGAGATGCTTTCATTCTTAACCAGTGGCACCAAAGACAACACCTCTGTGTTTAAACCATTAAGCCCAACAAGTGTGATGTCCGGTGCTCGCTAAGTATAATGATGGCACCGTCGCTGTTTGTAGGAGGCACCTTGTTTTTGACCGCGTAGACTTCCAGAGCGCCTCGCTGACAGCAGAGCATCAGATTACGCTTGTAGAGTTCACTGGAATATCATTCAAATGCCTGCTTGTGTTCCCATGGAGGTGTGCTGGTACTGTGGAAATGCTGAGTAATGCATGAACGCACATGTGCGGCACGCTTGCATTCCTGCTGTGCGCCTTAGTGGATAAAGAGTTCTCCTTTTACAGGTGAAACTCGAAAAATTAGAATATCGTGCAAAAGTTCATTTATTTCAGTAATTCAACTTTAAAGATGATACTAATATATTATATAGACTCATTACATGCAAAGTGAGATATTCCAAGCCTTTATTTGTTATAATTTTGATGATTATGGCTTACAGCTTATGAAAACCCCAAAGTCAAAATCTCAGAAATGTTGAAAATGTTCATACGTTGTATGGTTTCAGATTTTTTTTTTTTTAGCTGCAGCTTTAATGCTATCATTAGCTTGTGCCTCACGAACAAAACCCCAGCTCTTCCTGTGTCCTCTGGGCCACTTTTTATGCCCGTCCCTCGCTGTCTGAAGTGTACATATGAGTGGACTCGCTCCCTCTGTCAAAGTTGAGGGGTCTAGGGTCCAAATAAACAAAATTGAACGCACTTCAAAATGGCGAGTGTATGTCTAAAAGTGGTGAACTGACCTGCTCTTGCTGCCTTTAACGCTTTTGACAAAATATAACCATGTTTGCGAAAATCAGATTGCAGTTGCTGTTCTCAACCGTCTGTATTTAGTGAGTCTGTGAGCTTTAGAGACCAAGAGAAGTGAATATGTGTATGCTATTTTTCCTATGGTCTCTGAAATCCCCTGGCTGCTTCTGTGCACGGGAAACGCTCAGAGCATCGTGATGTTACCCTGTGCATTCATTCAAAACAGTCTTTCTCCTTCCCTGTATCACTTAATTTATGATCTCACTGTTTAGAGTCATTAAAACGCTCACACAGTCGGCAGAACAAAAGCATAAAGACACAAAGGATTTAATGCACCATTAAAACCACAATATTTAGGATTTTTAGAAACCATGGAAACACCAAAGATGCTTTAATATATTATGTGTTTAATTGGACAGGTGAGCGACTGTTTGGATACATTCATCGACAGAAAACTAATCATTGTTATATTAGCTCAACATAGTTTGAAACTGTCAACGTAGTTTGAAACGTGTCAAAGCTCAACATATTGCCTTTTTTTTTAATATACTTTGTATGTTTTAATAGATCACACACTGTATTTCTCTGTATCTCATCCCTAATTTTCCTTATTAGATAGTGTTAATGTCACAGGACAACAGAGAGGTGAAGACGTGGTTTTCTCTGTTTGTTTTGTTGTGTAATGCTTGTAGTGGGTCAGATATTTCTTCAGTTTGTCAGGAGTGATTAGACTCAGTTGACCACACCTGTTGCCTGGACTCGTGTCGTCTTTCGGGAAGAACACACAAACAAAGCAGGAGTAAACCACATCCCAGGAAGATGCAAATCAGCCTCTGTGTGTCTAGAGTGACTCGAGCCTCATCATTGTGCATCAGGGCACGAGTCTCTGAGCCAGGAGATCAGCCCAGTCCTCACACATTTCATTTTTACCAGTTTAGCTTTTTTTTTTTAAACAGACTGAAGAATAACAGAAAGTTATGAACCAACTTTGAGAGTTTGCTTTTGTTATTACTCCAATCCGCTTGTTTGCTTTCCCTCTGATTGACTACGCTGATATTTCCACCTTTTGTGTAAAACACCTGTACCCTACAAATTAAAGTCATTGTGTACTCATACCTTCACGGCATTAATCCCATATGCCAGAGATCGCGATCTCGATTCAAACACCCACCCGATCTTATTCCTAAATGACAGTGATTAGGCTATATGTCTATTAAACCTTTGTCAAGTGCGATCACAGCGAATGTTCAGATCTGTGTTGGCGCTGGCATGAGCCAGAGAGAGCAGTTGTCATGTACAGGTGTGAAACGGCGTCACAATCAGTCTTTCAACCACACAGTATCAGTATCTGTGTTAAAATAATTCAAATTATCACAGAAGAACTGGGATAAAAGGTTATTGTTCGGATACAAGCACTGATGTCTATGGTAGCAATCAAAGTAGAGTCCATCAGTGTAACACTTTCTATGAAGACCATGCTTATAATGAATTATAGCTCCATTTATACGTATTCATAAGTATTACTATTCTATAAATGTCTATAAAGACTCATTAAGACCTATACTGCATTATAAGAACAGTTTTAGTTTCATTTATATTATTTGTATAATTACTTATAAGTCATGCATTTGCTTTTTCAATGCGTATGCTCATAATCCATTATACACTGATTTATAAGTATGAATTAGTCAGTCGTACGTGGTTACATGAATGTATTTATAAAGATGCAACCTGCATTGCTATAATGTTGTTAGATCATAGTTACATTGATTTTTTTTTTTTTTTTTTTTTGGCAAATAAGTGAATATACTGTATTGTTATTAATAGCTGTGTTGTGTTCTTATACATACTTATTGTGAGTGATTTTACAGTTACTAACCTCTATAAAGGCATCATTGATGGCTTTAAGTAAAAACAATACAATGTATTTTTCCAAAAGCAAATGAAAGAAATCATGAAGATGTGCTCATAATACATTTTAAGTTGTTTTTGTAAATGTAACTAATGAACAATAATTCCTGTGATATATAAAAAAAAAAAAAAAAAACTGAAATCATTAATACAAGCAACTCCATGTATATGGCTGAGGAGATATAGATTTTAACAAATCATAATTACCATTCATAATGCAAACATTAGCCATTAAGGATATAATTGATAGCTAGCCTAATTGGTACGGCAAACAAGTGTAACAAAATTCAAAATAATTTAGGCCTAAATTAAATTAGATTAAAAAGGCTACACCAAATATGCCTTCTTCATAGTTTTACCATGACAGACAGTGGTTCGAACACAAAACATGTTTAAATATTAAGGTTTCTGGGCAGAAACGAAAGTAAAATGTGCACTGCCATTCATAACGGTGCGGAGGAGAGCGATTTGTTTTCAATTAATTCCTGCGGAGGTCGAGTTTTGAATGCCTGCCCGGCCGTGCGCACTTTACTTTTGCTTTAGAATGAGCGCCAATTCGGGGACACACAACAACTAAAACAACTAATTCTTTGCAGGTTACCTATTTGCATTGGGTTTAAATCCAAAATATTGCCAAATAGGTGATTTTTACATTTCGCTTTGAAACCAAATCTAAGTTCTCTGACTGAACTAAATTATTTTTATTAGGCTACTATAAAAAAATTGAAAGGGGCATTCCACCCATTTGAACATTGTTTTTTATTTAAAGTGGGTCATATATGTAGTCGAAATGTAAAATAAATTTTGAATTTGGTGCCTTCGTGACCGAGGAAAGACAAAAAATAACTTCAGGACGCATTTGTATGAAAGACAACAACTCCCACAATGCACCACATTGCACAGCTCCGCAAGCCACTCCCACTAATCCAGAAAGCGCATATCTGCCTATAAGAGAAATCACTCTTCCGTCTACAAGTCTAGCTACCACCAGAGCTTGAAATTCATTTCACATTCACACAAAATGTCTAGTTATTTGGCGAACTCATTAGTGCATTACTCCTCGTTTGTATTTCTTTCGAAAAGGTGAATTATTGCATGGTACCTGGATGTTCAGTCAGAACATATGCGGTGCGAAACTAGGATAGTTCTCAACACAAACGTCCGTGTCCTCGTCTGATTCAGAGATTTCGTCCAGGAGAAATTGTCATCGTTGAAATTCTTTGCCGCAGACAGTCGGACTCTATCTCTGTGTTCGTAGTTGCATCTTACAGTCTATGAGTTGCATAGTGAGATCACCGGCGCCACCAGTCCGCCCTAACTCGAGCCAGTCCGGGCTCCTCGTCCGCGGCAGGCAGGTCTTCTGCCTCGGCTGCTCTTCGCTATAATGCGGCTTGTAAAGGTAGCCACAAACACCTGATTCAAGCATCAGACTTCCGAAATCCTCTTCTTCTATATCATATTGAGCACTCTCCTCCGCTATTGTCATAACTTTACATCTGTCTCCACAGCGCCTGTTAGCTTAGCTTCAAACAAGATGGAGGATATTGCTTTCAGTTTCAGAGAGTAAAGTCCCACCCACTGATCTGTAATAGGCCTGTAGCGTGAGCGGGTCCCGCCCCCTGGGAAAGATGAGGAACGAGTGTCTGTAGTCTCAACAGAAATCCCCCCCTCTTACACTTCCTCCTACAATGACGCAAAATGACGATTTTTGCGTCATTGTAGGAGGAAGTGTAAAAGGTAAATAACGGATTTCTCCCGTCTCAGGGGAAAATGAGAGTGTTGCACGACCATTCAATAGTATGACTGGGTTTCTAACAATGCAAAGCTTAATGCAGATGGGTGGAGTGTCCCTTTAAACAACGGTGAGGGCTGTGCCTCCGAGAGCGAGTGATGTAACCGGTGAATTAGAGTAAAATCGAGTGGGTCCAGTATCATTGGTCTTAAATACAATGGTTCTGACGCCCATGGGAATTTCAAGTCTAAAATTACAATGAAAAGGAAATTTTCCTTGTTATTTTAGTCTGTTGCCCATTGTATGACTTCAGTATGGTGCTTTCGTTGATGTCGTTGTCCTTTTTGGAGCTTGACAGTATTTTATTGTATATAAAAGAGCTGTTTAAAAGATTCCACGGAGATTTTAACAGCATAAAAAGAACAAATATCGACAGGATTTTACATTTTTGGCTTAGCTATTACATTACAATCTGATTCGGGTCATTAAACTCAATAACAACAAACTGAATCACCTCACCAGACCAAACGCTTTACCTTTTTTAAGATCTTTTCCTCCTTTTTATATTTATTGAAGTATAGTGTTTGTAAAAGAATAAATGTTCTTTTTTTAGCCTCATTGTTGATTTTCTTTTACACAATGTCACCTGTTCTGGTGTCCACACCCATCTTTCTTGATTTATGTCACAGTGAATGCAGCAGTGACTGCCAGTCCCCGACACACACACACACACACACACACTCCCTCACTGGTGCCACAAAGGAAGCTTTTTACCAGGACATTCTGGTGACCTTTAGTCTCCTGTGTTGTTTGAACTGTGCTTAGCAAGGCTGGCCACAGGACAGCAGTCAACACACATACACATCAGCGTCAGGTTGGAGAATTTTGTGAGAATTATATCGTGTGTCATTTACCCTTAAACTTAGATTATATTGAGTTAAACCTTTACATTCTTTGGGAATCAAACCCATGAGTTATCTTCATTTACTTGCCCTCATGTCGTTCAAAACTTTCATTCTTCTTCGAAACACATCTTATTAGTCACATAAACACTCAATTTACACAAACTTAAAAATCATATCCGTCACTTAATACAATCCACTCGCACTCATCATCACTGAGACCTTCTCAGCTTACATTCATGAGAGAAAAAAAGATGTCTTCATTGAAACCCGAGATATATTTAAAGTCCAACCGTCACGCTTCAAAAGTATAGTGATCGTAAAAGAAATCCATATGAATCAAGCCGTTTAATTCAAGTCTCCTGAAAGAAAAAGCATGATCGCTTTATATGATGAACGGACTTAGTTGAGGCATTTACTCACATAAACATTTATCAGTGCACATACAGTACATGGATCTCATCAAATATGGGAAACGGATACTCAAGTGTGTGGTCTTTGTGTTCTAAAAACTATTTTATTTTATTAATATTAGGTCAAAAAAAAAAGTCTAGTCTGGTACACAATTTTTAAATAGAAATAGGTTTTATGGGCTTATTCACACCATTTGCATGCCAACAGCCCAACATTGTTTGTTGTTGTTTTTTTAGTCAGTCTGCAAAGAAAATCGTCCGACAAATGTAATCTGAGCTTTGTTCTTGTTTTAGACACATTTTTAGATGGAAATCTGCACTGAGAGTCTTTATAAAATGATTTGTATAAATCCTTATCCAGTAATCAGAAACGACTAGACAGAACACGGAGAAGTCATTGCAATTCATTATTTAAAAGGTCCCTAAGAGCTCTACTGGTACAAGAGTTGTTTACTGTGATCATTACTAATAATAAATATGTTTTTTAATGCTGCCGTTGCCGCTATTTTCACAGCAACGTCGTCCCGTAACTGTGGAAAAATCACCGCCTCTTGTGACTCAAGTTCTCCTCTCATGGGATCTGCTATCCCAGCACTCGTCTCTTTCTGAGAGCAGTTGTCATTCGCGTAAATCCATCTAGAAACGGTGTGTTTGAAGGCCGAGAGTTTTGATTCATTGCAGACACGCCGGTTCTCTGTTTCATGTTCATTGTTGCTGGAATGTTTGCTGTTGTTGTCTTTGATAATACAGAAGCGTTGGATGATCTATGATCTATTGTATCACAATAACTGTCGACTGTAAAGCACTGGTCACGTCTCTGCAGTCATTGTCTGCCTGCAGCTTTTGTTCTTCGCAGTGGAAGTTTCTGTGTCTGACTGGGCGGCACCTACGGCTGCTAGGATCAAAGTCTGTGGGTGGAAACGCATCGCCCCTCCCATCACAGTTCACCCTGCCATTCACCTTCAATTACTACAACATTCACATTCAGGTGGCTTGACCAACAAGCTTATGAACCCCTGTGAATCCATAAAATAATGAGCAGAGGATTTTTACGTTTGTCAACACATCTTTTAGAACTTTTCGATCATGGTAAACCTGGAAATGTCAGAGAATTGAAAAACGTTCTCAGGACATTTAAGCCAGAAGTTTAAAGTTTTTAGGTACGCCCAGCTCCTAAATATTGGCTAGATATGTTTTTTGTTTCAATGGAATGTTTTTTTTCCACGTGACACGGCAGGCCAAATCGAAGGTAATTACAGGCCAGCTTTGGCCCTTGTTTGGACGTCTCTGTTTTATTTATGCAGACAGATTTGAACCTATATCTCTCCTTTTCAGAATCAGAATCAGAATCAGAAAGAGCTTTATTGCCAAGTGTGCTTGCACCCACAAGGAATTTTTCTTGGTACTGAAGCTTCCAGTGCACATATACGAATACAAATACAACAAGAACATAGTAATACAAATTCTAAGAATGAAAATATATAAAAAATAAATAAATAAATAATAAATAAATAAATAAATAAATAATAAATAAATAAATAAATAAATAAATAAATAAAATAAATAAATAAATAAATAAATAAATAAATAAAAATAGTATATTTTTGAGTGCCTAGGCCTTGGCTCAATCTTAGATTACATTAATATTATTATTGTAGGACAATACCAACAGTGTTAATGAGAGAGCAGTAAATTCACAGAGAACTGTTTACCGCAGTCCACAGCATGTATTTCCTGGACTCTGGGCCTGTAAAAGTCCAGAAACATGGCTCCGTATAGGATGATTTACTCTTTGTTTGGCCTAATCTTTGTTTTATGGCATTGCCGCAGGCACGCATAAACAAACTCACATGCCACGAGGGCAGCTGATAAGGCATCCGGGCTGAATCAGGGTCAGAGAGCAGATAAAGTTAAAGTGGGTCAGCTGAGGAACCCGCTGCTCTCAGGTGGCCTTGTGACTCATGTGACTTTGGACCGAGACTGGCTTCATGTTCTGGATCTCTGCCCCCTCCCCTCGCCTGGCCCTTCACATGGCCTCACCTTGACTTTAGATTTTTCTCTGAGGCTGAGTTTCTCGATACAGTCGGTTTAGCACCACATGACTTGAGCTGGAGCTTTTGATGGCAACCACTGATATCGGTACGGCCGATTAATTGTTTAGTGACTTCGATTACTGCAAATTTTGTAGTTTATGTAGCTTAAGTAGTGATTCAAATGTTACGGTGTGCTGTGCTGTGCTTTAGCGATAGAGTGCAGTAACTCGCAGACTCTCAGTATGTTAAAGGTCCACAATGCGCTACATTCTGCTTATTAAACACACAGGGACGCAGCAGCACACAAACATGCCAAATATTTAAAATGAAAGGATTACAATGTAAAAGATTATTATTGTGTACATAAAGATATGGTGGAATCCGGCTTGTCTCATAGTAGATGGTCTGCTTGCGCACTTTTACCTCGCACTTTTACCTCGCGCACGAGCAGTTCTGTTTGCGCTCTGGAGACGCGTTCGGTCTTTCCACTATCAAATTCCGTCATGTAAATAGCGAATCTGCCATGGTGCGAGCGCAACTGACATTTAAAGGGAATGGGAGATGAGACTCTGATTGGTCTAACTCGCATAAATCCCAAAACACACCCATTACTCATTATGAGAATAGGGACAACCCTTTTAGACCATGCGCCTGGTGCGCCGACCATTTATCCCATCGTTAAACTAGCAAAAGTGGATTCGTGGATTCACTTGTGCCGTGCACTTTAGACCATGTGCTTAGATCGTTAAAATAGGGCCCTTAAACTCTTAATAGATTCCCATTTAAATTTAATATGAAACTGTTGCAGTGAAAACAGTGATTATAATCATGAAGATGTGTAGTTTGAAAAGTGTGTATGTTGGTACATCTCTTCTACTCGTCTTCCTGTTGTCTTTTCTTCTACCCGCGCTGTTTCTAATGCCGCGTCTCCTCTTAATCTCCATATCGCTTTAAAATATAGCATTCTGTGCAGAATTCAAATGGGTCTGATATGTTTTCTGGTCTGCGGCGACTCGATCAAATGATCCGCTCATGATCGTGTCTCTGCAGTCTGAGCAGACTGTGTTCACATATTAAAGCCAAAAAAACTCCAATTTTGATTTTATAGGGACATTAAAGCATTCTCCATCCTATTGCCTTTAAACTCCTCCTCAAAAGCACCACCCTTGAAAGGTAACGTTAGCCAAAGCCAACCTACCGTGTCATCTATGCTAGCTGGTAGGAAATGTGACAAACAGCGCTCAGAGACTATTACCCAAAAGATATGCGGAATGCTTGAAAAAGACACGCTGCCCCTTGACTCTGAGCTGTCATTTTCTGAAATGAGCCACGGCAATGTTTCAAATGAGCTTCTAACGCTAGACAGACACCTTTATTTTCAACGCGATCACCTTGTACCCAAACCATTTCGAAACTAAGGAGCCATTTGTCCTCCGATAACATACAAGCTCCTCGGTGCCGCGTTTGCGGGACTCATGTTTCGCGCTGTAGTTGATTTTAAAAAAGTGACGTGAGTGGAAGGGCGACGCCGGGGCAGTGTGTGTGTGTGTGTGAGCGGGAGGCAGAGCGACAGAGTTGCGAAATTGCAGGCGCGGCTCGAAATGGCTGTTATTTCAAATAGCGTAGCATATTTTAAACTAATCGGTTAACCGGTTTCAACCGGCCAATGAGGCTCGGTGGCCGGTCAAGAATTTTTTTTTAGTTTTCGCCATCCCTATTTCTGTCACTCCATAGAAGAAGGTCCATTCCACCAAAACGCTGACACTTCAAAAAAGTTCATAAAGAGACTGTAAAGTATGCTAAACTATACCATTTTAATCAAGCAAGTTTAATCCAGCTGTTCTGAAGAGGCATGATTGGCTTTTATTGACTTTTAATTTGGCTTTTATTCATGTATAAACACATCAAATATGGTCAGTTGGAAACTCAACCGTACTTGCTTGACGCTCAAGAACAAACCTTATTGGTTCTTCTGGAAGCTCATATACACTTGCGAGACACACAAGAACAAAACTCATTGGGTCTTGTGCGTCAAGCAAACACATTGAGCTTCCGTTTTTGTTTTTGGATTTCTTGAAACCATTCCTTTTAATATCAGCCAAAACATGAATGTATTTATCAGCTTATCAGACCCAACCTTCACATCATGTACAGTAATAATCCATAGTTCTCTATTTGTTTGATAATTTTAAAGACCATTCATTTGTGTGCGACATGGTTATAAATGTATTATAGATGTATGTAAATTCACAGCATTCTCAGCTTGTGTTGTTTTGTCTTTGCCTCACTATCTGCTGACAATAGTTCACATGTTGTGTTTAGTACAGTGAGAGATCGACCCAAGAAGTCATGTGACGGAAGAGAGAGACTGTATAATTGTTTCTATGGAAAACACTCGTTTTTTTCTTCTTCCACATCTACACGAATCAGTCCCCAGGGCAGGGATAAAATCTCTTCGCAGATGTCAGAGAAAATTCTGTCTCTGCAAAAGCTCGCTGTTTGTCGCTCCGTCCGACCATCAAATCCATTTCTTAAGGATGCTTAAGAATTGCCTCTTAAATAAGTGTTGAGTAAGTGTGTGGTGGGTGGATCCTTTATATAAAGTGCTCTGATTTATGCCGTAGGTTTTGCATTTTAATCCCCATTTGATTACAGCGGGAAAGAGCATGCTGGGAGAAATATCTGTGCCGGCACAGCGTGTTTTAATTACAGTAGCTGCTCCGAGGGAGGACTGTTCTTGGAAAACAAGGCTGAGGGGGTTTATTAGACTGGGGAATACTGAGGATTATTATATTAAAAAACAATGGATGTATTAATGGCCTATGTGTTGGTGTTGGAGAGGCTGATAAGTGTTTTTCTCTCTCCTTAGGGGTCGTCCTGATGGAGATCTCAGACGTCCATCGGAAAGTCAATGTAGAACTGGAGGAGAACGTGAGTGTGTCCTGTTATTGTGTGTGTTTGTGTTTTGTTTCCTTGCTGTAAACACATTCTTGGCTGACCGAACACATCTTCGGACTCACCCAAACAAAACGATTGCCATCTGCAATTTAACCTCATATCAAACATCCCATTTCCCACGAACCTCATGGACTCATTCCTGTTGACGTGCAGACAGTCATATTTGTGTAAACTCCTGGAACGAGTGGACACACCTACTGCGTGTTAGATTGTGGTTTTATTTTTTTTATCAGAGCAGGTTTAAACATGCCTGTTGATGCACCTGAGCTCAGCGCCTGATGATGACACGGACGATCCTGCTAGAGCAACTGCTGACTCAAAAACAGGCCACACAACAGAAGACAGGCCGTGTTTGAACAGCTCTTTCTTCCTCGTCAGTCAAATCTGATACCGGTCTCACAAATCTGATAACCCGTTAACATTCCTAAATGCCTGACAAAGAATTAGCTTGGAAACTGAAAATATTCTAAATCTACTAATTGGTCACTGAGGGCCCAATCTTACACCCGGTGCAATGCAGCGCCAGGCGCGACGCAAGTGTTTCTTGCTAGTTTCAGTCCGACGCAGTTATCATTTTCACGTCCTGCGCCACGTTGTTTAAATTGGAAATGCATTTGCGCCCATTTGTGCGCCCATGGGCTGCTGGTCTGAAAACGAGGTGTGTTCTGGCGCATTGTTGGCGCGTTGCTATTTTGAGGCAACTGAAATAGACTGAGCCATTGACCAACTGAAACCTGGTGTAAAGTCAATGGCGCAATATATATTTTTTGTTATTTAAAGCGTGCGTTAGTAATGTGCGCCTATAGGCGGGTCCACAACGCGAGTACATTCTGCTTATTAAACACACAGCAGCACACAAACATGCCAAATATATATATAAAAAAAAGGATTACAATGTAAAATATTATTATTGTGTACATAAAGATATGGTGGAATCCGGCTTGTCCCGTAGATGGTCTGCTTATGCACTTTAACCTCGCGCACGAGCAGTTGTTTGCACTCTGGAGACGGCTTCGGTCTTTCCACTATCAAATTCCGTCATGTAAATCTGCCATGGCGCGAGCGCAACTGGCTTTTAAAGGGAATGGGAGATGAGACTCTGATTGGTTTAACGCACGTAAATCCCAAAACACAACCATTACTCGTTAAGAGAATAGGGACAACCCTTTTAGACCATGCGCAGGGCGCACCGAACATTTTTCCCGACGTTAAACTAGCAAAAGTGGATTCGGACACGCCCTAAGTGCACTTGCGCCCTGCGCTTTAGACCATGCGCTTAGATCGTTAAAATAGGGCCCACAGTTTTAATATACATTTTAGTACATTTAGTGTAGTACAAGTTAGGCTACATATTATGACTTAAAGGGTTAGTTCATCCAAAAATGAAATTGTTATCAATTACTCTCTCTCTCTAATGTCGTTCAAAACCCAATAAGACTCTTTGGAACACAAATTAAGATATTTTTAATATTCTCTTATCAATTTTGTCCATCCGTAAGTCCTCAAAACCAAAATTTCAAAGCTTCAAAAAGTTCATAGAGACATGATAAAAGTAATCTGTATTAATTGAGTGGTCTTATCCAAGTCTTAGTTGAGGCCCTTGTGATAGGGCCCACTTTGTTGAATGGCTTTTATAATTAAATGAAAATAGTTTATAATTTAATCACCACTGTTTTTTTTTTTTTTTTGGCACAAACACAACAAGGGTTGAAAGAGCATCTCAATTAGGGTTACATTATTAAAGTTTAAATTATTGAAACGTCATTTACTAACCATCATGTCATTCAAGACCTTCTTCCATGTAAAACAAAAGTAGACATTTTGAATGATGTGCTGGTCGTTCTTTTCCATCGCATAACAATGAATGCGCACTGAAGCTTTCAGGTTTTAAAAAGGTTTCAAATGCAGGATACAAGTGTCATTGTCTCGGATGTTAATTCAAGCAGCTGCTCTGAACATGATCTACCTTTCTTAGTGAGATTCTTATCAAACGGTTGCTCTGTCATGACAGTATGGTGACCTGAAAGAGAAAACCTAACATAGCATTTGTTTTTGCTACATAGTAGTTCTATTCTCTATAACATTACATCATTTATTTAGCTCACTTAAAGTGATTTAGAACAATAATAAGTAAGACCAGCTGAAATATTCATTGGTAAATGACAAATGTAAACCACAGATGCGTTCAGTGCACTGCTTACTGCAACTAAACCCACTATAGACTGTCTAGTGTAGTCAGCTTGACTGATTTTACCGGGGGCATTCGTGAGAATCCAGAAGTCTGTGAACCACAGGACTCAAACTGTTGTGTGAAACTTAATCTGCAGTGACGGCTTCAGTGACTATAACGGGATGGGTGCGTTCTGATATTGTTGCATTGCTGCTTTGTGTATAATTTATTCAAAATTTGAATACGCTTTGTTTTCCATGCTTCGAATTACAAATCTGCTGTCATATTCACCCAAGATAGAGACATTTTCTTCCCTTCTTGAGATTTCGAGCGTCTGACGCCCTTTTCAATCCCATATTGATTGACAGGGCTCTGATGATTGGCTGCTTTTATACTAATGTCCAGTTGCACAGATAATTACTTTTATCAGCCAACTTTAACCGACAACTTACTTTATATCAGCACTGACAGATGTGCTTTATGAGGATTTCTCATTATAGGGGGATACGAGGTAACCGATGATGTCGATTAAATACTTTTATTGAATCTTAATTCCAAAAAATACAAGCCAATAAAATAAAATAACCTTTATTTAAAGTAGCACACTAAAATTGGACAGAAAATATATTAAAAAAAATATTAAATATCAATATATTCTTCTTCATTTAGTTCTATGCAACCGAATCAGATTTAACAGTGTTATTTATTTTGACCAATTTTCTAAATAAAGTATAGTCCTAGAAGGCTATTATTATCAGGGCTATAGTGGGGAGCGGAGCAGTGAACGAGAGGGTAGCTTCACAGCGGCAAAGTATAAAAATGGAAAATTGGAAACTGAGCATAGCAAACTGGGTGCCAGTCTACTCGGCCAGAGTCGCTTCAAAGTTGTGCGTCTTCAGAAGTGCAGCCACTCGCAAAGTTACAAAAAATGCTGTGCGAGAATGAAAGCTGAGAGCTGAACAGTGAACACTGAAGGGGTGGCATATATTTTCTGCCTTTTTTATCTTTCGTACATTTATCTTTATCTCCAACATAACCAGATGTTATGGTTATTATTTATTGGTGAATTAACCTAAGTAGGGATGCACCGAAATGAAAATTCTTGGCCGAAACCGAAAATGACTTTAAAATATATATGTTATTAATTTTGTTATTTTAAATTAGTTTTTTTTTTTTTGTTGTTTTTTTATAATTCTATATATTTTTTAAATTAAATTCAATATTAATAAAAAAAAAAATCAAGCCATTAAAATTAAATAACCACACTTTTATTTCAAGTAACACAAAAATTGGACGGAAATAGGCTTATATTAAAATAATATTAAATATCAATGTATTGATATCAATGTTATTTTTCATTCAGTTCTATGCAGCAGAATCAGATTTAACAGATGTATTTTTTGACAAAATAAACTTAAGTAGTCCTACAAAGCTATTATTATCTAGCTATTATACACACAGCAGAACGCGCTTCGAAGTTGCAAAACATGCTGAGCCAGAGTGAAACCTGGTCGCTGAACACGGAGGATCGGGGCGGCATATTTTCGGCTTAAAAAATGGGCCAAAAAAAAAAAAGCCATTTTCAGCAGCCGAAATTTCGGTGCATCCCTAAACCTAAGGGTTAATAGTCTAATCAGAAACTAATCAGTTGATGTATGGTTAGATTAATAGGTTGAAAAAGAATTGATAGATTAGTTGATTGATCTGTAAAATATTGAACGATTGAACAATAATCGTTAGTTGCAGCCTTACTCATGACATTTACAGGTGCATTTCTACGTCAGATCTACAGGCTACTGTGTTGCATAGTAAGCAGAACCTAAAAATACTCCTGTAGAAGAGTGCAATGATGAAAGGAGAATGTCTTGAATGTAGGGCAGACGCATCTAAAACACAACAGTGATTCCACTCGTAACAAATGAAGCATTTTTCTGAATGAAGACATGCATTAATGAAGACGTGTCAGTGTCAGGAAGTGTAGGAGTGTGGGATTCTGTTTTTAAAGAGGGGTAAAAACAGATTAGTGGAGCAGAAAGGAGGGAGAGGGGTGGGCGGGCGCACTTGCAGCCATGATGATGTGTTGATGCAAGCGCTCTCGCCCTCCTTCATTAGGTTGATGTGTTAGTGTGCGTGTGTGTGGGTATCCCTCTGTTTGTCTGTGACTCATCTCCTCTGTAAGCACTTTAGCTTATACAACAACAGTAAACTGCCAGTGCCTGCCGACTCACCCAGTTGTCTCGTGTGTGTGTGTGTGTGTGTGTGTGTGTGTGTGTTAGGGGTGTGGGATGTATATCGTCTTCGATAATATCGTAATTGTTGTTTTTAAACAATGTGCAGTCTGACATTATTGAGTATGTCCCTCACTTTGCAAAAACCAAACAAAAACACGCCTAGACTCCACACACACACACACGCTTGATCTTGCCTTTTCGATTTAGGTTAATCTGCATGTGCACATTTTAGAGTGCACACTCTCACTGCATGATTTACTCTATTAAAATGCAGTAAAAATGCCCCTGTATTGAGTATTTGTCTTTTAGGCTATGTTTATATCATATGATAAAGTTAAAGTCCCCCTGTAGTCAATAAATTCATCCTTTAAAATAGCTTGAATGTAACTCTACACCCTTGCCTCATTTAGTATACGCGGTTGTAATATTGTACAATTTTAATAATTTAACATAATAAATGATGGATAGGCCACATTTAATTAGGTAAGAATATTATTTGAAAATTTAATTTCTGTCATTGCTACGAACTGACCACATATGAAGAATATCAAAAACTTCAGGAGTCAGTCCTAAACCTGCCAAGTTACCAGCACAATAAACACACTCAGCAAAATATCGTCTAATTCTCGTTATCGAGAAATATAAAAAATCGCAGAAAATATCGAGATATCATTTTTTTGTCAAAATCGCACACCCCTAATTTTGTGTGTGTGTGTTTCATCAATGTAGGCATCTCACCCGCACACTTTCACGCCCAATCATTATCATTCATTACCATTATCATTCATCATTCATATCTTTCTCTTTCTCTACAGTTCAGACGGTTTCATCGGGAGGTTATTTCAGAGTTGGAGAGGAAGACAGACATGGATGTGAAATACATGACGGTGAGCTGCCATATTAATCATTGATAGGGAAGCTACTTGAAATATTGACAAAAAGTAACTACATTGAAGCTATTTTAAGGGTAAAGGTTGTTTTTAATTTAGTAGCTATCAAATAATATCATTTCTTTACTAAACTATTTCTGTGGCACAAAATCTCCGTTTGCAACAACAGTTTTGGATTTGAACAGATTTTCACTCCTGTTCAAACGTGTGTTTTTTTTTGTTTTTTTTTACGAAATTAATACTTTTATTCATCAAAAATGCATTAAATTGATCAAAAGTAACAAAAAAAAAAAATAAAGCAGCACAAATGTTTTCAACATTGACAATTATATCTTGGTTTGTTGTTCAGGGAAGAAGGAGGCGGGAGCCGGCGAACGTTCAAACACTATAATCATAAACAAAACGAAAGTAAATGCGTCAGCCCCTCATGGACGACCCCAAACAATTGAACAGTAGTGCATTTACACTAAATGCAGCTAATAAATTAAACTACATTTAAAAGCAGACATAAATATATAGTTAAAACTGATGGTTTGAAAAGTTTTCTACTAACAAAAGACCTAAAATGTCCTGAAGGCTCGCACAGTACTTGAAAGTAGCTGACTTTAGACTTAAAGTAACTCAGTTTCGCTACTGAAAGGGAAAATACCATTTCAATTTCAATTTTTTTTTTTTTTTACTTTTTTTTTTTTTATCAGAGCAGTTTTTACAGCAAGTGCCACAAAAACATAAAACCTCATAAAACTTTAACAACTTGTGCAAAATACAACTTGTTAATACTGAAAACACCCTAATTTATACAAACTAAATTGAAAACCTAGTAGTAAACAACAGTATTAACTTTTTTTAACAACAAAGATAGTGATGAAAAGCCATGCAGTGTCTTTGAGAAGCACTTGTAGGAAATGAATATGTAAATTGTTACTTTTTTTCTGACCTAATTTGCTTACATGAATTGGACTTACCAATGCTAGAGAGGCAGAGGCGAAAGCATGTTTGCATTTGACTAGTGCCTCTGCATTCTCTGTTGTAATGCTATGTGTGCAATACAGTGTGACCTAAAAACACTGATATAGTGTTTCATGCTGGTAGTTGGAAAACATAGCTGGTAACAGGAAAAGGTTGATTATTTTCATCACGGCTACTGTCACGCTTTGTCCCATTCCCAGTGCTGGTGTCCACTTATGATAATTTGCAGACGCTTGGGAAATGTGCCTAAAAACTGCATTTTCTTGGGAATGAGAGATGGGAATGAAAATCAGACAGGCTCATGTCACACTATTTGTTTCCTGTCTGCATCTAGAGCAGAAGTCAATCAAACTCATCTTTGCGCTGACACACCATGCGTGTGTGGACACGTCTCCCTGTCCCTCAGTGACACTGATCCAATACTCTCTGTCCACAGGCCACGTTTAAGAGATACCAGACCGAACACAAGATGAAGCAGGACTCGCTGGAGAGATCGCAGACAGACCTGAAGAAACTCAGGAGGAAAAGTCAAGGAAAGAACGCTTCGAAGTATGAGAGTAAAGAGAACGAGGTATGTGTGCTTTTGTGTGTGCGTACATACGTTACGGTTACTATATATACACGCACATTTGTTTTTATTTTTCTAATCCATAGATAAGTATTACTGACAAAAATTTCATAGGACTCTAGTATTCTTTAAAAGTTTAATAAATCATTAATAATAGAAATAAGTTGTTAATCTAACCCACAATCAGTTATTAAATTGATTGACATGCTTGAAATTTGAATCAAACAAACAAACAAACGGTATAAAAGCATTTATTCAAACAAAAAACCTGTTTTCTTTCATTTAACGGTCATTATAAGCAGGGGTGCACATAACTTTTTTTGGTCTGGTTCTCAAGGGAGCTCCTGGAGATGCTACTTGGTACTCACACTTTACGCGGCACATTTATCCTACAAGATGTCGGCATCACTTTCCTCCTGACTGCTCTCCTCACTATCTTCTTTTCTCTCGAATATAGTAGATGATGATGATGCTTTTTTTATTTTTATTAATATTAATAACAGACAACAGCAGGAATATTAGGCTGCTGTCACTTTAAGACCGAATGCACGGACCCAATGTACTGACACACATCCGGTTTCTTTCTCAAATATTCACTTATGACATAACCGTGAGAATACTTGCCGGGATGAGTATTTTGGCATAATGTTGTGTGTATGTGTCCGTTCAAGCGCCAGTAAGGAATCAATTCCGTGTTCAAGCGATGGTCAAACGCACTTCATGGTCAAACTGCCCGTCTAGAGAAGTATTGTTGTAAACACAGTTGGTTAGTTGACGTAAACGGGTAACCAAAAAGTAATTATGACAGCCATAAATATTGCTATTGTAATTTTACAGTTGTTATCTTAATAAAATTGTGGCCAAATTCTGCAGCCCTACAAACAGGCACATCAAACCAGGATTTTTATTTATTTATTAAATCACAGTCACCGTTTTATCAGAATCTAATCACAATTATATTTTTCCCCCAAATCCTGCAGCCTTAGGTTTTACAGTATAAAAAAGTGTTTCCCAAGGCACTGTTTTGATAAGCAAAAAAATCCCACAGCACACCTCTATATAAACATATAAAACACAATTGCACAAAGCTGCATTACTTCAAATGGCATATTAATACTAGAAATTTTATTAAAAGTAGTACTCACATTTAATGTGAAACTTAAGTCAGGTAGGAACAAAATAAGGTCATACAGATGATGTTGGTGACGATAAACCAACAAATTTACATATCGTCCCTGTTGGGCGGAAACCTCGTATTTAAAAAAAAATTATTAAACACCAAAGTTGGTATTGTGGCTTTATATATGGTCAGACACTTTTTATGTGTCATGATATCAACATTTTCTGAAAATCAGTGCACATTACGTTTTCATCAACTTACAGGATATGAAGTTTATTGTAGCTATATTGGCACTCAGTTGTTTTTGAAATCTCATAATCAAAATGATACAAAAGATGAAGCACTATGCACAGGATATTTAACACCAGACTAAGACTATTCTCCGCTCTGCAAATACAAAAAGCTTTAGTATTTATTGACATAGTGTTTCTTGAGTAAAGAAAACGTTGTACTTGCTCAAATATCAGTTCTTTGTTGACCCTTACATTGCAAACAAGCGGAGATCTCCAAACTGTGTGCTGCACTTCATTCACGATAGAGGCGGGTGGAGTTATGAGATTTGACTGACAGTTTGAGGAGCCAATGGAGTTACAAGGTTTAGTCACAACCTCTTTTAAATGCTTTTTGTTGGTTATATATTTGTAAAACAGACATAAAGGGTGACCAATAGCATTCATTTTATTAAACATAAATGACGAAATATAGAGATACAAGGTTTCGGCCCAACACCAATGATATATTCTTATTTGTAGCATTTATTTGTATTCAATTTTTGGAATTTGATCATTTTGAATATTGACCACAGCACACCTGACAACTTGGGAAACACTGGTGTATCTCCCACTGTCTATTATGATGTCATATGCCACTCATTGCTCGTTTTTTGTTCAGAATTGAATGTTTGCATGGAAAAACTTCCATGTAGCAATAATGGCATGTAGCATTGAAGTAATGACTTAAGCCCTATTTGGACGGGATTAACTTCACAAGAGTAGATGGAGTAATGTGATTTTACCACAGGACGTCTGTAACACTAATGGCCAATTTGCACGGGATAAGATATCTCAGTAAAACTAGCAGAAGTGGGAGAGTAACTCGATTTACACACCGCCGTCACCCTCCTGTCGTCATGTGTGTATTACGTTGCTTCCTGATATCAAGTGCGCAAACACATATAACCTATTTTTATATGTATAAAACAGTTATGTCCGGTCGAACGATGCATTAATTAACTTCAGATTGGATTGTGTTGGTAATAGACTCTTACCTAACGCTAAAAGATGTTTTGTGCCTCTAACAAGTGCTTTCGATCTTCTTTCTGATCTGAATGGTGTGAGGAAAAGTTTTGCCACAGACTCGTCCCAGCGTCTAGAACGCAACAATGCTTTTTCAAGTGTCTCCATACTTGGAAAAACTGCGGAAAACTACTTTTAAACATGAAATGACGAAATATTTACGTACATACGTACGCTGTAAATTCGCACAGGATTAGTATTACCTGAGGTAATTTTTCCGGACCTTTTTACTGAAGGTAAAAGTCGCCGTAATCTTTACTGACATTGTTCATTGTGATTACTGAGATGACACATTCGGACTAAAATCACAGAGAAGCTCTGGTAATTATTACTTTACACCAGCTCTCCATGTTAAACTAGTCCCGTCCGAATAGGGCTTTAGTTGTTGTTATTATTAGTTAATATTTCTACATGTATTCAAGGTGTCAGCCTTATCTGGAATGCTGAACTGACCAATCAGCAGACAGGACAGGAACTGTCTATTTTATAGATATATTTTAATTATAGCAGCATGCTGCAAACCCACACCCTGCCACATTATCAGATGCAGACTTGTGTTCATATGCAAACATGCTCATGAAGGAGCCGTTGTCGTTGCTTATCTTGAACGAGGGTGAAACCTCACACAACCACCTCCATTAACTCTCTGACCATAGTGGTGGAGGATGGATCATCCCCTGGATGAATAAAGTCCACTAGCAAAACAGCTGTACGTGAAATCTGACCCTAATCTTCTGATCTGTAAACAGCAGGCATGTTTATTCATCCGCCCTGAGCTCTGACTCTCTGCACAGTCTGTTTGGCAGGGTAGCCTGCAGAAATGAATTACTTTGCTCTGTGTGTCCGCACCCTGATGGCTAATGTCTCACCTCACCGTGGAGTTTACTCTCTCTCTCTCTCTCTCTCTCTCTCTCTCTCTCTCTCTCTCTCTCTCTCTCTCTCTCTCTGCCGATGATGGATGGATGTGCCAGTGACGCCGGTGTCTGTGATAAGAGACATGCCTCTTTCCCTTTGCTTGTTCCAGACAGCACATCATCGTCATCCTGACATTTTACCGCTCCCATGTTCCTTGTAATCAGCCTCTCCTGACCTCGACAGCAGAGACGATATGGGAAGTCGAAATCACACGTTCAGCGATTCATTCAGACTAGTGTGCTAAACAGAAGCACGAGGCCTAGGCAAAGACTTTAGCTCAGTCCTGTTTCAGATTAGGGGTGTCGGTGCTATATTCGTCATCTACGTCATAGTAGGCTACTTATATAAACTTAATAAAAGCATGAGTGCAAATGTGATATTGAATTTCTGCAGCAGTTCACTAAACAAGAAGTTTCTTCCATTTTAGACAAAATATTGTCCTTTTTCACGTACAAAAAGCAGAATGTTTTTACCAACATACAGTAAGGTTTCGTTTTTGCGTTTTTGAACGAATCGTTTAAGAAAGTGATTCAATGATCCGTTCATACAGACCGTCAATCGCTTAGTTCGTAAATACATAAGCGTTTAATAATAACTCCTCTGACTCTTTTGCTGCCACCTACTGGCGGTAATTTTAATTTTATCTTTCCTTTTTACTATTTAATATTGTAATTATTTTAAAACATTCAAAACTCATAGCAATATTAATGCAATTGTGATATCTTGTTTGTTTATAACCGTTCACTAGATTATTACTAATGATTGTTTGGGATTTTTTTTATTAAATAGTTTATAAATATAATATGAATGCGCTATAACATCATTTAAGATGAATATAGAAAGTGCACTTTCCAAAAAGACAAGACAGTGAAGTGCGCAACCACTGACTATACTGTCAATTATATATAGTAAATTAAAACATAAAAAAGTTTTTAAAGGGATAGTTCACCGTGAAATTAATATTTTGTCATGAAAATGTTCAAGTTTCTTTCTTCTGTTGAACACAAAAGAAGATATTTTGAAGAATGTTGGTAACCAGACAGTTTTGTTTTTAATTTTTGTTTAATTACCAACATTCTTTAAAATATCTTTTGTGTTCAACAGAAGAAAGAAATTCATACAGGTTTGGGACAACTTGAGGGTGAGTAAATGATGACAGAATTTTAATTTATCTATCATCTATCACTTTTAGTCTATTTTTAATAAATATTAGTCATAACTATCACTTCCGGACTTCTGGAATATATTACTTGAGGCTGTGAATCTGTGATCCTAATCTTTTATTCCTGTCATAATGAAATGTCTTGGAAAATGATCTCTGAAAAAGAGTAGGGAGCCTATTAATAGTATTAATAAAAGTATTAATAAAAAATAAATAAAACATAAAAGATTTTGAACAGACTAGTTTGCCCAATGTTTGTATGTTGACTATGTATTTTTATGCCTATCAGAGCATCATATTGTTCATATATCAGCATACTAATGTCAGACTCTGTATGAATCAGTTGTGAGGCATTTGTGTGGCGTCTTGTTGTTCAAATCCGTTTCATGATGGTTATAAAGGCATCACTAGGTTTTGGAAAAGATCTGTGGTGATCCGTGGGCATCTGTCTTTTCGAGGTCTGCCCGTTTAGGCAGGAATGGTGTGTTTTTCATGTCTTCTCCGCCGTGTGTGGCATGTCCTCTCTTTCTTTTACCTTCCTCCACGGGGGGGGGGGAATGAAGGTGTCCATAGCAACCGACTTTATCACAGGTCTGTGATGATAAACAAGACAAATAGCACACATACTCCCCTGTCCATCTCCCACGGATCATCACAGCTCTCTGGGACGTGTTCGCTCGGACAGATACGCTGGTGCTTTTAACTCTGTGTGTGTGTGTGTTGATCTGTAATGTTGCTGAAAATGCAGCTGTTATCTGAGCTGACCAGACTGTTGTGTGTTTGTGTGTGTGCACTATAGCCGGACACACAATGTAACATATGTAAGGGAAAGGCCCTCATGTGTCCTCAGTGTGTTTTTAAATCTGCCCACTTCACACTCAGAACTATATATTTTTTTTAAATTGACTAGTCAACTAGTTTGTCTTTAGGAAACACTGTGCAATTCTGTCTGTGCAGTGTGAATAGGCCTTTCCCATGGGGCTTTTTAAAAATCTTAAAGGGTTAGTACACCGAAAAATAAAAAATGATCCCATAATTTACTCACCCTCTAGCCATCCTAGGTGTATATGACTTACTTCTTTCAGCCAAACACAATCGGAGTTACATCAAAGCTTTATAATGGGAGTGAACGGTACCTGAGTTTTTGAAGCTCATAAAAGTGCATCCATCCATCATAAAAGTAACCCATACGACTCCAGTGGGTCTATATTTATAACTTTAAAAACTATAATCACCGACTTCCGGACTCGGCCGTACGCGAGTCTAGTTCCGGTGGAAGAATGACCTCTGACCCGACCATTTGTTTACATGGAATGGGCGGATTTATGACCTATACTGCATCCGGCCACCTGGGGGTGATCGAAATGCTTTGGCTTCACTTTTCAGGACGTGTGTGGCACACCTGAGTATGACCATGTAAATTGTAAAAATGTAATGGGGTTTGTTGGTGATTACTAGGGATGCACCGATCCAATACTCAGTATCGGTATCGGCTCCGATACTGCCATTTTTGGCGGATCGGGTATCGGTCAGAGGAGGCCGATCCAAATCCGATATTGTGCGTACACTATTCAGTGTTATTGTTAAGCCCCACAAAAGGCACACAAACATTATAAAGCACCATACGTTTTCGTGCACAATATTATAAGTGTTCTGAAGCTATTATATAGTATAATGTGAGATAGAAATTAATATTTAAGTCGTTAAATAATTCAAGCTCACGTAAACGCTTCCCTCAGCTGCGGCTGTCAATCATTCAGCATTCAAACTGCGCGTCGCGTTCGGTTACGACAGTTAACACGATGAAACTCTCTCCAAGATGATTCAATGTTACTATTATTATACTTGATCTGTAGATAAAGGTCTATGGTTTCGCATAAAACAACTTTATCTTGCTGGATTTTATTGCTGTACCTTAATCATGTTACTTTCTACCGGGTGTCTGTTAGATCACAACACTGGAGTAAAGTCAGAGCACCATTTGTTCTTCACGCGCACAGAAACTGAAATTTAAATCTGTTAAAAGAAAATGCTGAATAGACTATTGCATAGATAGATACTGTATAATGCACTACGCATCAATATGTATTTTCTATGTGCTTTAAACTTTTCAATGCGGACTCGACGCGCTGCGCGCTGTGAGTCATGTTGCTTCAAGCGCATCATTCTGCGCTCGGGATGCGCATAAGCGCTTTGTGCCGCACTGTATTGGAGCCTTTCATATCATAATACAGTGACGCAATGAAAGATTATTAATAGCCCTTCTTGTTCTGTCCTATCGATCATATGTTGCTACCTCATTAAACAGCTGTGCTATACATTTAAAAAATGTCTCAATTTTATAGTAGGTTATAAAATAATTGATATTTTTGTTATCTTATTTTTCATGAATGTATTTTACAACAATACAAAGAGCAATGTGTAAAGTTTTAGTGTTACACTTATTGTCTCTAATTTGTTCCCCACTAAACGTTTTTTTTTTTTCACAAAACGTTCAGATTTTATACAATTATTATGCACTCGTGATTTTTCTAGACTAAATTTTACTGCTGAATTATCCACTAATCTAGTTTATAATAGCATTTATGTCAGATTATGATCATATATATTTTTTTGTTGTTTTTCTTAATGAAGTTGTCTGTATAATTTAGATTGTGTTAAACACACAAAATAGTGATAATCAGTTCAACACAGTTATAGAAATTCTATTTTAAAAAAAAAAAAAGAAAAAAAAAAGTGCCGATATCGGTATCGGATCGGTATCGTCGATATTCAGAATTTTTGGTATCGGATCGGATCGATTCTGAAAAAATGGTATCGTTGCATCCCTAGTGATTACTAGTGGTGGGGACAATTTTTATTCTTAGATGCATCGCGATGCGGACATGGACGATTCTGAATCGATTCACAAATAAAAAATAAAAAAAATTATTCTAATAAAGTTATATTGATGGATCTCTGAAGCGCGGACAGTCCCGGACAGTCTGTGGCGTGCGCATAACAGAGACGCATGATGGCTGAGCCCGAAATCCGAACGGCACCCTCTTCGTTAAGAGCTAACGTATGGAAAATTGGCATAATTTCACTTTTGTATGAGAGCTACTCTCTGTATTGTTTAGTTTTCACATTAATATGCTGTAAACAGATCTGTTATACGTACGTTATACGTAGATGTACTGTACGGCCCTCCACAGTGTCAGTGCAATGCCAGTCACAAAAAGTTACATTCTGACTGTGCTCTCTGCAGATGTTCATTCACTTTTTTTGTATAAGCTGTTTTTGATTGTGTAATACAGCAAACATTTCAAGTCATAACTCTTTATTATTTAGTTGTGCATAAGAGCGGCTTTATATGTTACTAATTATTCGGAATATGCATAAGTCCACAAGCATTATTTTTGTATGAGAGCTGCAGGCACATAATTTTTGAACGAAAGCTGTTTGTGATTTTGCTACAGCAAAATGTTTATTTTATTTTTTTTGTCTGAAGGATTATATTGCTCATTGCACATAACAGGAGGATGTTGATCAGAAGTCTATTATTAAATGTTAGAGATTCAGAATATGCTGAAGTTTGTATTCATTGACTACAAGTATGCTGCTAGTACAGGCACACATCTCTTTTCCTGTTGGTTCTTTGCAATGTTGGGACATACGCTGGCAAATGTAACCTTACAGTTGACTTGCCAAATCACTTCCATTTTGTTTTATTAATAAAAGATATTGGAAGTAAATTCTTTATGGGTCAATACAAATGCTTTGCTTTAAAAGTACCACGTAGTCACACACACAAAAAGATGCATCGATAATCGTCTTAGCATCGCATCGCACTCCTCTGAATCGTAATCGAATCGTGAGGTGCCTAGAGATTCCCGCCCCTTGTGGTTACTGTATGATTATTGATAGGGCTGTACTCAACCAAAGAAAATCTTGGTCGACTGAAGTCCTGAAATTTTCGACTAAAAATCGACTAAAAATGACGTTAGAAAAAAAAACGTTAAATTAATTAGATGTGCACTGTGCGCAGTACTTGGTAGCCTTGTTGTCCGCCTAAATGAATTATAAATAAACAAACAACTAGTAGGCTATTTGCAGTATATTAAATCGTTTTTGACCTAATTATTTTGCACTGAAATGAGTCTGACACTTGAGTCTGTTAGCTCTGACAGCGCTGCATCACGTGCACCTGCGCAATATCATAGCTTATGATTTCCGAAAATAGTACTATGTTGTCAACTAGTGACATCATCACAAGAACTGTTGAGGAATATGCAACATAATTTAGACAATTATTTTTGTCATATGTTATAATAATAAGTTATAACTGTCAGACACTATCATTTCACTGTGCATGTCCTCGCACCGAGCGAGGCTGAACATGAGCTCAGCTTCGCAGCTGAGACACGAATAGACTATTAACTTAAAGCTTTTACTCTTAATAAACACAAAAGGCACGTCCACTTTAATAAAAAAATAATATTTATTAAACAAACCAGATCAAGAGCAGAAACGAAATAAAGTGCATAACTGAAAAATAAAGCATCCTAGGCTCAAAACTAACACAACCAACAGCACAGCGCAATTGCGCATTAGGCTCCAAATCAAAAATAAAAAAGTTAGGTCATCACACTAAAACATTGAAATATGCAAATTCTGATATGTTCATAGCCTACTCAAAACAGTCAGGGCAAGCTAACGCAGACAAAGTGAGCTTACCACTTTTAGATGATATGTCATGTTTGTCGTCAAGCTGTGGAAAACTGTTGCTTGCAAACTTTGCATTCGACCTTTTTCCTGTTATCAATTTTAACAAAATGCTGCCACACTGTCGATTTCTTTGTTGTTGACATGTTAGAAGAGGACTGACTATTAAACGCTCTCACAATTAAATAAATAATATTCAGCATCAAACCTTCTACGCTCGACGCTCTCTCTTGGGTTGGACTAATCCAAAAAAGGTGAAAACAAGGGGGGTGTTTTGAAGACAGACTGTTACAGTGAAACAAGGGTACTCTGAAAACACCCCCATTAGCAGTTAGTGCTTTCCACCTGATGAAATTCACCAATCAGAATTTTGGTCGAACCAGAACGTATCGATCGACTAATCGACTAGGACAGTACAGCCCTAATTATTGAAATTGTGAAATGGCCTTAATTGCTAAATAAATTACAAAATGCTTTGTTTTCTAATACAACTCACACAGCGCCATCTGTGGGGCGCTATTAGCATGGTAGCCAGGGTTCAAAGCACCAAATACGAATAATTGAGTAATTGAAACGGTGTCACTCAGCAGGTGCCCAGTAACTTTTTTTATTTATTTTTTTTATGAATTTTGACAATGCATGGTTGTGAGAATGTGATATGGCTTAGTGATGTTGTGATGTAATTATACAAAAGTATTGTCTGACGAATTGTATTGTCTGTATTGTATTGTCTGAAGCACGTTTCTGGAGCATTCATTCATTTTCAGTTTCACTTCACAGTAAGTGCTACTCTGCAAGTGCTGTATGTGTCGCCTATAATGTGCAGTTGGGAACGCAACGTGCCAATCATCTTCGTAATGAGAGTAGTTGTCATGAAATAAATGTTGTCAACAAAGAGAAACATCAAGTCTTATAAAATAAAAGCTCAATTGTTTAACGTCTGAAAGCAATGGAATTAAGACAACCATTAATGTTAGTTTTGTAACTCTGTAAAATAAAATAATAATAACGATGATACTAATTATTAACAATAATAACAATCTGTTAATACTTTTATTGTAACATTTATTGTATTATAATATATTATTATTTTGATTATTAAATACTCTTTTATTTTTTTACAGTACAATAGTATGCATTACTGCAATAGTAAGTATTATATGGTAATAGTATTAAAATAGTATAATATAAAGTAAGTATTAAATATAAGTATTATATAACAATAGTAAGTAAAATATTTCTTTATTAATTTAATTAAACATTTGTAATACTAATAATTGCCATGGGGTTTTCCCCTTTCTTTGTCTTTAAGCTGATCCGCATGCCTGATAGGCTAATAGTTGAATTGATAATCGTGATTATTTTGCTAAAAATTATAGATGCAACGATTGTTGTCATTTGAGAAATGTATCGTTACATTTCATCGGACGTATTGCACTTTCACCTATAAGCACAGATCAAGAGAGGGTCAACTCATACGCATGCTTTATTCGACCATGACATGACTTGATTTCATCTAGTTTTCTAATTTATTATAGGCTATTTATCATATAAATGAACACACTCTCTACATTATGAAAACTGGAAAACAGTGAAATTCCTAATAATAATTCCCAAAAATGTTTTTCTTTTAAAGTCAACAGCAAAAGAACACTTTGTATTGTCACACGTAAGTGCATTTATTCAGCAAACACAATCACAGACACAATACACAGGCCCAGTCGAGATCCATGTTTGTGTTTGTCACAGTTCGTCACTGAGAAGGTTTGATGACAGATTTAGTCGCACAAACAGCACAAGCGGCTCGTGACAGAACACACAGACTGACTGAACGACACTTTCATTTAAGCAGAAGATCTCAGTGGAGATCGCTGAACTCCAGCTTACCTGACGCTTCTTCCGCAGTGTAGAGAGAGTGCATGTGTTTGGTTGCCAGATCGCAAAAATTAAGTAAAACAAAGGGCAGAAAATGGATCCTTTTTACTCAAAAGCTCTGATTGGGGGATTTTAACTCTTATTTAACTCTTAAGTTATTTGTTTTAAACTACATTTTAGTCTCAAATTTACGTCAGTGATATTGGTAATATAGTCCCAATTATCGTTTAATGACTTAATCGTGGAAAAAAAAGGGTTGTTGAAGAAAAATTTCCCTCATAGATTTCATTAAAGCTACACTGTGTGATATTTTCCCCCATCTAGCGGTGAAATTGTATATGACTACCCAGTGAATATTAGTTTCTGTTCCTTTCAATTTCGAGGGCGCTTTAACTCCTACGGTGGCCGTATTATTCCAAGATTAACATGGCTTCCGGTTCGACTTCGTCCAATTGCGCCTTAAAACTATCACCTGTGATCCGTCGCAGCACAGATTTATGTTACAAGGTAAACAATACTTTTTCACCATTAGCCGCTTTCCGACCGGAGGAACCTTTTCACAGTTCCTAGAACTATTGGCTAAAGTACCCGGATGTCGGCGTGTTCGCACCGCAGGAACTAGGAACGATTTTAGTTCTAGGAACTCCATTTGGAGGAACTAATTTAGGTCCTACTTCAGAGTAGGGTCTAAACCAGCACTATAGGAACTACCCGTGACGTTAGTGCACGCTGATTTGCCGAACGCACGCGGAGCACCAGCACCCGCCATTTTTTAAAACAGCTAGAATGTAAACACACAGATTATAGCCTAAATATTTACTCCATAAACTAACTATACAAACATGGAAAACAGTGATAGATGGGTCTCTAAACCTTTATGCTGAAGAGAAAATCCAACGCAACTTTGAGGGGACCAAGTCAAACATGATTATGTTTATCTGCCCAGCTAGCAACACTGGACATCAACCACACGGCATAGGCTAATAACCTTTTTTTCATATACTGTCTACTTTCTATAACAGTTGTATCTAATAACATATTAAACAGTACTGTTAGACAGATCGCTAACTAATAAACACAGAGAATGCGAGCATTGTTTGCTCTGGCGTTCTCAGCGCCGCCAAAATAAAGGTCTGTCGCTCCGTCAAAATAAAAGTCACCGTGCTTGCGTCACTCCCTTACCCCTCCTACCAGTTCCTACGGCCACTTGGCCAGTGCGAACGCAAACAGCAAAACTGAGTTTGGGGGAGAGTAGTTATTAGAACTGTTTAGAAGTGGACAGTTCCTAGAACTAAGTTCCTGTAACTACTTGGTCGGAAAGCGGCTATTGACGTGAGGAAAAGTAACGCAAGGTATACTAGAGGTCGTTCTGGCGCTATTTGCCTGTCGCGTTGACGTTTTAATTCTCTCTTTCGCTTCCTTGGCGACTCTGCTACATGTCCTCGAAAATAGGCGTGATCCTCCATCAGCAATCTTTCAAATCTGCCGGCAGTCGCGAGTAATCTCCCCCTCGCATTCGTCTCTGTGTCACTGAGTGTAAAGCGCGAAAGGCGAAGCTTGAATTTACAGGTATGTCCCTCTTTGGCTAATGTAGTTTCAAGATGGAGGGGCAACATGGCGACCGGCATTCGAACCCCTCACCCGTATGTACTTTCAATGGCAGATTATAAACTTACGAGAATACTTTATTACTTGAAAGAAGTAAATATACATTAATGAGCACATATATTTTTTGAAAGAACTAAGTGTTTTTTGCTAAGAATCAACTAAAAAAATTACACAGTGTAGCTTTAACAAAATTAACACCACTGCAAAGTTTACCGGGATAACCGCTGTATTTCTGCTGTTTCACCTGCTCTCAGAGAGAATGGCATTTTCATTTAGCTGGTGGATTGAAAATCTAATCATTAGATGGATGTAATAATACTTAAAATTAATATAAATATAATCATTTTGATTCATCCCTTAAAAAAAAAAAAAAAAAAAAATGGTTCAAAGGCTGAAATGTGAAATCATTTTATAAAAGTTGTAGTTTTTTTGTTTAGTTTTTTTCAACATCTGTGTTATTTGAACTGTAGTTTAAATCGTAATTAATGTTTGTGCAGGTCCTAAATGAAGCAATAAGCCCCTTGAAGCCGTGTTTTACAGTGGATTTAGAACAGCTAAGGGGCGTTGTTAGGCACGACGCGGAGCGTTTTATAAAACGGTTACTCCATAAAAATATTCATTTAAATATTTATTTTATTCATAAAATAAACACCAGCAACAAAAAAAATAACGTTATAACACATTTATTCCTCCGCCGAGCAATGTAGTTCCAAAGACGTTGCTAAGCAACACATGCAACAACAAAGAATCACAAACGGCAGTTGCGCAGTGATACTGATTTAATGCGGTCACAGGTGTGTGTTTGTTGAGTGATTTACAACGGCTCAACCAATCAGAATCAAGGACTGGAACTATCCGTTTTATAATGTCATTTTTAAAACCCTGTATTTGAGTTGTTCTTAGGGCTTCTCTAATGTGATTCGATTTAAAGAACCTCCATTAAAAATACTGAAGCTAAAGCTAAGGCAAATCAAGACTAGTTCATTGTCGGACAACTATCTGACCTGTTCCTACCCTGCCCTGCTGTCCAGTGGATGGTTTATTTGTGGATGGCGGTGGCCTGTTTAAGCAGACATGATTCACAGTGACTGGAAAATGTTGGCACACAGAGGAGGAAGTGGATTAAGATCAGCTGTAAGGACCTCGGGCCTTTCCCTTGATTAGGAGGGGTTGCCCACACTGCCTCTTCCTGCACCACCAGCCTTTATTGTTTTCAGTCGCCATTTATAGCAGTACCTGTGCTTGAATAACAACAGAATAAAAGGCTGGCCCTTCCTCTTCATTAACAATTGATCCAAAGGTTTAATGCAGACAGGAAATGCCGTGGCAGGTGTAGCGTGTAGATTACGGTCCCCGGCTGTGAGTTGGGACTGTGGTGTTTATGGTTTTGTGTAGAATACTTGACCTTGAGTCACCTGATGAATGAATGAAGTTAACAACAAACATATATTATGATTTTGACTTAGCGCTATATTTTCAGCTTCGTCTTGCAAACTTTCACAAAACATCAGCCTATGGACTTTAGAAATATTTGATCTGTGTTGTTAAATGTCACCGCCTGCCACTGTTTTAGCATTGGTCTGGTGTCTTTCAAAGACCTTTTTGCTCATACTAAATGTTATATCATGTTTCATAATAGCTAGTTTACCTCGAGTTGGTCAAGTTGAGGTCAGTTTTATACAGGATTTACAGAGACCCCATTCTGTCAAACATTTTCTCAAACTCACAAATGTCAAAGCATTTCAGGGTTAAGACCTTAAAAAAATTGTTGAAATTATGTAAAAAAAAAAATGTTTTTTAAAAAAGTCTCATCAAAGCTGCATTTATTTGATGAAAAATACAATAAAAACATGAATATAGTGAAATAATATTACAATTTAAAATAACTGTTTTCTATTGTAATATATATTAAAAAGTAATTTATTCCTGTGATCAAAGCTGAATTTTCAGCATCATTACTCGTCTTCAGTGTCACATGATCCTTCAGAAATCATTCAGATATGATGATGTAATAATCAGGAATCATCTCTTGTTATTATCAATGTTGAAAATGGTTGTGCTGCCTCATATTATTGTGATAATTATTTTCCATGATTCTTTGATGAACGGAAAGTTCAAAATCTTAAGAACTTAACCTAACTTAATTTTTTTTTTTTTACTGTCGCTTTTGATCATTTAATGCATCCTTGCTGAATAAAAAATAATTTCACATTGCAGGTTATGCTTTTTATGTAATTTGTTAATGTCCTTTTTTTGTTGTTTAAAAAAAAAAAAACATTTTATGTGGAGAAAAACAGTAAAATTTACTTGATATAAAATGCAAATATATTCCTATTTACAGTACCTAATTTGCATATTTTCTTAATTTGCATATTTCAGTCAACATTTACATTTTAAAAGAATAAAGTCACACGATGCTTCAGAAGTCTTTATAATTTTGGGAGAGCCCAAACATGATTTCCAAAAGCAGCTCTATGGAGATGAAGTGGTTAAGAAAGAGACACACACACACACACACACAGGCAAAACATGACATGGACCGAAAGCTCAAAGATGAGTGAAAGCAAAATCATCGTGACTAGTAACAACAAACCAAAGCAAAATCTCAATTTTTTTTTTTTTTTTGTCCTATGACAAGCAGTGGAGTTGGAGGAGGGGAGGGATGTGGCTTTCATTCATCAGTGAGCGATCTCTGTGTCATCTCTGAGGAGTGGAGATCTGATGAAACCCATTGTGAGATGAATGCTGTCTCACGTCACCTGCATTATGCCGTCATGAGGGTGTGTTCATGTGAATACGCCTGCACCGAACAGCCTCCACAGGCTACATACTTTACATGTGCGGCGTAAGAAAACCACACTCATAGTTAGTTTGGGTAAAGAACAGACCAACATTTGAGTCTCTATTCACTGAAAATCAGCCGCAGTCACGCTTGTGCTCATTTGAACTTGTCAACTTTCAGTCTGTAGTTGTCATGCCTCTTAGAAAGAGCAATTACGTCATGATTGCTGACAACTGAGACCATATGTGACCCTGGATCACAAAACCAGTCACATGTCACACGGGTATATTTGTGGCAATAGCCAACAATACATTGTATGGGTCAAAATTATCGATTTTTCTTTTATGCCAAAAATCATTAGGATATTAAGTAAAGATCATGGTCCATGAAGACATTTTGTAAATTTCCTACCGTATATATATTAAACATGTATTTTTGTGAGTGAATGCAGCACAATCGCCAACATAAATGGACAACTTTAAAGACGATTTTCTCAATGTTTAGATTTTTTTGCTCCCTCAGATTCCAGATTTTGAAATAGTCCTATCCTGACAAACCATACACCAATGGAAAGCTTATTTATTCAGCTTTCATGGATTGTATACATCTCAAGGTCATAAAATTGACCCATGTGACTCTAACCATTATCGTTCATTGTACATGAGATATAAATGCAGCTCCTTTGACACTCGCTTCCATCACAACGCCTGACATTCAATCTCACTGGTCACTTTGTTCCTTTATAATGCTTTCACCAAAAAGTGTGTTGTCATCTTCACAATGCCTTTTTTTATTTTTTATTTTCTTGAAAGCCATGATCACACTGACAGCTGATAAGAACCTGCAACCTTGTTCTCTCTGTTCTCTGCAGTGTCTTGAGACTCTCACTCACCGTCAGATGGACATGCAGAAGTTCATCGCTGACGGCTGTCGAGAGGCTCTGCTGGAGGAGAAGAGGCGCTTCTGCTTCCTGGTGGACAAGCACTGCAACTTCTCCATCCAGACCACAGCTTTCCATGACAAGGTTGGTTACTTCAGTTTACACAACTCTAAGGTCTGTTCACACCAAGAACGAGAACTCTAACAATGAAGTTTATTCAGTTGCACGCTTTATTGGATGGATTTTGATTGGCTGTCAAGATTTATATTGTCCACTGAATCGCTCTGAAAATGATTCCAGCAACATGTCATTCCTCTGTGTCGTTATAGTTATGGGGGTGATGTGGACTCATGTGGATGTGTAGTAGCCTATTCACAAACTGTTTGCTCAAGCGTAGCGTTTTCTCGGAGTTCACTGTGTAGCTTGCTCCCTCAATCGTGTAGTTCAATTTTCCATATTTATTGTATGTCAGTATCAGTATTTGCTATCTACCATGCACAAATAAAAATGTCACTGAACTTTTGCTGTGTAATTGTAACAATGAGCACTCAAACACACCGAACCAACAATTACTAAAAACACACACAAAAACTGATTTTGCACGGGCACTTTGCACTAGTTATAATGAATGTAGTAAGTCCAGATTGCATTCATACTACTAGCATTTATGTAAGGGTTAATGCCCGACGAGGTGTCCATTGTCAGGTAACCCGCTTATACCATGGTCACTTGCCAAATAACACATTTTTAAAACATTAGTTTATATTTTAATTAGTTTTACAATCGAAATCGAAAGTTTTTACAAACAATAACTTTGTTTCGGAGATATTTATAGTCCGCTCAGCTCGTAGAACCCAGTTTTGTTTTGATACAATAAATTGTAAACGGATACTTTGACTGCCTGTTGCTATGGTTACTCACAGCTGATGTAGCCAGCGCATTTATTTATTCATTTCGAACGGTAAACAGTCAGTTTCACCAGAACTCCTTTACTAGGTGTCCTCTATCACTTTTTAATGGACACCCTGCAGCCAATCAGAATCGAGTATTCACCCAGCCCACGGTATAAACTATATAGAACACACTTTTTTAACGCTCACAAAGTAGGTTAATGTTCAGGTAGATACCCCGGATGAATGTTGTTGGTGTTACAGGACTTGAATTTTGCGTGTTGCGCATAATTGTACTCATTTCCACAGATAAAGCCGCCTCTCAGTACTAAATTGAGAGATTTTTCGCTGCTTATTGTGCTTAAACAGTCAAATACACAAAACAATGTAAGAGTGCCTCTTGGCGAGTCTTCATGTAAACACAGTCAGTTATGTTTTAAGTGAAAGTAAACAGTTGATGTTTAAGACAGTATAATGGATCCGTGCGTCAGGTCTTAAAGTGACAGCAGCATAATAAACCTGCTGCCAAATTATGAGATAACATAAAAAAATATCTATATGGCAGGTTTTCCCCCATGGTATCAATGTCAAAATTGTGGCCAGTGAAAATGTTGAGTGGCTAGTAACTTTGAAAAAGCACTAGACGCAGCGACTACGGAGCAAAAAGAGTTCATGTCAAACCCTGAAGACCTTCATGATTACTGCAGCTGCTCACGTGCTCTCTTTAACTCTTGGATCTGATACCTTCTTGTGTTCTTGAAGGCTCGAGAGCTTCTGTCAGAGAACCTGACCAGCTGGCAGGACAAATGCAGTGACGCTACCAATGTCCCCGACAGCGTGATGTCCATGATTGAAGGTCTGCGCACTCCAGTGGCCAACACTCCTCAGGCGTCTCCATCCCTCCAGCGCCACAGCAGGGTGAGGACACCAACTCCCACACTACATAATGAGTACAGTGTGCAGGCCGGTTGTGTTATGAATTCATACCTGCTTTTTTCTGTACCTGTACAGTCCAACTCGGATGCACTGATTCCGGCTCCTCCATTGCCGCCTCAGACGAGTCCTCTGGCCAGCATGTTCAATCAGGAGTCCCCCAGACAGGAGAGAGAGTCTGGTGAGCATCACCTTACATATTACATAGATTTATCCTTCCAGTCTCACCTCTGTAATCTAAAATCAGCATGAGCTTAGATTTGACCCTGTTACTTTCCTAAAACGTATTCCTGATCTAATTTTGCATGACTAACTTTTTGACATTGTCATTTGTGAAGGCAAGGGAAAATGTTTTGCTATTTATTGTTTTAGGCTACTGTTGTTGGTAATGCGGCCTTTTAAAAAAAAATCTTGCTAATAGTCAATGTGACTTTAATACCAGTTAACATTATAAAGTTATCAGCAATAATAGAGTACATTTTTAGAGGAGTGTTAAAGTTTTAGGTATTTTATTTTACTTTATTTTAGCTTAGTTTCAATCAACAAAATTTATTTTTAATTGTTGTAGTTTTGGATTTAGTTAACAATAACAATACTTTTTGGGGATACACTGAGATGCTTTTTACAGTTCAGTCACAAATATTTAGTTATTTTTGAATATCCTATTCACTTTGTAAAGGCAGTGAATTACAAATTGTTATATACCGTCCAAATTCACACTTGAGCAATTAAATTCAAAGAACTATTGTCCGATATGCCACATTGTCAGCATCTGTTTTCAAATGTATCATTACAAGTGAAGCTTTGAGGACGTGTCGTCTTGTCTTTTCCCCTCTAGAATACTGCAACGAGGACAGTGGATTGTCCAGGTCTGTGTCGATGGCCACTGGCCTCAATCTCACAGACAAAAGACCCAAAGTGCGCACCATTTTCCCCCACAAGTCTGGAAACAACCAGACGCTGCTGAGCTTTGAAGAAGGAGACATCATCACGCTGCTGATTCCCGATGAGAGGGACGGCTGGCTGTACGGAGAGCTGCAGAACACCAAACAGTGAGTGCAACTTGTCTCATTTATAGGAGCTGCGTGGAGATTGACGTCAGAGTTCAGTTTGAGTTCACTTTTTAGCACCACATCTGATTCTGGAGATCTGGTTCATGAGGACGTGTCTATACTTTTTGTAATGACTCAATAATTAATAATAATTTGGCTTTAAAGCTTGATTGTAAACTGCTTATTGCGCTTAAACAGTCAAATACACACAACATAATGTCAAAATGCCGGTCGTGGCGAGTATTCGCGTAAACGCAGTCAGTTATGTTTTAAGTGAAAGTAAACAGTTGAGAAAGAAAACGCATGTGTAACAGAATAATGGATCCATTTGTCAGGTCTTAAAGTGACAGCAGGTTTTGAGATAAAAGCTCAAATTATGAGATAATATTAAAAATATCTATAAAAAAACATTCCCATGGTATCGATGTCAAAATTGTGGCCAGTGAAAATGCTGAGAAGCCAATAACTTTGAAAAAAACACACTAGCCACAGTGGCTGGTGAGCAAAAAAAAGTTAATGTCAAGCCCTGTATGTTATATCAAAATAATATGGAAGTTGGAAGCCAAAATTGTATTAAGTGCCCAGCCCTACGAACTATGTGTTTTTAAGAGCGATGTGCAGGTGAAGTTTGGCTTGTGAACGTCATCCAGTCACAACTCAGATGCACAGATGTGGCTCAGGAGCTGGAGAGATCTCATGTGTACACAGCTGTGGTGGCAGTCTGCAAACCAGCTGTGAAGAAGAAAACCAGTTCATTTGTGTGTCAATCAATGCCACGTGAAACCCTGGAGAGAGAGCAGACGTGGCGGCAGCTTATCTGAGATGCAGAACACAATCTCCCCACGGACCTGAGGACTTTCAGCAGGTGGAGGAGACGTAATCAGAATAACACAGTTATGGCAGAGAAAGCGATCTGAGCACACCAGCAGTCCTGCCAAAAACTGATGTTGTTGGTTTGAGAGAATGCTACCAGATGGCCAAACAGACAGGGTGTGTTCAGAACGCATTCAGAGCCGCCAATGTCTCTGCCACAAGAGTCAAGTGAGAAGATGAAGTTGGAATAGAGCTAGTAAACTTTCAGGATAAAGACAAGTGGTGCAAATACAATTCAAACTTCGCACATTGATTTTTCCTTTGCCTTCCAATGAATCCCTTCTTTATATCTTTGCACTCAGAAGTGAATGCATTTGTTCGCATTAGGGCGTTTTCTGACCTGTAGATCGTTTGCTTTGTTCTGAAACGGGGATTAAAACCTCACAGTTACAGGAATAATTCAGTCATTTACTCAGTGTTTGCATTTTGGTTAATCTGTAGTGACTCACTTAGTTGTTTATATGTGTTGGTGGTGTTCTGCAAACTTGTCTGAACCCTATAGGGAACGATTCATGAAGTCAGACTTGCAAACCATTAATACGTGCCAAATTACACGCAAGCACCATTTGCTAAATGAGGCATTTTACAGCACTACTACGACCTGTTCAGACAAAATGACTGAGTGCTTCTATTTAAAGAAAACTTCAGACTGATTGACGGTTCATATTAATAATACATTTGCCAGGTCAATTAAAATGTCCTCTCTTGCTCTTAAATGCCCAGCAGGAAATGGTCTTAAAATCACTGGTGAAACTTTCCGGCTCATGTCTACAGATCATTAGCCGCGTTTCCAGTACAGATTTTACTGTGTAAACCCGTCTATTGGTCCAATGGGGGTTACCAATAGTACGGGGAAGGTTTCTCTGCGCGTTACTGTCTTTCCTTTTACGCAACACAACAAGATTAAATGGAACACAATTATCATATGTATTTTCTCGTTATTTCATCTGACTCCATAAATGATATCTGGGCATCATTAAAACATGAACGAATGTTTGATTATTCTCTTAAACTCTCTTTATATTTTACCCGCTTAGATCAGGAAACTATATCGCTTCGAGTTCCTTACCCAGGTCTCTGGCACAAGTGGTCAGCCCCGAAGATCAGAAGCTGAGGCAATTGGCTAAATATCTAGGATTTGCCGTAATCCAACGCGCAACAATCGAAGATATTTTTATCTAGCCCCCTTAGATGCCCTTCAGGATACTTAATTCAATAATTTTGCTTTAGTAGGTTTTGGCCACCATTAAAGACACCAGTAGATCAACTTTACTTCTCTTTAATAGCTTTGGATTAGCCAAGCCCGTGATTATTCACGTACACTTATCTAAAGTAACATTAAATTAGAACAGAAGTCATCGGGCGCGTCCAAGCTAGGTTGACCAACCATCTGCTAATTCTAGACGGACAAACCCATCCTCTCATCCAAGTAGCCTGCACACTTTCTGATATCGGTTATTAGCCGTCGCTAATCTCTGACGCAACCTTGTGGTAATATACGGATCCGTTAATCTTATTTGGGAAAAACAAATCTCAGAGTCGTTCAGAATAAAATCAAACGTTTACAATTTATTGACCAGGTAATGAAGCAATAGTTCAAAATCCAATTTGCAAGAATAAAATCATCAGTTAATCATAACATAACAATAATTCAGGAATCAAAGAATTTGTAGAAATTATTACCTGACAACAACAATTACACACAGCGGTTGTGTGGGCAGTCAACCTACAGACTCCTCGAACCTTTCTGCCCCTTTTCCTTATATACCCAGATAATTCAATATTCTTTCCAAATGGTGGCGTCTGTCATTATAATTCGATTTTGGTTCCCTATTCAGGGATTCACACTGAGAGATCAGAATTTGTACTTGAATAGGTTCTTGTTTTACATACAGGAGGTATAGTCTTAAATGGAGGATCTGGGGGAGGGAAAACACCTTTAAGGGACACATCACTTTTCTCATATTTTATAACTTCTTTTAGCTTTTCATCATGGTTGGGAGAGTGAGACCATTTTACCAGGCGCACTGAGACACTTTAAAAGATATCAAACATGCATATATACTTCTTGTACATAGTTTACATTGCATAGGTTTTCAGTGTATTTCAGTTGAGGAGGAGGAGGGGGGATGAAGGGGGGAGATAGTGTGTGTGAAGTGTGAACTGCCCTGTGTGCTGCGTCTCTGAAATCCCTGTTGCATATGCAGGAGATAGTTCAAGTGTTAAAGGGATAGTTCACTTTGAAATTAATTTTTGATATGTTTTAGCTTACCTCAAGGGCATCCAAGATGTAGGTGTCTTTGTTTCCGCAGTAGTTTCAATTTTGATATTTTTAGGTCAAACCGTTCTTGTCTGTCAGTCATATAATGCATGTCGATGGTCACTGGCTCAAAACACAAGCACAGAGTCCAAATTAAAACAATTCCCCATCGTCCAAATGAAACAATTCCCCATCATAAGTACACATTGATGGCCTAAGACACGAAACGAGCGGTTTGTGTGAGAAAAGGAACAGTATTTATATCGTTGTTATCTCTTGAACACAGCACACGTCCAAATGATCTGACGGCGCGGGCGGGTATATAGATGTATACACTAGATGTCGCTTGGCTACGGTTTCGTTCCAATGAACTGCAGTAGCCAAGCGACATCTAGTGTATATATCTATACCCGCCCGCGCCGTCAGATCATTTGGACGTGTGCTGTTTTCAAGAGATAACAACGATATAAATACTGTTCGTTTTCTCACACAAACCGCTCGTTTCGTGTCTTAGGCCATCAATGTGTACTTATGATGGGGAATTGTTTCATTTGGACGATGGGAATTGTTTTAATTTGGACTCTGTGCTTGTGTTTTGAGACAGTGACCATAGACCTGCATTATATGACTGACAGACAAGAACGGTTTGACCTAAAAATATCAAAATTGAAACTACTGCGGAAACAAAGACACCTACATCTTGGATGCCCTTGAGGTAAGCTAAAACATATCAAAAATTAATTTCAAAGTGAACTATCCCTTTAATTCTCAGGAGGGCCTTTTGTTTCATCGAGGGGTCGACCAGACACACTGGCACCAGCCTTACAACTGTGATATTTTACTGCAATATTTTACTGCAATATTTTACTGCAATATTTTATAAATGTCGATAAAAAACTATTGCGAAATGGCGGCGTTTCCCTTAACAATTTCCCTCACATTTTTTCTTCCATGTTTTAATTTTAAACCAGTAAAGCTCTGTAGTGTAGAGTTATTTGCTGGATACACTATAAGGTCTTCAGACCAATTTGGTTTCTACGTTCTTGAAAGAATCAGCACAGATGATTTTCTACAAAACTAGCCAATACAGTCCTTTTAAGAACATAAAATGCTTCTCTGATCTTTTTTTTTCTTTCTTTTTTTTTTTTTTACTTTGCTGAAAAACCTGTTGCACACAATCTTCTGTCATCTGATTTATAGTTTATATGTTTTCAGCAAGTAAAATACCTTTTAGTGCAATTGTAAATGCGTCCCTCTTCAGGTCGTGGTTCACACGTATTTACACTGTGAAAGCTTTACTGATTTAAAAAAAAAATATATATATATATATATATTAGGGCTGTCACGATGTTAGATTTTTCACACCACGGTTATTGTGGCCAAAAGAATTCACGATATCAATATATCGCGATATCTTTAGAATCTATTGGGGGGGGATACTCAATCTATGGCAAATTTTTGTGAAGGAAGACAAGCATGTGAAGTTTATCTGGTTTCAAACTGAAGCCAAACACTGTCTGAAGGTTTCCTGAAGAACTGAAAAGCTCTTAAACCTGTTGTTGCACTGGCGCCAATAAAGTCATGCAGATAGCAGATTTGAATAAAAAAACCAAGTGCAAATACAAATACAAAAATAAGATGAGTAAAGAAAACGGGGTTCTTAATTTTAATAATCACCCTTTATTAAATATATGAACACAGAAACCCCCTGTTAACAGTTAATGTCACGTTTCCCATTCCATGATGACTAGTAAAATAATAGCCGCGTCGCGTCTATGACAACTCGAGGTATTGCACACCGGACACGCACTTTCTCAGTTTATGGCCAGCAATATCATTATGTTTAAGGACATTATGGAATTGAGATAATGTCTGAACTATGTTATGATTATACTGTACAATTAAATACAATAGTTGCTGAGTCTGTGATCTGAACACTTTTTTCTGCGCTCTGTGTCGCAGCAGGATTTTGAACAAGGTCCTGAGCCGTTGCTGGGCGCCGCGGACAGACGCCGAATAGAACCGCGCTGTGCTTCTCGTCCGGTGTGTGTACACTCATACAGAATGTGTTCGAATTTTAAAGACGTGGCGCTGCGCTTCTCGTCCGGTGTGCGACCACCTCTAAGGTGCTGTTTTCTTTGAAGCCGAAGAACTCTGTTGTTAATACTGGCGAGCTCAGCTTACTTTTTTCGGGTGTGGACAGAGTGTTTCACTCTAGCTGCGCGGGCGCGGACGAGCGCTGCGTCTAGAAAACGCCAATATCGCCAATGCCGGTATATTGTATTGCTCTAAATTAACATGATGTCGATATTTCATGCTTTGAATATCACGATTATCGTCAATACCGGTATATTGCGACACCCCTAATATATATATATATATATATATATATATATATATATACTAACTTTTATAGTGTTAGTTATATTTCAAGATGAAATATAATCTATTCCTATTACGAGATGAGTGTTTTACTAGACTAAAGCAATTCTTTAAACAAGTTTACAAAAAAACTCTTCAAAATTTATCAAATGTGATCCTTCAGGCTTTTGAGCAATGTGTATCTGTCCATCTCTCAATCATCATTGTATTGCATTGCATTATATGTTTTAAACCTACAGAGCTTTAATCATAAAACCTAAGCATTTAAAAACCATCTGACTACTGATATTTATATGCATTTTATAAGGATCTGCTATACCGTTATAAAGATCTCACTGATTTACATCACAAGATATCAGGATTTCATCATACTTTTTGACCCTATGAATATCAGCAACTGCACCAAATAATAAACATATATTACAATGCATATTTTTGCTCAGTTTTGGTCTCTGAATAAAAGTGAGGTGTTTTTTTCCCCTCTAGTTTGAGCTTCATTACTCTCACTATATCATACTAGACGAGCCATGAAAGCCTGATGTATCAGATATAATATAAAACATTAAACATAGAGCCTTTCGAAAAAATCTGAAAAAGTCATATATAACTTCAAAAGAGTACATAAACCTCCATACAAGACGCTATTTGTCTTTCCCCGTGCCTATCAGGGGTGGAGGCCATTCTAGTAATAGAGTTTCCTATCTATATTTACATTCCCTCAGATTATAAGAACATAAAGTCCTGAGGAGAACGCTCACACCAAGACAAACACTGCCATTGTGTTTGAAGTAACGACAGGCTATGTGCATTTGATGACCTCACACTTGGATTTCCTTTCTGAGAATTGCTTTCAAAACGCTTCTCTCTGTGTTTTTATGTCCCAGAATGTCCAGACTGTGTTCAGTAAACACAGTGTGGACATTATAGCATGTATAACAGATAAAAGCATCCACTCTTTTTTCCATTTTAGTGGTTTATGCTGTCTGTCTGTCTGTGTGTGTTTTTACAGGCGGGGCTGGTTTCCATCATCTTACTGTCGTGCATTCACAGAGCCAGCAGTAAATAACAGGTAATCAGAAACCACACACACACACACACACTAACACGGTTCTTTGTTGTCCTGATTAGCTCTGATACCGATCGCTGCGCCTCGGAAGAGAAGGAAACACAAGCTTCACAGCAGTCAAGCCCTATTTTAAGACGTTTACAGCCATTATCTCAAAAAACACATCCTCAGATTTTAGATTCTTTCTGTATTGCGTGGATCAACAAAAGGCGGGAAAGAAGCTTGACAAAAAAACAAACAAAAAAAAAGCCGTGTGTGTTTTCAAACAGGTTTCCTGAACACTCCCCATATCCATTTAGGGCTCGAATTTTGGCGCGGGTATTGCACATCATTTTAAATGTTCTCGCAGGTCTCTCACTTTTAATGCGAGGAAATTCCCGCAAACATTCATTCACTTTAGCATGTAGGTTGTATGAGTCAATGAATCTACACAGATTATAAAATCATTTTCTGCGAGACGCAATTTCTCTCTCTCTCTCTCTCTCTCTCTCTCTCTCTCTCTCTCTCTCTCTCTCTCTCTCTCTCTCTCTCTCTCTCTCTCTCTGTCTAAATGGGTTGCACAAGGCAAGCGCCGCAGTGTTGCATCGTCACTAAAGTTTATAATTTGCCCGTCTTTTTAAGTCTTAGCTATTTAAACATTCAAGCGATATTATTATATATATTTTTTTTTACTATTCAGGTCTTGCGCGCTCTCTGAAAGATGGTTTTCTCTTCGCACATAAATAAGGCCGCGTCACAAACAGCTCGCAGTGAGTTATTTTTAGTGGATTTTAGCGATTTCATTTGTATTAAATTATGTCAAAATTCCGGTCTTGGCGAGTATCCTCGTAAACACAGTCGGTTATGTCTTAAATAAACATAAAACGCATAATGAAAATAGTATAATGGATCCACGCACTAGCTCTTAAAGTGACAACATGTGTCTGTCAGTAATGTTGATAAAACAACAAAAGATAGCTTTAATTGTAAGAAATGAGGATTAATAGCCTATGTATTTAATTTAGTCAGGACTAAAATACCTATTTTAGTCTTTTAGTTTAACTAAACTAAACCGTGTTAGTTTACATTTGATTACTTTACTCAGTAATGCTAGTGTTAGACCTAAAAACTTTTCTTTATTTCTCTTTATTTGTACTATTGTATTTATTTGTGCTCCTTTTTTCAATTTAATTCAGATATTAAAATCAAGCTTCCCTGTGTTGTGTAAACTCTTAACAACGAAATTACCCCATTGTAAAAACACAATGAGTGAGCAAACATTTAGGTGAGATAAATGTAATAAAAAAATAAATACCCCCCATAAGAATCACCTAAGGCGGGAATTCCCCCCCATTTTCCAAAGCGAAATTCAGGCCCTGTCCACTTGAACAGTCAATGCAGTATTGCTGTGTCTGGCTCAAATAAACAGAGCAATGTTTTAATAACATAAATAGCATTGGTATACTCCACCCAAAAAAATTCAATTCTGTCATTTACTCACCCTGATGTTGTTCCAAAAACAAAGGAATATATTCTGAAGGAATCGGTTCCCATTGACTTCCATCGAATGGCCCAAAAAATATAATGGAAGTCAATGGGAACCGAAAAAGTTTGTTTACCAATATTGTTCAAAATATCGTCTTTTCTGTTTGACAGTTCCTACAGGTTTGGAACAACATGCGGGAGAGTAAATGATGACAGGTTTTTGGTTCAATTATTTGATTAGCTGCAGATTTTCCACACTCTCTGACTGTCATGCTGTCAGCAGAGAGTGAACCACTAGAAATAGGCTTACCCGGACTGACCCAGGCGTGCTTTATAAGACTTCTAATCCCCTGTGCTCTTTCCCACTGACGTTATTCACAGTGTACTGTGTGTGTGTAAGGTAAGATCATGCATCTACCTCAGCTGATGTTTGCTTGAAGAACACAAGACTTGATGCTTTCTGATGTCAAATGAAATCTGAAATCCTTTCCCCTTGGACCCTGAGGGGTCCCTGTAATGCCTGATCAAAAAGCCTTTTGTGTTGCTGATTATGAATGGTAGCATGTTGGAAATACACTGCAAACGCTCACGACGTAACCAAGTACAGAAACGCGCTGCAGATACTCACAACGCAACCAAATAAACACACATGACAAATATTCACAACACAACCAAACAAATACACATGACAAATATTCACAACACAACCAAACAAACACACTTCAAATACTCACAATGCAACCAAAACCAGAAACACACTGCAAATATTCACAATGCAACCAAAACCAGAAACGCACTGCAAATACTCACAATGCAACCAAAACCAGAAACACACTGCAAATATTCACAATGCAACCAAAACCAGAAACGCACTGCAAATATTCACAATGCAACCAAAACCAGAAACACACTGCAAATATTCACAATGCAACCAAAACCAGAAACGCACTGCAAATATTCACAATGCAACCAAAACCAGAAACGCACTGCAAATATTCACAACGCAACCAAACAAACACACTTCAAATACTCACAATGCAACCAAAACCAGAAACACACTGCAAATATTCACAACGCAACCAAATAAAGAAACGCACTGCAAATACTCACAATGCAACCAAATACAGAAAACGTGCTGCAAATACTCACTACGCAACCAAAACCAGAAACACACTTCAAATACTCACAATGCAACCAAAACCAGAAACACACTGCAAATATTCACAACGCAACCAAACAAACACACTTCAAATACTCACAATGCAACCAAAACCAGAAACACACTGCAAATATTCACAACGCAACCAAATAAAGAAACGCACTGCAAATACTCACAATGCAACCAAATACAGAAAACGTGCTGCAAATACTCACTACGCAACCAAAACCAGAAACACACTTCAAATATTCACAACGCAGCCAAACACAGAAACACACTGCAAATACTCACAATGCAACCAAATACAGAAAACGTGCTGCAAATACTCACTACGCAACCAAAACCAGAAACACATTGCAAATATTCACAATGTAACCAAATACAAAAACATGCTGCAAATATTTAAAATGCAACCAAACGCGCTGCAAATTTTAACATCCTGATTGTATGTGAGTATTTGCAGTGTGTTTCTGTATTTGGTTGCATTGTGAGTATATTTGCTGTACGTTGTCAAACTGATGTTTTCTTAATTTGTTGGTGTTTTTTTTGTTTTTGTTTTTTGATTTGCATGTTTTCTTCAGTCGCAGCGCATTGAGCTCTCTTGGCCACCGTTGATTCCCTTTATACCACCCAAAGCTTATAACATTGAACTGTGTATTCACTATACATTATTTGTTAAGAGTAATAAATGCAGAAGGATAAAGGATAAGGATCAAGTGTTCTGATGGTGACTTGATTGTTTGTTGCAGTATTGCTGGAAACCCTCCGATGCGCAGTAAGAGCGTGGCCAACCTCATGCAGCAGGACCCAGAGGACTACGCGATGGTTCTGCCTCCAGCGGACTACAGCGATCCGCCCGTCAGGAGAAACTCCACCAAGAGTCTGATGCAGACATACACCCCACACACTGAAAACTCGGTCAGTCTTCTTCATCTTCCTCCTCATCTCTCCCCCCTATACACACACTGAATGATCACTTTATAGTTCAGATTATGGTTGATCTTTGTTTGACTTCTGGTTGTCGTCCCGCCGGCGATTAAAATAGGCCAAAAGATCACATTTACTTACATTGAACTGTGGTGAGAGGGTGTAAATAACCTCCCAGGACACATAGCATCATGGCTGTGAGTTTCCATTGGCAAGCATCAAAAAGTACAAGTCTATGTAAGCTCTAAATGCTGTTATTAATAGGGTAGGCTGTGTTCATTTGATTTAGCTCAGAACAATTGAGGCTCATGTGAAGTCCTCTCAGGTATAGGTGTGGGTATAAATGTGTCACAGGCCGTGCCTTGTATACAGTCATGGTCCTTGTGTCTGAGTGGATCAGAGGATCAGGATCACTTTAAAGAGGATTGCCGGTGGAGCAAAGCTAAATCCAAACTGCTCACATAGACGAGTGACACCTGAGTGGCAAAGAAATCTACCCATTCAAACCCACCAATCCCACTGTTTATTTTGACCTCATGAGACCGAGTCGTTGTTCGGCAGATGTAGCTGACAGATCATATTACAAATTGTAATGGGAGTGGGAGATAGGGCAGTATGACTAATGCAAGTTTTGCTGGAAATTCAACTCCCAAATGCATTTATTACATAAGCATGTACTAATAACATCTACGTGGTTATGTTATGTAATATCTACATAAATAATTAAGTAACTTAATAAATAAATAAGTAATAAATAAGTAACTACTACATAAATAAGTAACTTAAAAGCTGCAAACCCAAATATAAGATTATTCATAACAAAATAAATGATATGTCTGACATATGAGCAAAAACCAGCTTCACATTATGAAGCACTTGTTTAAAACCAAGATCTAAAACTGCATGATAAAAAGATTGGACGCATTTTGAATCTGTTGTAAAATGGCTGATGTAAACACACACGCCTACAAACCTGTGACATGTGACCACACATCAGTTGAACTCTATTAATGCACCATATTGCTTGACTATGTTTACACCGGACAACATGACCTGAGAAGCAATACCTGATATATATATATATATATATATACAGTACCAGTCAAAAGTTTGGAAACACTACTATTTTTAATGCTTTTGCAAGAAGTCTCTTATGCTCATCAAGCCTGCAGTTAAAAAAAAAAAACACAGTAATATTATGAAATATTATTACAATTTAAAATAATGGTTCTCTTTTTTTAATATATTTTAAAATGTAATTTATTTTTGTGATGCAAAGCTGAATTTTCATCAGCAAGTACTCCAGTCTTTGGTGTCTTATGATCCTTCAGAAATCATTCTAATATGATGATTTGATACTCAGTTATTATCAATGATGGAAACAGTTGTGCTGTTTAATATATTTTTTTGGAATACTTTTTTCAGGATTCATTGATGAGTAAAACGTTAACAGCATTTATTCATAAAAACAGCATTTATTCAAAATAAAAACATTTCTAACAATATAAATCGTTACCATCACCTTTTATCAATTTAACGCATCCTTTTTGAATTAAAGTACTAATTTCTTAAAAAAAAATAAAATTATTGTTCCCAAACTTTTGAACGGTAGTGTATATTGTTACAAAAGATTTCTATTCTAAATAAATACAGTTCTTTTTAACTTTTTATTCATCAAATAATCCTGAAAAAAGTATCTCAGGTTATAAAAAAATATTAAGCAGCACAACTGTTTCCAACATTGATCATAAATCAGCATATTAGAATGATTTCTGAAGGATCATAAGACACCAAAGACTGGAGTACTTGCTGATGAAAATTCAGCTTTGGATCACAAAAATAAATTACATTTTAAAGTATATTAAAAAAGAGAACCATTATTTTAAATTGTAATAATATTTCATAATATTACAGTTTTTTTTTTTTTTTTTTTTTTTTTTTTAACTGCAGGCTTGATGAGCATAAGAGACTTCTTTCAAAAACATTAAAAATAGTAATGTTTCCAAACTTTTGACTGGTACTGTATATATAAATATATGAAGAGTTCAGATGCAAAAGCCTCTAAGTGCCATCTGAAAATTTCTTCTTGAATGATCATTTTTATCAAGCTTGTATATTTAAGTTCAGTAATTTCGCTTAAATTGCAATGAAAATGACCTATTAATTGTCATTTAAGTGAAATTACTGAACTTAAATATACGAGTTTGATAAAAATGATCATTCAAGAAGAAAATTTCAGATGGCACTTAGAGGCTTTTGCATCTGAACTCTCCATATATATGTGTATGTATATATATATATATATATATATATATATATATATATATATATATATATATATATATGTATATGTATGTGTGTGTGTATATGTATATGTATGTGTATGTAACAGATGTGCGTGTTTATTTTAGCACGTCCATCAGTGAAAAACACACTACAACCTGTAAAACATTGAAATAAATATCAGTAAATAAGGGTAACCTAAATAATATTAGTTAAATATTATTTGCATCATAGTCTACCGCTCTGCGCTTAAAAATGGAGTGTGCATTCAAGCGATTTAATAGCATATTGATATGGGCTCCCTGATGCCCTCAAATTAATAATATAATTACCCAACTATATAATTGTAAGAGAACGCAAAAGGATTGAAATCTAGTGTAATTTCCTTTCCGAACATGGTATTCGGCTTGGGGTATATCCCTAATGCTGATCTTTTTTTTTCTTTTACAAAGTACTACTGCTGCCCCGATGGAAATTTTATAACTATTCCATAAAAGTAATGTCTGGACTTTCCCTGGAAAGGAAATATCGAGAGCGGACCTCTTGGAACATTAATTTGACTACAGTATTATGCCATGGTCTGACTGAAAACTCGATTCAGACTGGCTGGAAGCCAAAGCATTAAATCACAGGTAGTTCCAGTTCAGAAGCACAGAAACTTGTTATTAAACGTTTTGAATGCACTCTGCTTTTTTTGTCGAATGGTTATATGCCTCCGGGAGCTGCATGGAGTTATGATCATATGCGTATGCAGAATTATTGGATCTGACTTGAGCCTCGGGTGCGTTGAAATACTTGTTCAGCTAGGATGTGATGCGTTCTAATCAAAACTATGAGATTAGCGAAGAAGTAAGAATTACTGTACCAATATTTTTCCCACTAAAACGTTATTCTATTTCTAAGTTATGAATAATTATGATACATTTTTTTTTTAAATAATTGTTAAATGAGTATATGCTTTGATTTAGTTTCCATAGTGAACAAGTGAATAGTGATATATTTACCATAGTGAATATTTACCTATAGCAGCTAATAATCTCGCACATTCACAGAAAATAGCTTAGAAAAATAAGGTTGATATAGAACATACTTTTCAAACGGTCACAATTGTAATTACGTGTGATGTGGGTGATAGTCGGGGGGGGGGAAGGCAGCTTTAGATCTGAAAATTGCAAGTTTCTCTACTGTATAGTAGGCGAAAAACAGCATGTGAAAATACTATATGAGAATTCACGGTATTCATAAAACTAGGTGAAAAGTACCCGGGTGAACCTGGCAAGATTCTGAAGTGCGCGTCCGAATGAACAATATTCTGACGAATGTAGTAAATACTTTTCTAACATGCACAAAGTAATTACTTCTCACTGAATCTGAAATCGCATCTTTTGAGTATGCAGCTAGCGTATGACGTTTCTAACATGACAAGATATCCTAAAACACGGTAGCCCATTTTATTTGCATGCATGCAAACGCACGAGGCAGAACTGTGGGCAGGGACACGTTCCCACCAATGGATGTAAATGATGCTGTTTTGTTTATTCCCAGAAGTTATTGCGCCCACATCGATTTTCACACGAGCAGCGCGTTACGTAAAGCCAGCAACGCAACACCAGCACTGCGTCTTGTCACGGTCCATATCTGTTGTATTATGCTAATGTTAGTGGTAGGGCTAGTCTAATGAGACGCGTGAACTCTTTCCAGGGCTGTTCATTTAATGAGGTCTAATGCCTCTGCAAAAGTGTTATTTGCTTGGAGGAAGCCCTGATTTGTGATATTTGTGGGGTGCGGGTGTCAATGGCCAGGCTGTGAAAGTGGATACTGCTCTCTCTGGACGCGGTGAAATATTAATCGCTCACCAAATCCTCGGCCAAGCCAGCCTCGGCCTCCCGTCACACACATACACACACTTACATCCGGGCCACGGCTCAACCTTTCCGATGGAATTCCACACGGACTTCAACTTGAAACCTGCTCCTCGCAGGTCCACGCATTAATTTGCCCCGTCGGCACCACGACTGTGGCTCACCTCCTGATACTGCGCACACAATAGAGCCAGACCTGTAGGTGTGAAGCCCTGTTGTTCGGCACCTGTCCTCCCTGCCGAGGCTTGGCGAGGGACTCGTGCCATGCAGTTACTCAAGCCAAGCTCGTCTATCCAGCCTGGAAAGCCGGGGTTAACACGGACACTTCTTCGTAAAAGCTTCCCTGTATTAGTGGCTGTTAAGCAGGAAAGGAGATCTTCCTGTTCAAGCGAAGCAGAGGCTGTATTTTTCCACACACACACACACACACAGTGTTTTATTTACAGGTGAAGAAGGCATTGTGAAAAAATGCTCCCTACTTGGCTTTCTGAGTGTGTGTGAAATAAAAAGAAAACCGCAGAGACTGATGCAAGACTGACAATAGATGTGAATTTCACTGTTTTTCAATGACACTGTAGCCATGAAAGAGACCACGCCTGAACGCACGACTGCAGTCTTACCGGATGGTACAAGAACACAAAGTAGTGTCTAACCAGATTAAGACGATTTATATGTCCATGTTGATGATATAGACAAGATCTTGCTGAATATGCACAGCTGGACGACAGCAGTGGATCGATATGATGCCAGATGCCCACTAAGTGAATGAAGAGGCATCTGTTGCCTGTGTTCGGTTAGTGAGGTGCACAACTGCCCTCTGGTGGAGACCGGCTCTGCGCAGATCACACACACACACACACACACTATTACTCAAGTACTGCTGTTACTCATACTCAAGGCTATGCATTTCAGCAAATCACTTAAATTCAACATGAATGATGCCTCAAATTGTGTCAGAGTTGATCAGATTCAGGGTTTTGAGCAAAAAAAATCCCACAGATTTACAACAAAGGAGAGACTGAAGTAGAGCTGCACGTTTTCTGGAGATTTTTCTGATAAAAACGGTTAATATTATTATTATTATTACTAACTAAAAAAATCTTAAACAAAACAGGGAACACTACTATTGTAATATTTCTCTGTAAAATAAAAAGAGTATTTTATAAAATACAGGTTTATTTCACAGTATGACTAAAATTACAATACTAATATTTATGGCTGTTTTAATTATTTCATTTCCAATCAGAAAATCTGATTTCATTTTTTCTAAAGCTCCAGATTTGCTGTCCTTGTTTGTAGAGCTGCACTATTTTGCCCCCCAAAAAAAGCAAATATTTATTATATATGACAATAGTAATAACAATTATTAATATTAAGTAAAACTATTTAACAAAACAAGGAATATTACTATTATGATATATAAGTGTAACATAAAAAAATAGTATTGAAGAAAACTTTTTTTTTTATATATTACAGTATAAATGTAAAATTACAATCCTGATCATTTTGGCTGCCATAATTCATTTTCAAATATTAAACCATCAGTTAATTTTGATTAAAACACTGCATGGAGCCCTTAAAGCTTCTCATTGCAAGTAATGTGAAGATGGTCGGCGCATGTTGCGTCCCAATTGCACATTAAAAGCGACTCAGTGCCGAGATGAGTTTGTGTGTAGCAGCACTTTCTGTGTATCAAGCCCGATCACGAGCTGCTCGTGTGTCAAAGAACACTCTGAAACACACGGAGCATATATTTTTCAATTAAATCCCAGCCTTTGATTTTTGTCACGATTTTATTCCGCTCTATCACGCAGCCCGACACTGAAGTCGTCTCGGCAGGCCAGAAGATCACAGAGATTAGTGGATGGACTCTTGACATCAGTCAGTAAACTAAAACATTGTGTTGTGGTTCTAGGTGGTTATGTCTGCTTTTAAATTTGCATCTTGTGATATTTTGAGTATTGCTTTGTTTATTGATTCCGTCTCTTATGCATGCGTTTTGCATATGCATGTGACAGCGGCTGAGGCATAAACGTGCACGCAAAGTCCTAGACAGCATTTACAGCCAATGAAAGACTCGCTCTCAGCTGACACTTTCAGTTTTCTGCACTCTTACCTGATGACGGTAATCAGATCGCGTGCGCTTCTTTCATACCCGTCACAACAGTCACACAGCTTTAACGTACTCGTGTTTCCAGCAGGGCTAGATTCCAGACATTCAGTGAGCTCAACTATTCCTGTTAGACATCAAACCTGAATGTAGGAATGTCTGACCTTCCACACTATTTAGACCAGCTCTGATGTTTCTTTTATTGACGTTTAGGGCCGATTGATAGCGCACCACCATACTACTCAGAATATGTCTGCGTTATATTAGTGTAAACTGCACATTATGAAAAATTTCAGTATGCATGGAATACATAAATTATCTACTACATTTGCCAAAATGTACATCCAAAGCACACTGTATCCCACAATGCAGTGCACTCAACTTGACCCTCCATTTCCAGTGTGTGATTTAAAGGAACCAGAAGCAATGGATCATGTTTCATGCTGATTAGACATCCAAATGTTAAGAAATGCATGCACAAAATTGGATTAAATAGACAAATGTTTGTGACCCTGGACCACAAAACCAGTCACATGGGAATTTTTTTTGAAATTGAGATTTATATACCACATGAAAGCTGAATAAATAAGCTTTCCATTGATGTGTGGTTTAGGATAGGACAATATTAGGCCGAGATACAACTATAGACTGAAGATCTGGAATCTGAAGGAGCAAAAAAAATTGAAACATTGAGAAAATCTCCTTTAAAGTTGTTCATTTATGTTGGCGATTGTGCTGCATTCACTCACACAAATACATGTTTTACATATTTATGGTAGGAAATTTACAAAATGTCTTCATGGAACATGATCTTTACTTAATATCCTAATGATTTTTGGCATAAAAGAAAAATTGATAATTTTGACCCATACAATGTATTGTTGGCTATTGCCACAAATATACCCGTGCGTCACAAATATGTTTTTTTTTTTTTTTTTTTTTTACTATTCCACTTGCTGAATTAAACATGGAACAAAATGAGGTCAAGTAACAACAAAGAAGCACATGACTATTCAAAACTTTTCTTGTTGCATACTCATTCATTCACATACTTGTTTTTGAGTATAGAGTATAAACTGTACAGTACTGCTAGAATGAGTGTCTTTCTCAGACTGCTGTTTTATTCACAGCTCTTAAATGTTATTCGCCCAGTGAGATGAACACGTTCTGCTAATCACTGAGCTCATAGATCGAGGTCTACTCTGTAGATGTGTGACGTGTTCTGCTCTTTGTGTCCTGTAGGTCCCTCTGTCAAACGGGCTGCCGAAGCATCCTATTTTTGGGTGAGTATTAATGGATCATGTTTGTTGTCTGTCATCGATGCCTTGTGATGTGACTCAACTGGCGAATTGATATGCAATTAAAAGATTTTTTGACAGTGATTTATTCACTTCCAATCAGTCGAGAGCAGCCACACAGGCTTAGGACTTTCATCTCTTGCTGAATAATGGGGGAAAAAATGAATTATCTTGACACACTAAAATATCGTAGTTTTGGGGCTAAGTAACCACCCCATAAACTGCATAGCAACACACTTTTAACTATTCAGAACCAGACTAGACTGTTGAGGAAAAAAAAATTAAAAGATGGATGACATGTCTCCAAATGAACCCAAAATATCCCAGAAATGGCCTTTGACATTGTGCGCCGATGACGTCATCTGGAGTCTGCATACATGGCTCCACACTGAGACCTTTTTTTTTTTTTTTTATGCCGATGTGACAAAATGTTGTTAGTGGTTGCACTGGTGCCACCACCACGTTGCCCAACCAGAGGTGGACAGTAACAAAGTACATTTACTTGAGTACTGTACTTAAGTACACTTTTTGAGTATCTGTACTTTACTTGAGCATTATTATTTCTGGAAACTTTTTACTTTAAAGGGATACTCCACTTTTTTTGGAAATAGGCTCATTTTACAACTCCCCCAGAGTTAAACAGTTGAGTTTTACCGTTTTCGAATCCATTCAGCCGATCTCCGGGTCTGGCGGTACCACTTTTAGCATAGCTTAGCATAATGAATTGAACCGGACAAGACCATTAGCATCTCTCTCAAAAAAAAATAACAAAGAGTTTCGATATTTTTCCTATTTAAAACTTGACTCTTCTGTAGTTACATCGTGTACTAAGACCGACGGAAAATGAAAAGTTGCGATTTTCTAGGCTGATATGGCTAAGAACTATACTCTCATTCATGCATAATAATCAAGAAACTTTGCTGCCGTACCATGGGTGAAGCAGGCGTAATGATATGACGCAGCGCATGCCGCCTGATAATAGGCTACTGAGCTGGGGACTATTATCAGGTGCTGCGTCATATCATTACGGAAAAATATCGAAACTCTGTAAATTTTTTTGAGAGAGATGCTAATGGTCTTGTCCGGTTCAATTCATTATGCTAAGCTATGCTAAAAGTGGTACCGCCAGACCCGGAGATCGGCTGAATGGATTCGAAAACGGTAAAACTCAACTGTTTAACTCTGGGGGAGTTGTAAAATTAGCCTATTTCCAAAAAAAAGTGGAGTATCCCTTTAACGTTACTCCACTACATTTCTGTCAAGGTCCTCGAGTAGAAAGTAGTAACGTCAGTCAGGGGATGATTTTGGTTGCATTTTGGTTGGAAATTAAAGTCAGGTTGACATCAGAACACGATTGATGTTGGTTTCTGGCGTCAACACGATTTTCATTTTCAACCACAATACAACGTCTGTCCAACGTTGGAGATTAACGTCAATCTGACGTTGGATTCTGACATCAACCTGATTTTCATTTTCAACGTTGGGTTTGGTCTTCTAAATGCGAATTTTGTCATTGTTTTGGAGCACACTAGCTTATAGATAACAGTAAGGCTAACATATTCATACTAAAAGCCAAAAAACATTAAATAGGGCACTATTTGAGGGAACAGCCATTTTGGGTGTCCGAAACCATTGTGGACGTTATTGAGTGACTTATTCAATCTCACATTCAATCCCACTACTGGAACTGTGGTCTAGAAATACATGTGATATTGATATGAGGGTAGGAAGGCAGACATAGATTCAACAGCATAAGGTACTGTAAGTATTACATACAACAATGCAACAATAATAAAACAATGCATTGACATTTACTTTTGATACTTAAGTACTTTTAAAAACGAGTACTTCTGTACTTTTACTTAAGTAAAAGGTGCTGTATGTAGGATCCAGCGGCCTCTAGCGGTGATGTTTCAGATTGCAACAACAGCGCTCGTGCTCGTGAAAAGCAATAAAGTTACAACTGTAGTCTTTCACATCAGATAACGTTAGCAAATGGTCGGCGTTAGCTGGCGAACTAATGATGTCTAACTTGAGCCAACTAAAGCACAAAATCACAATATATTTTACATGCTTTGAACTTAGTATTGTTAGCTTACCTGTCCAAAAGGATGAAAGCCAACTCAGGGTCTGTTTTTATACCTAAAACAAAGCGGAGGTCTCTCCATAATTCAAACGCTCTGCCAATGTTGATCCGTGTTTTCGTCCTTTTTTTTTTCTTTTTTTTTTGGAGTTTGTGTTGGAGTCTGTGTTGTGCTGGAGGCAGGTCGTTTTTTGGTGTTATCAGACTCCATGTCGTTAGCTGCAGTGCCGTCGCAATAGACTGTATATATAAAACGGAGAGGCTCGGGAGCGCGCATGCACGTCACATCCGGTGGATTTCGCAGAAAATCCGACCCGGAGACTTCACATAAAAATAGGAATACTGGCCTTCAGAGGTAATAGAAAAACGCGAAAAGTGGATCATTGTAATGTGTGATTACAACCCCTTCACAGACGGGCAATAAAAAAAGGATTCATTTTATAAAAAAAGTTACATACAGCACCTTTAAGTAAAAATCAGTCTTTACAACTTTTACTTGTAACGGAGTAATATTTGACCAGTAGTATCTGTACTTTCACTCAAGTAAGGAAGTTGTGTACTTTGTCCACCTCTGTTTGACGTGCATTTTGACGCTGACGTCAGAAACCGTGAGGAACATTGTGCCATGAACGAACAAGGCTTTTGAATCCACAAATCACCAACATTCACCATGGATTTAATGTAGTAACGCTAACTGTAACCATGACATTGCAGAAGAAATAGTCGAATGTTTCTTACATTATTCATCTCAGGCGTTCGTACAACATTTTGAGAGTGAAATTCAAGCGCTTTTCAAGGGCTTTCAAGTGATTCACACTTTTCTGCAGCACTTCAACGCTGTAAATATTATCCAATTTAAATGTTATTTTTAATGTGATGACCAAAAACATGATTCGTTTGTCTTTCAAAGATTGTTCCCATTTGTAAAAGTTTCAAGATGTAGGAAAACCAACACTTGGTGGCAAAAAAAAAAAAAAAAAACACTTAAATAAATGAAATTACAACTATGACCAGTAGGTGGTGGCAGATGCCATTAGCCATTTCCACTCCCTAAAATAGTTTTTTTTTTCACATGTTTTGCTTTTGAATTGGTATTTAGACATTTTCAGATCATCAAGAAATACATTTTTGCCTAAGTTTGGCACTTTTTTTGTACTTTTAAGTATGAAGTAGGAAAAGTCACATAAGTGTCATTAAAAGGTATTATAGGTATTATAAACGTTCTTCAAATCTGCCGTTGCATACGACCAGCCAGAGTAACAGTCTTGTGTGTCTGCAGGGCAGGAAATCCATTCGCTACGGTAAAACTTCGGCCCACGGTCACCAACGACAGATCAGCCCCCGCCATCTGATCGACACCACAGCTGGCCTTCATGCACTGCAGTGAACACACACATTCCCCACAGGGCTTGCTGGAGTCAGACAGAGACCCTCTGCTGAGGATGCTGGGATTCACAGTAACACACTGAAGCACACAGACACTGCATACTGTTGAACCACTATTTATACCTGTCCCCCTTAACCTCCTCTCTCTCTCTCTCTCTGTGTGAGGGAAAGAGAGAGAGAGAGAGAGATAATATATACTAGTTATATATACATCTTGAATGTGTGTGTATATAGAGAAAGAATCAATGTGTATGCATTTAGCTGTAAGGATCACTAAAGGCAGGTAGTCTGTAAATACACGAGAGAATATGAGTGTGCTCTTAACTTTTTCAAATCGTTGTCAAAAGTTGTATTTTATATTGACACTAGATGGGAACCTGCTTTAGCAGCAAGGTGTCCTGATGATAGTGACGTGAACCGAAATGCTGTTGACAAAAATTCTACTTATTTCAGGTGTTGTCTGAACTGGTCATTTTATTCTTTAAAACAGTTGAGCCCAAATTATCCTGGTAACCAGTGGGATGAATGAGCTCGACCTGATGGATTCCTGAGCGTGAAGTGAGTGAAAGCGTTGTGATCCCAGTGAAGGTCGTAGATTGGAAAGGAGAGCCATGTTTATGTAAGCATGTTTACCAGAGTTAGCTGGCTAACTCGCTCAGCTGGCCTTTTAGGAACTGTTAAGTTTGACCCGGAAGACGACAACACCATCCAACACGAGCGTTTTTAGCTGATTTTATCTTTTATCTGATTTCTTTTACTTTGCTTTTATCAGCGTAGTGATCCATGACGATCCATTGTCGGTCAGTGTGGATAGTGATTTATTTATCTTCTGCTTCGGGGAAACTATTCAATTTTGGCTTTGATTGTATCAATGCACTTGTTGGCCTGAGATCTTGTAGATCATTGCTGTATGAAAATAAAAATATTTTCTTTCTAAGTGTGTGTGTGTTAGTGTTAAAATATGAGCGTAATATTGCAACTAAATATTGCAAGCACTCCATCGCGCTATGATTGGATGTGATCGTTATAATGGGATATGATTGGTTCTTGATTTCGTGCGCGTTCTCATTTAATTCGTCATTTAAATAACACCGCTTTGTCACATCGAAATCAAACTGGACCAGTGTGTACAATCTTGATGACTGCTGAAAAAAAAGTTGACAATTAAAAAGAAAAGCTGAACAGTAGTTCACAAAATATCTATAAAAATATCTATATAAATAAAAAAAAAATATATATATAAAAAAAAATTATATATATATATATATATATATAAATAAATCTAAATAAATAAAAAAATATATATAAAAAATATATAAATAAATTAAAAATATCAAAAAAAAATTATATATATATAATTTTTTTTTTTTTTTTTTTTAATTGTTACTGCCTTTAGTTATTATTTTGGAATACATGTAAAAATGTGTAAAAGATTAACTCAAAATTTATACTTGGTTTTAATAAATATGACATTACATAGTTATTAGTGCACAAAAATACAAAATAGAATTGTATTTGGCCTCTCTTTTTATGCAATGTTTATTTGACCACGAGAACTGTGATAATGTGGAACATTTCCATTTACCGAAGACCTGGCAAACTATTTAACAAACCTGTCTGAGTTTGATACCAGTTATCTAAAAAGATAAAATAAAACAAACACTTTCTTTGAAAAGCTAAAATCTGAATGTTTATTGTACTGATATGTCACTTGCATAATCATTTGGAACGGTGTATATTAGGGGAGAAACGCTACACACACATGAAGGTTCGGTGCGTATCTTGGTTTGAAAGAAGTCTCTTATACTCACCCAAAGATGCATTTGTTTGACCAAAAAATATTTCAGAAACATTTCTTACTATTATTAATGTTGAAAACTGTAAACCATGATACATTTTTTTTTTTTTTTTTTCAGGATTCTTTGATGAATATAAAGTTAATTTATTCAACAGCATTTTTTTCAAATAGAAATATTTTGTAAAATAGTCACTTTTGATCAATTACATGGAATTGAATTCTTCAAAACATGTGACCCTGGACCACAAAACCAGTCACATGGGTACTTTTTTTTTTTTTTTTTACACTTTCTTACCTTAAATAAGCTGGTTTGTCAGGATATGACAATATTAGTTAAATCTTATTATTAAATCTGCAATCTGAAGGAGCAAAGAAATCAAAACATTGAGAAAATCTCCTTTAAAGTTGTTCATTTATGTTGGCGATTGTGCTGCATTCACTCACAAAAATACATGTTTTATATATTTACGGTAGGAAATTTACAAAATGTCTTCATGGAACATGATCTTTACTTAATATCCTAATGATTTTTGGCATAAAAGAAAAATCGATCATTTTGACCCATACAATGTATTGTTGGCTATTGCCACAAATATACCCGTGCGACTTATGACTGGTTTTATGATCCAGGGTCACATATATGTAAATAATTACAGTTCAAGTGAGTTTGATGAGGAAGTTTGAGAAGTTTCACAGATGAGGAAGTTCAAAATGTTGACATTTCAAAACGAAGGTCCGATCAAATGAACAGACAGAAGCACTTGTAGAATTTATTTACAATCTTTTAATGTAAAAAAAAAAAAGTTACAGCGTGCCTAGTGTATGCTATGAGTACATCATGATGAATGAAATCACACTGGACACGCGTCCGAGACTTGATTGTCGGTCACTGGAAAGAAAAGCCATTTCCATTGTCAAAGATTAACTGCGTGTCCTTGGGTGACATTACACTGTCCGGCTGTGCCAACTTCCCTTGTTTTATTGCAGGTTTCATTTCAACTTGGATCTGGCTGTGAAACATAACTGCATATATTCACCCTCTCTCTAAGACGCTTTCAGAAACCCCAGCACACACATAACATTGATCATCAGTGCAGTGCGATCAAAACATGGCCCCTAAAAACGACCCCATCAAGAAAGAAATGGTCTAAAACTGATTCGGAAATCCAAGATATACAAATAACAGTTTTTTTTTTAAATCGAGCATAAAACGATTAATACAGAAGAAGAAGATAAATACAATGCTTTTTTTTTTATTTTTGATCTTGACTAAAGACGTGATTGACACGATTAGTGAGTATATTATAAGTCAATGGTGATGCTTTTCTCAATACGCAAGAACAGATTAAACATTCTGTGATGGAATTGGAGAGAAAAACAAAGCGAATCATCCATTTAATTTGCACAGTTACTCAACGTGAGTCGGCGTTTGTCCAGAGTCATATGGGAATTTCCCTCAGTGAGTCCCGGCTCCATCAGTTCATGGTTTCTCTGCCGTCGGAAAGGCACTAGTGATTAGATGACTGGAGACTGGCTTTAAGATTTCATATAAACAACAACAACAACGACAGTGCTTGCGAGGCGTGTATAAACTAAAAACATGGACATCCGTCTTGAAGTAATCAAAGAGTTTGTGGCTGGTTACTATTGTGATCTGTCATTTATCATACTTGCGCTAAGCGACGTTTGGCATTTTTCGTGTGCAGTGATTACAGATAAACTATGCTGATGCTTAAAACTGAATTAAAAAGACACAGCGACGGGGTTTTTTGGTCCCTCTAGCCGAAGGTGGCTCCACAGTTTGGACATCTCCTCTGACGCAGGGCCAGGCAGAAGAGAATTCCCAGAGGAAAGAAGAATATGGCACACATGATTCCCAGACATGTGAAATCGTCCTCCAGCACGCCGACCCTGAACACAGCACAAGCCCACGGTCAGCACATACGTCACTGATTCAACGGAGACATCTTAAAACATGCCAGTCCCATTGGGAAGAAGGGTTTATGTACTCTTCATATTACAAATGGTGTTTTGACATTTTGATAAACCACATCAGCACAAGTTGCAACAGTAGCAGCTAAAAATGTGTCTCAATTCTCGTACGACCAAAGTTATTTTCATTCTCTGCTGTAACCAAATCTGAAAATAGCATTAGGCTGTGATTCTTCCTCTTGCGTATGGTTGTCAAGTGAACAGTGGCCTGTTAAAGGGTTAGTTCACCCAAAAATGTAAGTTCTGTCATCAATTACTCGCCCTCATGTTGTTCAAACCCCATATGGGCCATTCTACAGAATTGGTGCAAAGTCAGAGTTGGAAACATCTTGAAATTTTTTTGTTTTTTCCCACAAATTTTGCATGTATGCAAATTGTATAATATCCAAGGTACGCTTTTCTAGTAATTGTGCAGTTAATTCTCATATTGTATTTTCAGAAAATGCTGGAATATTTTCCTTCTCCCCAAATTTGTCACTACCGAAACACAATATTATATAATTTATTAAGAAGGCTTATAATGACCTATTAAGATTTTGTTTACATCTACCTTATAAATATATATTTTTTCTATTTTTAAAAAATATTTTTACTGGTGAAATCAATAAAGATTATAATTTTAATAATATTTTAAGTGTGATTTATGAGATTTGTTGTATTTTGAACCCAATCTTTCTTTGTAGAAGGCATAAAGTTTATCGTACTGATTTCAAAGTTAAGGATTCATTAGTTTGAATATGCATTGAACCAAACACTATCATAACATCTTAGTTGATAATTCAATATACTTTATTTTTGACAAAACATCCCATGTTACGGTAGTGACTGCACATTTTTGGTAGTGACAGTAATGTTTTGGTAGTGACCACAATAATTAGTTTGCCATGGCTGAATCAGACTGTCCACATTTTATGTTAATATAAATAAATAACTATGATCCACATATGCAGTCAGTACATATAGCAGACACACATCTGACAGTAAATATCTTATAAGAACACCTAGAGCTATTCTATACTTTGGGTCTTGAGGTGCAAGTGAGAAGAGGTATGCTCCTAGATTTTTCTTCCCAAAAAAACAACAACTTACAATGTAGACTCAGAACCACTTTGTTTTATTTGCACATTTTCAACATTTTGTTTATGAGTCATTCAGATAAATCTCCAGAACCACTGAACTGTGTGTGTGTGTGTGTGTGTGTGTGTGTGTGTGTGTGTGTGTGTGTGTGTGTGTGTGTGTGTGTGTGTGTGTGTGTGTGTGTACTGGTGTCTGATCACCCTCACTGGAAGTGCTAGGTGGTGTGGAAGCCCTGCAAAATGTCTCCACCTCTTTTTGTCTTTTCACCATCATCCTGTGTCTTTTCCTCCATGCTTTTCTGACATCTCTTTGCTCCCTGTCAGGTAATTCACTGATACTCTTCAACTTTCCTTCTTCCCTTCGTTTCTTATTTCTTTCTCTTTCTTTCCTTAAAGGGATACTCCACTTTTTTCGGAAATAAGCTCATTTTACAACTCCCCCAGAGTTAAACAGATGAGTTTTACCGTTTTAGAATCCATTCAGCCGAACTCCGGGTCTGACGGTACCACTTTTAGCATAGCTTAGCACAGATCATTGATTCTGATGAGTCCAGTAGCATTTCTTTCAAAATGACCAAAGAGTTTCAATATTTTTCCTATTTAAAACTTGACTCTTCTGTAGTTAAACCGTGTACTAAGATCGACGGAAAATGAAAAGTTGCGATTTTTTAAGCCTATATGACTAGGAACTACTCTCATTCCAGCGTAATAATCAAGGAACTGTGTGGCTGTACCATGGGTGCAGCAGGCGTAATGATATGACGCAGCGCCTGAAAATAGTCCCCAGCTCGGTAACTTCTTCCAACGTGACCGGGACTAAGTTTGTCTAACCTATTAGACCTATTTTCAGGCGCTGCGTCATATCATTACGCCTGCTGCACTCATGGTACAGCCGCACAGTTCCTTGATTATTACGCTGGAATGAGAGTAGTTCCTAGTCATATAGGCTTAAAAAATCGCAACTTTTCATTTTCCGTCGATCTTAGTACACGGTTTAACTACAGAAGAGTCAAGTTTTAAATAGGAAAAATATTGAAACTCTTTGGTCATTTTGAAAGAAATGCTACTGGACTCATCAGAATCAATGATCTGTGCTAAGCTATGCTAAAAGTGGTACCGTCAGACCCGGAGTTCGGCTGAATGGATTCTAAAACGGTAAAACTCAACTGTTTAACTCTGGGGGAGATGTAAAATGAGCATATTTCCGAAAAAAGTGGAGTATCCCTTTAAGTATTCCTCGTACTTCACTGGGTCTTCCCTCAACCTTTGTTTGTATTCTCTCTGTCTCTCTGTTGTAGTTTTTCTATTTTTTTTTAGGCATGTTGGTGTTTTATGTCATTCTCCCTGTCAAGTTAATCATATAAATTAACATTACTGACAACAACCTTACACCTAAGCTAGTATCATGGACTGCAACCTTAAGTAATTGTAACCTCATTACATTACAGAATTTTAACAGAATATTGCATACTAAAACACTACTAAAACATACTACAGTAGTAATTATTTGCATAACTGTACTAAAATGTAGTTTATTCCTCCAAATAAAGGATTATGTGTTCCCTTTTGTCACTACCAAAACAATGTCACAACCGAAACTTCAAGAAAATGTTTCGGTTGTGACTGTTTTGGTAGTGACAATTTTAGATACTTTTGAGCCTAGCTCGAAGATGCTAATCAGCACATGGTTAGCAATCACTGGTCAGAACAGTTGAACACATATAACAACTAAATTTTATGGAATAACATCCAAAAAAAAATTCTCAATAGCAGAAAAAATGAGTTTGGTAGTGACATTCCTTAAAGTTACACACAGATTTTTAGACTTTAGAACACATTTACCTCAAAATGATGGGATCAATCTACTCACCATATAGCACATGAGAGAGAGGGACATAGGAATATTTCCTGATCAAAAATGTAGGAGTGTGGTTAAAATCAGTCTCAGCCAATGGACTACAACATTCACTGTTTTGGTAGTGACATGAAAATGCGGGACATGTTTTTTTTGATAAAGTTTCATGATTTAAAAATAAAATATAAAATAAATATTTTTTTTAACTTCATTTTTTAAAAAAAAACAAAAATATTTTTTTTAAAACAAGAATGGAAAAATTTGCAAAATTTTTTTCAATATCATTTTCACAAGTTGAAATTTAGGGGTTAGGGTTTGGGACAGCCACCTCCTAATTGAAAGTAGCCCATAAATTATGATTTTATATATATAAAGCTTACTGATATCTTAAATATTATTGTGGGTTTCAATAGATAATTGAAGGATCTTAGTAAACATCTAAGATTTTAATAATTAAATGCTTTTCAAATGTGTTTTTTGGATGAGGGACAGCAGTTTGCACCAATTCTGTAGAATGGCCCATATAAGACTTTAGTTCATCTTCAAAACACAAATGAAGATCTTGTATTAGATTTTCGTTTATCTGTTGAAAGTCTGCACAAGCAAAACCTTAAAGCTTCAAAAAGTTCATAGACATCATAAAAGTAAATCATCATATCAATGGAACAATAACTTTTTAACAAAAGCTCAAACGTGCTTGCTATTGTTAAAGTCCCCCTGTGGTCAATTGTATCCCTTAAAACTCATCTTTGATCACCAAAATAAAAAAACATTTTCCTTAAAAAGATTCTTCATGCCTTCAAATAGCTTGAATGTAACTCTACACCCTTGCCTCATTTAGTATACGAGGTTCTATGAATATGTAAATGAGCCCCGCCTCCACTCACTCACACCAGCTCAGAGATCCACTGGTTGACGATCACACGTTGATCTGATTGGTTACAAGGTAGTTTGTGACGTCAGAAACACCAGCGATTTCAAACCGTGTTTTTGAGACTGTCTTTGGTTCACTGCAGTTTTAAGGAGAAAATTCGACTTATGAATTTGCACATGGTTTGTCTTAAAGCATATTAAAAACACCATATAGACATATAAACAACATTAAAAACTGGATTTTCACCACAGGGGGACTTTAAAACAAACTTCACTGGTTCTCATGCGTCAAGCAGAAACGTTTGAGCTTCTGTTTACTATATTTGATGTGCTCAATGTGTGTGTGTGTTGATCAATGTTTACATGAGAATAAAAGCCTACATTAAATCTGTTCGCCGTATAAAGCGATCATGCGTCTTGTATTAATACCTGCAAATTAGTAAATTTTCTGCAAAATTTGCCGTTTTAATTCAAAATGTCATTTTTGTCAATCGCGTAGATCCGAAGAAACAATAAACCTCACAAGAATCAAAAATTATTTTTCTGATCTCTTTATGAACATATTTTGAACCTTAAAAATGTAGGCAGAGAGTGGACTTTCAATGGATGCACAGAAATGATAGAAGTCTAAAGGTCTGTTCGATGGATGGATTCTGATTGGCTGTCAATGTTTTGATCGTTCTGAAAGTGATTCCAACGATATCGTTCCTCTGTGCTGTTATGGTTGAGGTGTGAACTCTGCTATGCTTTTATATTTAGAACTATATCTTTATAGTTATCATCATAGTTATCGTCCTTTATGGCTTTGGAACAACATGAGGGAGAGTAAATGATGACAGTTTTCCGTTTAGGTGAAACTATCCCTCTAACCAACCAGAATATTAAAACATGTGTATATATTTTACATATTTAAAAAATATAAAAATGCATTTTTAAGAAACAAAAGCATCAAACATCTTTAATTCTTAATCACAGACAGACAGATTTTTGTATTATATATGTATATGTATGTATGTGTGTGTGTGTGTGTGTGTGTCCTGTATGATATAGTTCAGTATGATTTAAAAGGAGGAAGGGAGCAACAATCACATTGTTTGTTTTGTGGTCACGCTCACTGAACTGGACTGATCTGGTGCATGAACCAAAGTTCAGTGTGAAATCAGCGCTGTCATGAGGTCACATGACTCTCTCAGAGTCACATGAGCGAGCAGGAAGTGCTTCTGGATTAAAACAACCTCAAAGAGGCCAGTTTAAGGCCAGGATTATGAGTTGAAAAGAATCTTATTGTACGATTTGAACATCAAAAAAATAACGGTAACACTTTACTGTAAGGTTCATTAGTCAATGTATTAACTAACATCAACTAACCATGAGCAACACATTTGTTACAGTATTTGTCAATGTTAGTTAATACAAATAAAGCTGTTCATTGTTTGTTCATGTTAGTTCACAGTGCATTAACTAATGCTGTCAAGATTTTAATAAAGTATTTGTAAATGTTGACATTAACATTAATAAATGCTGTGTAAGTGCAGTTCATGCTAACTAATGTGGTTAACTAATGAACCTTATTGTAAAGTGTCACCATTAGTCATGGCATGACATAAGTGACATCAGACACGCACTCTCACAAGCGAACAGGAAGACGAGTGAGCGGATACAGAAACCACTGTGAAGTCAGATGATCTCCATCTGGTTTCTTTCGGTTCTTTCCTCCGGCGAACAAGGACGTTACGTAAAGCTTAGTTGCCAAATACGAATAGCATGACTTCTTCTAAACGGCTCTGACTGACACCGAGTGTGACGTGTGTACGCCTCACCTGCAGGCCGGACACCCCCCCACCACCACCACCGAGGGCTGGACGATGGTGTAGGTGCTGGCGTAGGCCGGCTGGGAGGCCACGGCTGGAGGCGGGCCCTGGGCCGCCGGATAGCCTGATGTGGCGGCCGGATAACCTGATGTGGCGGCCGGATAGCCTGATGTGGCGGCCGGATAGCCTGATGTGGCGGCCGGGAAACCTGTGGGACAGAGTTCACATCCATTAGCACTCCACGTTTCTCACTGTGTGATGAGCAGAAGTGATGTTTTATGGTTTATTTATATTGTACAGGAAGCTATAGGTGAGGATACACCCTTGAGAAAAGAAGTCACGTGATTGTAGTGAATGTGCACTTGTAGTGTCCTGCAAATAGTAGGTTTTTTTTTTTTTTTTTTTTTAAATGTACTTGCAGGTAAAAAGAGTACAATTTCTTAACGCGCTTTTTAAAAGTGCATTTAATGTCAACTTGTTTTTTTTTATTATTATTATTTCAATGAAATGAGTGTACTATATTTTAGTTGGATAATGTTTTTTTTTTATTTAATATTTTGCATTTTTAAGGGATTTTATGGTGCTAAATGATATTTGCGCTGTACTCTGAAAATTACATTTCCAACTTAAACTGTCGTAAAATCTGGAAATGCTTAAAGGAGAACTCCGGTCAATTTTAACATTGAGCTCATTTTTTTGTACATTTGGAGTGCTGTCAATACAGAGAACAACGACAAAAATCGGTGTTGCCTACACCGAGTTATTCTATTTTTAAAATTTGCACCCTATTGACTTCAATGGGGCAAGTAGTAAGCCTGCTTTTTAGCCTCTTAACATCCTTTAAGTGTCATTACAAGTGCACAGAAAATGTGAGTGATTCCTTCCGAGTGAACACGGGTGGATTTGACTGCAGTAGATGTTAGAGATATTAATAAAAATGAAGTTAATTCAGCCAGCGCTCGTACCTTTGTTTACATCCTGTTTTCGGTGGAAGGCCATAGTAATCGATTGTCGAGTTCACGCGCATAGGTTTAGTACCTATGATCACGCGCGTGAACTCGACAATCGATTACTGTGGCCTTCCACCGAAAACAGGATGTAAACAAAGGTATGAGCGCTGGCTGAATTAACTTCATTTTTATTAATATCTCTAACATCTACTGCAGTCAGATCCACTCGTGTTCACTCGGAAGGAATCACTCACATTTTCTGTGCACTTGTAATGACACTTAAAGGATGTTAAGAGGCTAAAAAGCAGGCTTACTACTTGCCCCATTGAAGTCAATAGGGTGCAAATTTTAAAAATAGAATAACTCGGTGTAGGCAACACCAAATTTTGTCGTTGTTCTCTGTATTGACAGCACTCCAAATGTACAAAAAAATGAGCTCAATGTTAAAATTGACCGGAGTTCTCCTTTAAGAGCAAAGAGTTTGAGCTCTTTTCAAAGACGACACTTGGCAGATTATTGAAAAAAAAAAAAAGGTTTAAAAAGTGAACTTTACGAATTTTACACTTATTGTTATGAAAAATGCACAAAAATACTATTTAAAATTTTTATATGAAATATACATTTTCAGAAATACGTTTTACTCTAAAACAAGCCATAAATCTAAAATCCAAATTTGAGCTTAATATCTCAAAAAAATTGTTTTTTTTTGTGTGTGTGTTCACATAGCAAGTGCCAAAACATTTACTAAGTTTCGTACCATTCTGATGCAATAAAATATTCACACACACACACAAAAAAAAAACATAACATTTTACCATTTAAATCATTATGTTTTAATAATCTTTTGTCATGCTTTAAAGAAGTGCTCTTTTTTTTATTAAATGTAAATTGTAAATAACATGCAATCAAGTGTCCAAAAACATTGCATTCAGTTCACACTTAAGTAGATTCTTTATATAATTTCCATAATAAGAGCTCTTTTTAAAGGTATGCTAAAGTGCACTACTTTTTTTGCACAAGGGTGAAGGTGAGCTGTGAAGTATTAAAAGAGAAGTAAACCGTTATCTAAACTGAGTCAACCAACGTGTGTGTCTGTGTATTTATGATCTATGGACTTCAAACTTATAAAACTACATGAGAAGCTTGTAACTGAATGGTTACCTTGTTCATATACCATGATATTTAGATTCACAGAATGTAGTCTAGTCACGAAAATACATTCTTATTAATAATACACATAAAACGTGACCTGGAGCCTGTTGCATAAACTGCTTAGACTAGTTTTATAAGTCAGGCATCTTTAAGGACTGGCCGTAACTAATAAATCATGTCGTATGAAGACGTACTGCGCTAATTTGAGAATGAAAAGAGGCTGAATTAGTCAGACTAGAAAGTCTAGTCCGGTTTCCCAGGACTTTTTTTTTTTTTTTTTTTTTTTTCTCAGATCTGTGACTGAATTACTCTGACTAATTTCTGACTCATAATAAACCAAGAAGTGTGTTTTGTTGTACTAAGGCTCGTGACACTTAAATCAGTTATCAGTGCGGTATTTTATAAGTAGTATTTTATAGAAAGTAACGCCGTTCCAATCAGTAAATGTTGTACCGTATTTTTATTTCGTTTTAATTTCTCTTTTAATTTAGGTTACTTTTTATAGTTTAGTTTATTATTGGATTGTCTGTGAAGTCAAAGTTGTGTAAAGTTGTGAAAAGTCAGAGTCAAATGTAAAAGTTATGTAAACACACTTATTGAAATGGTTTTAGATTTATTACTGATTTGTAAAAAAAAAAAAAATTGAAATGATGATCTTATCAATGACCTCATCAATTGTCAACTGACTGCTATTGTGCGGTCAAACGTTTGGAAAAATTACTAGATTTAAAACTTAAAATCTTATGCAAGCCTGCATTTATTTGATCAAAAATACAGAAAAAAAAAAACGGTAATATTGTGAAATGTTTTAACATACTTTAAAATATAGGCTAATTTATACCTGTGATCAAAGTGTTCCTGTGATTCAGTGTCACATGATCCTTCTGAAGTCATTATAATATGATTTATTATCAATGTTGGAAACAGTTGTTATGACCTGTGATGCTTTTTTCAGGATTCACTTATGAATAAAAAGTTTTAAAAAAAGAACAGCGTTTATTTAAAATAGAAATCTTCAAGCAACAATATATAATATACACTACCGTTCAAAAGTTTGGGGTCTGTTTTTTAAAGAAATTAATACTTGTATTCAGCAAGGATGTGTTAAATTGCTAAAAAAAATAAAAATAAAAAGTGATCGTAAAGATTTATATTGTTACAAAAGATTTATATTTTGAATAAACGCTGTTCTATTTAACATTTAATTCGTCAAAGAATCCTGAAAAAAGGATCACAGATTCCAAAACAATATATATATATATATATAATTGTATATAGCAAATACAACTGTTTCCATTATTGAGCATTAAATCAGCATATCTGAAATATTTCTGAAGGATCATGTGACACTGAAGACTGGAGTAATGACGCTAAAAAAAAATCAGGTTTACATCACAGGAATAAATTACATTATAAAGTAACGTTATATTAAATAGAAAAACAATTATTTAAAATTGAAATAATATTTCACAATATTGCCGTTTATTCTGTATTTCTAATCAAATAAATCCAGCCTTGATGAGCATACGAGATTTCTTTCAAAAATCTGAAGCATATTAAATCTCATTCTTAATAACACCGTCCGTGTATTATCGCAGGATTATGAGCAGATTAAACGCAGTGTCCGACAGTGTGTTTGTTCGCGGTTCTCTTGCCTTGGTAGGGCGGCGGTGCCTGAGGCTGGAAGCCCGTCGCGGGAGCAGCGGCCGCGGGGAACGAGCCGTACGCCGCCGGGACCGTGTTGTAGGCTGGAGGTCTGTCCTGGAGAAGAGGTTTAGAATCCATATCCAGTCCGAGGTGTCCTGTCCCACTTCAGAAAACTAGTTTAAAATCTTCTTGAGCTTGAACGATCACTTGGACTAACGCAAACAAAAACCAAAACAAAGATTGGATGAAAGTTCCTCCACTCTTCCCCATGCGACTTCAACGCGCTCTTTCAGCTTCGGGACAGGAATGGTTTGAAGACGTGTAAATGTCCTAAAGATGCGCCATAGCGACCTATTTCTTGATTTCTCACGTTTATGAGAGAAATCTGGGTTTGGTAACGACTAAAACTCCTTATCAAACTCAAAAACGTCGTTTTTCCTGCTCCACTGTCACAAGACTCGCGGTCACGTGATGAAGTGGAACGCGCATGCGCGGAGGCGGGGGAGGGGGCGCGCTTTAAAGTTATACACTTACAGACGCGCTAGAAGTTTAATTTCTATTTTTGTTATTAACTCATTTATCATTTTATTTAGTTAATTCATATTCTTGGATTTTCATTTCCCCTGCTGTTCCATGTTGTGTATCTACTAATGTTTGATACTTTGTTATCATATGTAATTGTTGATTTATTAATAGTAACAATAAAAATGCTCACTAAAAAGTGTATCAGATAAAACAAAAAGGTTACAGTGCTTTTATTTCTGTTTTTAATCATGTATACATGAGATGAAGGCTCTAGTCTTATGATAAAAGTGCTATTGTGCACGTGGGTCACGGTGAGATGAGAAACCGTGGCATGACCTGAGCTGTTGTAATCTCGGTAATTCCGACATGGCGTAAACACAACTATCAAACAGATCAAAATTCACGTTCATGAGTGTGATTTCCAATTTGTGAAAAAAAAAAAAAAAATCAACCTTTCAATAAACCATCTTATCTGGTTTCCAAAAACCAGGTCTGAGTGAATATAACCAGTTTTTCTCACGTAATGCCGCCTTTTCGGAATTATCGGAAATACGAGTTTCCAAGTTGGAAGTTGTACAAGAACGTCTTCGCAAGTCGTGTTTTAAGGGCCAAACCGGCCCTAATAGGCTATGTGAGTAAATTGATTAATTTACTATTTAAATTAATGCATCAGTGTCTATTGACAGACACTACAATACAAAAATGCAGCTGTCAAATTGTATAAAGCAACCGAGTGTTACTGCATGCAATGCTTTTTACATGTAACACTTCACAGCTATGTTGATTTTATTTTATTTGTCTATCCAACGAACTTTAGTAGTATACAATACAGCATATAGAATTTACATCTTAATACATCCAAAAACCAAATTAAAATTATTATTATATATATATTTTTTAAACATGAAAGAGTCTCTGACATACATCAGTTACTTAAAGAAAATAATGTCCACAGCACACGTTGTTCCCAAATGTGCTTGTATTCTATTCACACCACAAATAAGGAATACACTTCAAAACACACAAGGTCGAAAAAGAAGAAAAACAACAGTAGCCTATTTCAAACACATTTTCAGCAAAATTATATTGTAAGTATTTTTCGTCTTAAGTCATTTGTAATTTCATCTGATACATCGCCTGTCAATGCATTACATCAGTCTGAAGTAACAGCTGAAGTATAAGAGTAAGTACTCGTGTATCACCCTTGAGTTTTTAATAATTGAGAGAGTAAAGAGTGAATAATTGATAGAGTAAACCTGCGCATGTATGAGAGCTCTGCGCGACGGAAAAACATACGTGCGCGCACAGGCTGTCCAATCAGAAGCTTCGATTTCGGCATTTCCGTGAGCGCTGACCAATCAGAGCGAAAATACCCCTGACTTCCTGCTTTGGCTCTCTGAGCTCTTAGAATAATGCTGGGAATAATAATAAACGGGTCGCTGATGTTTGTAATGCTCGGAATAGATGAAGACTCGGAACATAATCATTAAACTACACAGAGGGTGAGTTTATTAGCACATCTGAGCGGAATGTGAATTCGTTATGTGTCGGAATTTATATTCGTCGTATTAGGCTACTATCATTAAACATCATAAATCATAAGGCGAAAGCAGGTGCATAAATGTTTTACATTTAATTAAATGAAGCAGAGAATAATACGGCTGTAATAATGGATCCAGAGAGACAGGTGCGAGTTGACCACTGGTGTCCAGTAACAGTTACCTGTAGGCTATCTCTTACTTAACTAGAGTAGCATATCTTAATGTGTGTGTTATTAGTTATTATATAAATGTATTATTGCTTGATCTATATGTGAATCAGATTAAATAAGCAAGCTGTAAAATACAATTTGTGTAATTTTAATTGTGAGCTTTTTGACTGTGGTTTAATAACTAAACAACAAAGAGCTGTTCCTATATATATAAAATATTATTTAGAACTTCAATTTTATATTAAATAAAGTATATATAATATATACTATTGTTCAAAAGTTTGGAGTCATTCAGTTTTTTTTTTTTAAAGGAAATGAAGACTTATTCAGCAAATACACATTAAATTGATAAAAAGTGACATTAAAGATATTTATAATAATACAAAAGATTTCTATCTCAAATAAATGCTGTTCTGTTCTGAACTTTCTATTCATCAAAGAATCCTGAAAAAAAAAAAATGTATCACGGTTTCCACAGAAATATGAAGCAGCACAACTGTTCTCAACATTGATAATAAGAAACGTTTCATGATCATCACATCATCATATTGAGAATGATTTCTGATGTATCATGTGACACTGAAGACTGGAGTGATGATGCTGAAAATTCAGCTTTGATCACAGGAATAAATTACATTTTACAATATATTAAATTAGAAAACAGATCCTTTAATTTTTGCTTCACAATATTATTGTGTATTTTTATTCAAATATGCAGTCTTGATAAGATAAACAAATTATTATTGACCACAAACTTTTGAACGGTAGTAAATCGGCAGCGAGAGTGTGTGTGTGTGTGTGTGTGTGTGTATGTATATATATATACTGTGTGTGTATATATATATATATGCTAGTACTGTGCAAAAGTCTTACTGTAGGTACGTCAGTATTTTGAACAAAAAAAAAAGGTTTTATTTATATCTTTTGCTGCAGTGTGTCAGTGGGAAATATCAGTTTACATTTCTATTTTGCCATTCATTTTAATAATCCAGTGATATTTTTGTAAGCACACAGAGTCTGACAGCAGCCAGGATGATCTGATCTCACCATCATCGAGTCTGTCTGTGATTACATGAAGAAACAGAAAAAGAGACTAAATCCAAAACAAGACGCTTGAAGAAACCTTCCTGCAAAGCTACAGCACTGTGAGAAGTTCTTAGGCTGTTGTCAGACTCCTTGTGCTTACAAAAATATCACTAGATTATTACAATTAATGGCAAAATGAATGTAAACTGATATTTCCTACTGACACACTACATCAAAAGATATAAATAACTGGCTTAAAACCATTTTGTTTTTTGGTCACAATACTGACATGCCTTATACTTTTTCACAGTACTGGATAAGCCATGTTATGTATATTTCATTTAGCACGGTCAGTAGTGCTGTTGACTGCGTGTGCTCTGCAGGGCCGATGATGTCCGGGTCGCTGCTGTGGGCGGTGGATGTGTACGGGCGGGTGTTCAGTCTGTCGGCCCCTAGGGGCCGCTGGAGCCGCGCTGCTGATATAGTGCTGGAGCTGAAGCGCGTGACGGGCTCTCATCAGTGCTGCTGGGGCATCGGCTGCGACCATCACGTCTATCTCAATGTGTATCCCAGTCAAGTGCCTATACGCCACCAGGAAGAGACCTATGAAAACCAGGTGTGCTCAGTTTCATTTTCATTTTCAATTCAATTGCGATTTGGCATGATTAAATACTGGACATTATAAGGTCCCATTTGTTAAAGTCGGCATGAAACGGAAGTTGCGATGTTCTTTATTTCCCTATTGTGACGTAGGAGTGAAACTTACTCGAACAAGAATAAATGTAGGGCGGGGCTTGATTTTGTCCTTGGGGATTTGATTGGATGGTTGTGGTTTGCTATTGGCTGATCTCATGTGAGTGACAGGTTGCTCCGCCCTCACGCCAGTAAACGCATCATCAGAGAAGAGAAGAGAAGAGAGGAGAGGACGTTATTCTGATTCAAGATTACAAAGCACATGAATTAAAAAAAAATATGTGCACAAATAAATCCTTTAGGTTACACTTTATTGTAAGATGTTACTGTGTAATTATAGATTTAAGTAATGAGTAATATGAATTAACTACATGTACTGTACTTACAGGGTTAGGAATAGGGTTTGGTTTAGGGTTAGCTGGTATGATGTTTAATTTATAGTTATTACTATAGTAAAGTACGTGTAACAAGGACACTGTAAAATAAAGTGTTACCATCATTTATAAATACTGCAATATTATACTGCAATCATCCATTAAAAGCAAGAATTGTCCATTTTGATTTCATGGTGTCTTAAACATTAGTTAATGCATTAACTAACTTTCCTAAAATGAAGTAGGAAAATACAACAGGTTATTGTTAGTTCATGTTAGCTCAAGTCCATTAAAGACCTATTATGCCCCTTCTTTACAAGATGTAATATAAGTCTCTGATGTCCCCAGAATGCGTCTGTGAAGTGTCAGCTCAAAATACCCCGCAGATAATTTATTATACTAGTTGTAAATACACATTTTTGAGTGGAAGGAAAAGCATTCTGTTTTCCTGCATGTATTTTTAAATGCAAATGAGCTGCTGCTTCCGCCCCCATTTCCAGAAGAGGGCGGAGCCTTTACAACTAAGTCCTCTTTCACGTCTTATTGCGCTTAAGCTGTCAAATACACACATGGCTATGTCAAAAACACACAAAGTTCACATAAACCCAGTCAGTTATGTCTGTGAATGTAAACAGCAAGTAAGGAAATCACATATATTAGATCTGTGTATTAAAGTGAAAGAAGCTTAATGTACAGTACCTACTGCTATACTGTTAATATGAATCAAACGATAAAAGAAAAACAGAAAATCACTCACTATTCTGATTGAATTAACTTTAGTAGGGCCCCATGATTTCCTCGATGGAGAAAACGCGGACGAAATCATGGAAACCAGTCATAAAAAATTCAATTTTAATCGATAAAAAAATAGCAAGTCGGTTTCATTTCCTGCACACACACACTGAAGCACGTGTGACTCTCGCGGTGTTCTCAGCCTCTGCCGTCTCACTATATGAGGACATGAATGCATGAACTTCATCTCCAGAGCTGCCCTGAGAGTCACTTCACCAGCATTTAACCGTTTCATGTGAGAACAACTATTGTCATATCATACACACACACACAGAAACTCACGGCAACCCGTCAAAATAAAAGTTTGATTTAATTGAGAAATTGTGACAGAAAATTGTTACTGTTGTACAGTATAATTTAGCTACGTTTCAATCTAATAATAATACTAACACTAATAATAATGACAAAAATAATAATAACAAATTATTTTTAAAACTTAATATTTTAAGGAATATTCATAATTTTTTTAAATATTTTAATTATTCAATGTTTTAATTTGAACAGCAAAGCCCTGTTGTGCAGCACTTTGTTTGACAAAGTCATTCATATGTTTAAAAGATAAATTAAACTTTTATGCCTTAATTTGATTGAAAGAAAAATTTAAATATACAACACAGGATTTCACAAAAACAATTATTTCATAGAAATGATTTTTTTAAATAAATTATAATAATAAATTGTTGTTTTTATGAATTAAAATAATTAAACATCTTTTTTTTTTTATTTTTTTTTTTATGTAATTAAACCATTAAAAAGGAATCCATAAAATAGAAAACAGAATTTGGTAAAAAAAATAAAACTGAGTTTGAGGAAAAAAAAAAGAGTCCTAAAAATGTCATTTTTGTTCAACTTTTAAAAAATTGTTGTTAAATTGTATACGTTTAATGATTTCAATTAATTACACTTTTTTTTTTGTTTTTTTTTTTACCATTAAAAATTTCATAGGGCCCTACATTAGCATCTTTATTAAGAATACATTTCTTCCTTGAATGCTGCTGTTAAACGCTCTGGCGAGGAGATGAACATGGCGGATGATGTACAGCTCACTGAGGGCGGGGTCTATGCTAATAGGACAGGGTCCTTCGGGAGTCGTGGGCGGGGCCTAATCATTAGTGACGTCACAAAAGCTACCATCTGCAAACGGCTTGTTCTGAGACACTGCTTATGATTTATGGGGATTAAAAAAAGAGGAGTGTGTGGACTTTTACCATTATAGGGTGGTTGTGTACACACACTGCAAACAAAGATTTATGTTCAAACACCATGTAAAAGTTGAAATTTAAATTTAAATTAAATTATTTTAACAGATGCAACTTTTGAACTTTTTATTAATGTTAAAATTAATATTGACAAAAACTAATAAAAGCTTTAGAATTATATGTATATATATGCTAAGATTCTCTGTGTGTTTTCCAGAGGTGGAACCCGGTTGAAGGTTACACAGACACACTCCTCCCGACAGACCGCTGGCAGTGGACGGATGACTCCGGCTCGATCCCACAGCCTCTTCACAGCTTTGAGCTGCCGTCTGCTAACTGGGAGTGGGAGGGCGACTGGTACGTGGATGATGAAAGCTGTGGGAGAGAATCCACTGAGACTGGGGTGAGGGACACAATCTCATAAACTCAGCCATCCCAAACCTAACCTACTCTACACTTACCCTCTAAACCCCGCACTAACCTCCTCCTGTGCTGTCAGGGCTGGGAGTATGCAGTGGACTTCCCTGCATCCTTCAGCAAAGACAAGAAGTGGAATTCATGTGTCCGTCGCAGGCGATGGCTTCGCTACAGGAGATATAAAGCGCTGGGATCATGGGCCAAGGTATAATCTATCAATTGTAGTTACTTCAACGTTAAACAGCCAAAGATCAGTCAACCAATCGTGACCCACAAAACCAGTCATAAGTCGCACGTGTATATTTGTGGCAATAGCCAAAAATACATTGTATGGGTCAAAATTATCGATTTTTCTTTTATGCCAAAAATCATTAGGATATTAAGTAAAGATCACTTTCCATGAAGATATTTTGTAAATTTCCTACTGTAAATATATAAAACATGTATTTTTGTGAGTGAATGCAGCACAATCGCCAACATAAATGGACAACTTTAAAGGAGATTTTCTCAATGTTTCGATTTTTTTGCTCCTTCAGATTCCAGATTTTTAAATAGTCAAATATTGTCATATCCTAGCAAACCATAGATCAATGGAAAGCTTATTTATTCAGCTTTCAGATGGTGTATAAATCTCAATTTAAAAAAAAATGGCCCATGTGACTGGTTTTGTGGTCCAGGGTCACAGTCTTGTGTTATCTAATGCTCTATATTTAACACCCATTGAGAATGTGTGTTTTTGGTGCAGGTGCCTCTGGACCGGGGCAGACCTCCGCCCGAGCCCTTCATTGACCTCAGCTGTGGAGGCTGGGACATGAGCCCTGAGAAGCACATTAACCTGTGGGCCGTGTCCCAACAAGGGAAGGTTTGTGCGAAGGAATATGCCTGATTTAACACAAGTCATGTGCAATGTTGTTGACTGCACAGAATATAATGTACATAACTATACTATATACACTACCATTCAAAAGTCTGAGGTCAGTATGGAAATAAATTAATATTTTTATTCAGCAAGGACACATTGATTTAATGAAAAGTGACATTTATAATGTTACAGAAGATTTCTATTTCCAGTAAAAACTTTTTTTAACTTTCTACTCATGAAAGAATCCTGAAACAAAATCACGGTTTACACAGAAATAAGAAGCAACACAACTGTTTTTAACACTGATAATAATCAGAAATGTTTCTTGAGCATCAAATCATTATATTAGAATGATTTCTGAAGGATCATGTGACACTGAAGACTGGAGTAATGATGCTGAAATTACAGCTTTGATCACAGGAATAAAATACATTTTACAATGTATCAACCTAAAAAAAAAAAAAAGGCAGCTAGTTAAAAGTGAGAATTAGAACATCCTAAACTAAAGTGTTACCAAAACTCTTCAAGCATTGATGCTGTTGTGGTTGCATTGCCGATTTCTGACCACTAGAGGTCGCTGCTGTCCTGTTCTGTGATTCAGTGTGTTCAAACGCTGTTGCTTTAATAGTGTTGATCTAATGTTACAGTATTTAAAACAGTTTAAGTGTTTAGTCATTTTCTTGTGCTTTTTGTGATTTCATTGTTTTTTTAATATTTCTATTAAGCTTTAATTTATTTAATAATAAAGCAAATTAATGTATTAAATATATTTATTTATTATCTTTTTCAGTTTTTGTTTTAGTAATTTTATTGCTGAAACTGAAACATTATTTCAGTTAGTTGCCAGAGCAATATTTTTAATTTTTGTTTATTTTGTTTTAGTTTTTCATGTTTGTTGTTTTATCTCGGCTTTATATCAATCAACAGAAACGATTTATACTAGTTTGAGGGTACGTTTACAAGACAACGATATGCTTATAACGGAGAACAGGCGACACCATTTACAAAGCGATCCCCATTCACACGGATCAGCAAAAACGACTAAAGACGCTGTATTCTGCTGCCAGGCCATTAGATGGCGATGAAACACTATAGGACTGAACTCGTAATACGCATGTGCATGACGTCATCGTCTACAGAGATTCACGGTTTTGTTGTTTACACGACACCGTTTTCAACTAAAAACTGAAGACTTTTTATGTGTTTTGGCCATTCGTTTACAAGAAAACGGCGTTTTGGGTGCCTGAAAACACAAACATTTGAAAACGGTTTTCAAAGTGCAAGTTTTTGAAAACGGTCTACATGTAAACAACAAAAACGCAAATCTCTGAAGACGATGACGTCATGCACATGCGTATTACGAGTTCAGTCCTATAGTGTTTCATCGCCATCTAGATGAAACCATCTAGGCGCCATCGCCGTCTGGCAGCAGAATATAGCGTTTTTAGCACATCAAAACGGCGTCGTGTAAACAGCCCCTCAGTTCACCTGTTTGCAGTTGCAGGGCAGTTTTGTGACCACTAGAGCTCACTGCTCTTCTGTGACGTCCCCTTTATATTTTGAGCTCAGCCAACACCTCCTTATGGATTAACCACTTGCTCACAAGAATCTGAACAATTTCCCAGCCTAGTGGTTAATTTAAACACTCGCTGAATGTTCTGTCATGTTTATGATGTGTTAAAATTCTATTCCTGCCACCATACAGATCTCAGGTGTGTGTGTGTGTGTGTGTGTGTGTGTGTGTGTGTGTGTGTGTGTGTGTGTGTGTGTGTGTGTGTGTGTTATCTCTACACAGCTGTGGTCCCGCACAGGCATCAGGCAGCAGAACCCGGAGGGGACACGATGGGAGCCCGTCCAGGTTCCCCGAGAGGTGGCACAGGTCAGCGCCGGCCCGAAAGACCTGCTTTGGGCCGTTCTCTGGGATGGACAACTGCTGGCCAGGACGGGCATCAGTAAAGACTGTCCTAAAGGTCTGACACTAACAGATTTATTCCTGTCCTTTGAATTCACACATACAGAATGCAGAACATACAGTACACGTTTTGAATGACATCTATTTACAGTCAAACTGTGGTCATGGTCATGGTCAATAGCATGACAGAGGTATGAACACACAGAGGCCCTAAAGAGCATGTAAGACACTTGCGCCACACTTAAAAATGTTTGAATGTCATTGCAGACAAACGTGAAATCCGCACGTCGGTAAATTAGGGAATGAACTTGCGCTCCCAGGGGCAGTTCAGCGAAAAGAGGAGGCGTGTTCCCGCGCAAACATTCCCTGGTGCTATTTTGCAGTTTCAGAAAACAATTGTTATTCACATGCTATTTTAAGAGCGCATACTTGGCTATAATGTAGCGTGTGCACAACATGCATACACTTTGCTTCTCTCATCTACACAGACGCAGCAGTTTTAACTTTTGCAAATCATACATAATTACAAGGAAAAATATTACCACACGAGGGAAATCATTGTTGTGTCCATGAAGATGTGAAAAAATAGGCATAAATCTAGCTTACACATTTACCAAAATTATTATACGCCTGTTTAACCGAAGCTTATTTGGGTGGGTTTCTCCATCCCCATACAATGTCACTTCTCTGTCTTTTACGGCCCTGACGAGAACGTCGGTCTCCTCGGTTGTGAACCGCTCCTGCCGCGTGCCTGGCAAATCCGCCGTTATAATAGCAATCCGCCATGGAACAAGCGCGCCTGCTTTTAAAGGGAATGTGAGATGTCGCTCTGATTGGTTTATTTCACGTTACGCCCAAACCACACCTATGAGTAATGCAGCTACTTCAGACCAACACATTTTAGATTTGCGTCGGGTGCAAGAGTCATTTATCCCGCTGGTATAATAGCAACAGCGCCAAGACCCGCCCACAAAGTTACTTGCCTTTCGCGTTTGACACTTGAGTTTCAGATCGTTAAAATAGGGCCCATTGTCTTTGAATCAGCTGGTGATTTTTAGTGGACGTATGAAGTCAGTCGTAAAGTTCACACAGGTGTCGAGGATCACATTAATTATCAACATGATCAACTACTCAGTTTTCTCAGTACTTTTTGTCTTTGTTTTGTAGTGCATCTATTGAAACCTAACATAATACAGTAACTTTTAGTGTAGCTTAATAGTCCAGACTCGTTTGAGGTCACCTGTGCCTGAAACTACACTCGTGAAAAAGAAGTGTGCTTAATTGTATTGGATGTGCACTTGTAGTGTACTTCAAATCCTAAAAGTATATTTTTAAAAACTACTTGCCGATAATATAATAGTAATGAAACAAAAGGCCACTTGAAGAGAGACGCTTTCATGACGGTTTCTTAACACACTTATGTAGACTTTTTTAAATAAAAGTGCACTTTGTAATAATGTCAAACTTTTAAAGTACATTTTAAGTCAAGTACATGTTTTGAAAATGTGTGCACTTAAGAAGTGCACTTATTTTGATGTGTTGACCAACACACTAAATCACATGTGAAGTACTTGATTATAATTTTTACTGTAGTGTGTTATTCAATTATACATTTAAACTTAATTGCAACTTCATTATATAATCATAAATATATTTAAATACGTGACATAAAAGTTCTAATAGAAACTGCATGAGTATAATTTAGTTTATCATAAATGTTTGTCAGTACATTCAGCAGTAACTTTAACCGTATTTCAAAGACAATAGAAATATGAAATTACATATAAAGATGTGTTTAATTCCTACTTAAGTGGGTCAAAAAAGCACTCTTGAGTTCAGCTAATTAATTCAGTTTGCACTTACCTACATTCTTTTAAAGTATATTATTTCCATAATAAGTACTCTGTTTAAAAGTATGCTGAGGTGTACTTCTTTTACACAAGGGTATGTCGAGCATCTGTGTTGAAGTCTAATCTTCAACGGAGAGGTTTGCATGTTTTCAGGCTCATCGTGGGATCTAGTTGAGTCTCCAAGTCAGAAAGGAGCCGTTCATGTTGCAGTGGGCGTCGGTGTCGTTTGGGCCGTTACTAAGGACAACAAAGTAAGACGATATTTAATGCTCTGTACCCTGCTTCGCCTTGACATTAATATTACGGCTATGGGTTTTGCACATTCATTTAGTGCTATTAATTTAAAGGATTACTGTAAGAAATTCAAAAAATTCTGTAATAATTATTTTCTTGCCATCAGAGTAATTGTGCAACTTCACTGTCCATTTTCATCTAAAAATTGAGTAGAAATGACCCAGATGATACCTGGATGCCTCGTCATGTGACAGTGTAGCATATTACTGAAATGTTTATTGTTGCATAAAGAGTTCAGTGTGTGTGTGTGTGTGTGTGTGTGTGTGTGTGTGTGTGTGATAGGTCTGGTTCAGGAGGGGTGTGAATTCCCACAATCCCACTGGCTCAGGCTGGATCAGCATTGGTGGAGAGATGGTGATGCTCAGCATGGGGCCCAATGACCAGGTGAGATGAGTGGAGTATCATATTATACTGCCATACTGTCTAACAATAAACACACTCGCTGTAGAGCAGTTTTCTGCCAGGTGGTCCGTATACTGTAACATGTAAACATGTAAACTGACATCATGTAAAGGGGCCTTCGAATTTTGTCTTTGACATTGGGGGCCTTAAAGTCCCTCTGTGGTGAAAAGCAAGCTTTTAATGTTGTTTATATGTCTATGTGGTGTTTTTAATATGCTTTAAGACAAACCATGTGCAAATTCATAAGTCGACACCATTGCTGAGTATTTTTCGTATTGTCTCAAAAACACAAGTCGCTGGTGTTTCTGACTTCACAAACTACCTTGTAACCAATCAGGTCAACGTGTGATCGTCAACGAGTGGATCTCTGAGCTGGTGTCAAGAAAAAACGTTTAAATATGTCATTTCGGTGATCAAAGATAAGTTTTAAGTTTTACAAATATATACGGGGGACTTTAAGGCTGTGTTCACACTTGGCTTGTTTGGTTCGATTTAAAAACGAACCCTGATGATTGCTCTGTTAAGGCTTCGATATACTCACTGCGAAGTCCTTTTTCGATTTTCGTTTTGGGATAAACTCTGGTGAGGTTTGACTGATATAAGATTTCAACACGGACCAAAGACATCTAAACGAACCAAAAACAGGACATGATGTCACTGTCGACCAGGTGAAAATCAAAAGTCATATCACTTAGAAAAGTAATCCCAGCAAGCCACATGATTTGAGGTATCATCTTATCTGTAGGACAAAAAGTGCAGGGCAAGAAAAGTTTAATAGTTAGGTTTCTGTGTTTGTTCAAATCATTTGCCATTAGTATCAGCGATAATAATAGTGATATTTTCCTTTGCAAACTTCACTATCAAGCGATTAATCAATCTGGATAGAGTTCATTGCACTCACACCATGCTTTAATCACTGTTGCTGATATCATATTTCATCTGGTTATATTGTAATAAAATCATTTTCTCCTGTGTGGACAACTCTAGGGGTCCCAGTACTTGCCCTTGGGGGACGCCCATGTGCTGTGGGCCGGGAGGGGGGGGGGGGCAGACAGTTCTGGTTACACTCCTGTTCTCACATGAAGCTTCGAGGATTAACCATCATTAGATCCTCAGACCAATATGTGTACACAGCACAAAAGCCCGACTGTATTCACTGTCCATGTTATACGCACAAACACCCATCGTCCAATCAGCTTCTCCAGCTCACACTGGCTCCTCCTTCCCGCCAGGACAGGAATGTAAGGTCTGATGGAGTTGGGTGTCCGTGGGTGTTGATTACTAGAGCCACTGAGTCTCAGTGTGGAGTTTGCAAGCGATGCAAACCTTCTCTCTGCATCTCTCTCTCTCTCTCTCTCTGTAACTTGACCCTTAGACCGCCTGGCTCAGCCCAGCCATATATATACAACCCCAATTCTTTCACCCGCGCAAAGCCATATGGGAGCGTCTAATTTGAGTTTGGCCGCACTCCGCCATTCCATACTTCACATTTCATTACTAACCGCTTGGACCGTGTGTTCAGCTCAGCTGCGAAGCTCATATTTTGAACCTGTTCCTCAATTTGACTTAATCAGAAACAATAGCCTGTCCATGAGAGCTATGTCAGCACATAAAAAGAAAAGATTAGAAGATTGTCTCATAACATGATGATTTTCTGATGCCAACTTCATTATAATGCAGTTGATTTTATTATATTGTGTATTATTGAGATGGGTCTCTGCGATCGTATATTTATAATAACCCTAATATCCAGTTGTCGGACCCTCTCCGAACTTCCAATGAAAACACGGCCATTCAAAAGCTTTGTGTGAATCTAAGTGTGTGAAAATACTTAGGAAACTTTTAATGTTTAGAGGATACATGAGAAATGACTCAAACAGAGTGATTTTGTCCTAAATGTTTTAATATCTCAGCTTGAAGAAGATATGTAAAAACACAGAAAAGAGACTGCTGGTGATGTGATGTGATGTGATCTATATATATAAAATCTATATTTTATGTGTGTTTTTCTGTGACGCAGGTTTGGGGTGTTGGCAGCGATGACCGGACCGTGTATTTTCGTCATGGCGTGACAGACACAGAGGTCACCGGAAGGTCATGGGTCGCAGTGTCGGCGCAGCTTGAAAGCAGCAAAAGCATAAATCAATCCAGGTAGTGGAAAAACACTGTACAGATCAGTGATACCCGACATGGCCTATTTAAATAGGATCCAGAGGTTTTGGTGTTGGTGAAGGGTCACTTGAGCTTTATTGATGGGGCACTAGTCCAGCAGGATCCTTATGTTTCACGTCCGTCCAGCAGATGGCGCTGTGCCTGTCAGTGCTCTGAATGGCTCTGTGTCTTTCCCAGTGTCCGTGTGCACGGTGATGCCGGTGTGTTCGGTGGTGATGTCACCGCTCCTTCCCAGGGATCCGTTCTGGGCTGTGATGACGCGGACATCCCGAAGCCACGTGTTCCCAAGATCACGAGTGACAGCTTTATCTCTGCGCTGGTGTCGGATCGCTCCGCTCCACTACACGACCCAACAGTGTCTCCCAATGTACCTGAGGGAGACCAGGTGACCGGCCAAGAGTCCGGTTTCTCTGTCCCGACCCCGACACCATGGAGCAATGTAGACCTGGAGGAGATGAAGGCCTCGGTTCCCAGGAGCTCAGTGGCCACGTATCCCATCGAGCTCCAGCACAACACGGTAGAGCAGGAGGACACGCCGCCCTGGGCCTGGGTAACCGGTGGAGGATGTGACATCCATTCCAGATCACATGTCGACTGGTTTAACACCTCAGGTGCAACCCAGTTAAAGGGATAGTTCATCATTTACTCACCCTCATGTCATTCCCAACACTTTACTTGAAGCCTCTATGTATAATGCATTATAGGTATTGATGTTGGTTAACGCGTTATATCTTTTCATAAATAATTGTAACCAAAGTTCAAATGCATTTTAAATAATTGCAGAATTCTTGTTACTTTTGAAATTGGTTGTTTTATTGCATTACACTTTCTAAAGGTGTAACAATGTGATTCATGAGATCATACAATGCATTACAGGGCATAATTAATACTTTTATAATGCGTTGTGTATATATATAAAGGCTTTAAGTAAAGTGTAACCGGTTTGTCAGAATGTGCAAATGCCTGAATAGACCGAGGCTGCCAAGATTAAAGACAACTTAAAAGTATCATAATAGCAGTTTATTCAACACATACACTATATTCAGCTTCACAATGGTATATATTCAAGAATGCCGCATCAAAACGTGTGACATTAATGATGCCATACAGCACAGGTTCTCATGCGTCTTATAATCAATCGTGTGCCACATTTGAATATGAGCATGACATAGACATGAGAGATAAGGAATTTGACATTCGATTTTAATGGCTTAATTTTATATTCATAATGTTTTGGGGATAAAGGCCATTGCAGAAATGGTTAGTAATGGTCTTGACTGGTAAAAAAAATCATCACAGTGCACAACATTCACGGTCAATATTGTTGCACATTTAAGATCTGTTTTTAATTGTGAGCTTACCAGGGACAATGCACATCCCCATTAAAACTTTATGAAAGAAATGATTTTATTCAGCATTAGTGTCGGCCCAGATCCGGGCTACATCTGGCACGCGTTGTACCGGATGTGGGCCGGATCTGGGCCGACACTATGTTGCTGTCTGGGAATGCATTACACTGATCAAAAGTGGCAGTAAAGATTTATAATGTTACAAAAGCTTTCTATTTCAAAGAAATGCGGTGTTTTTTTTCACTTTCTATTCATCAAATAATCCTGAAAAATGTTTTATCATGGTTTCCACAGAAATATTGCGCAGCACTTTCAACATTGATAATAATCACAAATGTTTCTTGAGCATCAAATCATCATATCAGAATGATTTCTGAAGGGTCATGTGACACTGAAGACTGGAGTAATGATGCTGAAAATTCAGCTTTGATCACAGGAATAAATTGCATTTGCAAATACAGTACATTACAATAGAAAACTTTTTTAAATTTTTTATTAATATTTCACAATATTACTGTTTTTACAGTATTTTTGATCAAACAAATGCATCTTTGTTGAGCATAAGAGACGTCTTCCAAAACATTAAATAATCTTTTGACCGGTAGTGTAAGTGTAAACAGGGTGAATGATGTCACTCCCTCAATTATATTAAAAAAAAATTCAAAGAAATTGGCAGGGAGGTTTGGTGATATAAAAGCAAGTCTCTACTGTGTTTGATTCTCTCAGATACCGGGCCGCTCTCTCCAGCCATCACCCCTGCCCTCGGTGCTCCACACACAGAACCAGGAGCCGCCGTAGAGAAGGTACTGCACTGTGAGCAGCACATGAGAGAATAAGTCAATGGTGGATCTCAAATCATGCTCTCTCTGTGTGTGTGTGTGTGTGTGTGTGTGTGTGTGTGTGTGTGTGTGTGTGTGTGTGTGTGTGTGTGTGTGTGTCAGTCCGTGCGTGTGACGACAGGTCGTATGTGTTGGTGGAGGGACTGGCCTCCTCATGAGTGGGAGGATGTCAGTGTGACACTGGAGCAGGTCACCGGTGCCGGAGCTCAGACAGGAGACATACTTTACCTCTACTACACTCAACACCTGGAGAAGAAGGTAACACACCATGCCCTTGTCGCCTTATTATTACTACAAAGTGCACTTTTTTAAAGTCTGCCTCTGGTGCTCGTCACATGTCTATATTTTAGTTTGATAATGTTTTTGGTAACACTTTATTTCGATAGTCCACTTTAGACATTCTACTAACTATAAGTAACTTTGCAACTACATGTCAACTAACTGGCATTAGAGTATTGGTAGACTGTATGCCTAATATCTGCTAACACTTTATTTTGATGCTCCACCAACAGATATTCTGCTGACTATAAGTAACTTGGCAACTACAAGTCAACTTATTCTCCTAACCCGAACCCTAACACCTAACTCTAACCTACTAATACTCTAATGAGAATTAGTTGACATGTAGTTGAAAAGTTACTTATAGTTAGTAGAACGTCTAAAGTGGACTATCGAAATAAAGTGGAACCATGTTTTTTTATTTCATATTTAGTATTTTTAGGGGATTTTATGGTACTAAATTATATTTACACTGTATTTAAAATCCATTTATTCACTTTTCGAGCACAGACCTGAAATTTAAATTTACAACTTAAACTGTCGTAAATCTTGAATGCTTTAGAGCACAGACTTGAGTTTGATCACTTTTTAAAGATGACACTTGGCAAATTATTGCTGAAGTGAAAAAAAAAAAAAAAAAAAAACGTTTATTGTTATTAAAAATGCACAAAAATACTATTTAAAATTTTAGAAATAGAAAAATATATTTTCAGAAACACATTTTACTCTAAAACTGCAAGAAAATCAAAGCCAATATAAACAAGCTGTGTTCCAAATTTGAGCTTGATATCTCAAAAAATAAGCTTTCAGTCAGATTTAGTTAGGCGGCAGTACCAAACGTCTCCACTAGATGGAATTCGTCTCCCATTAATTTCCAATGCCGTCATTTTTGACTGCGAGGAGCACAAGTGTGACTATTTTTTTCAGGACCATTTAACCTTTTCAAATAATGTCCATACATGTTTTGTGTGTGTTTACATAGCAAGTGCCAAAACTTTTACCAAGTTTTGTAACATTCCGATCAAGTAAAAAAACAAAACGTAAAATTTTTCGCTTTTTTCAATTAAACATTCAAGATTTGAAGTACACTACAATTCAGTACAGTTAAATGCACTTCTTTTTCACATGGGTGTGTAGTATATCATCAGACACATGTTGACTACATTTTTAAAAGAAGAGTTCAAAAGCAAAATTTAATTATGACAGTTTGTGGACTCTTTCAGTGAATGTCATTACAAATGAAGATCAAATTTTGTTTGTGTTGTTGAAGATATGAGACTGTAATTTAATCCCATGATTGTCCTGATGTGTGTGTCAGTATCTGTATGCTGTGATAAAGGAGGTGACGGCCCTGGTGCCCGTGTTGAGGGACTCTCTGTACACTGTGGCGGTGTACACAGCAGAGAGGACCAGGCAGAGAAGCCCCATCTTACTGGCAACTCCATCGCTACAAGACTTCAGTAACTGGGTAAAAAGCCCTTATGATCAGCACATTTGGATAAGAAAGGATCTCTATGACATAAAACACACACAGGGTCCAAAATGCATACAATCTTACATCTTACCAGCCATGATCCTGTATTTGCATAATCTTCTTTAAAGTGCCCCTATTATGCTGTTTTAAAGGTTCATAATTTTGATTTGGAGGTTTTCTACCATAGGTTTATAATATATTATAAAGATACATTGCAGCATCACAGAGTCTGAAACGGTTTGATAAAGGATTCAGTCTCTCTAAACCTCTCCTTCCTGAGAGCCTCCTCTGTTGTGATTGGTCTACTCTGCTCTGATTGGTCAGATGACCCAGTCTGTTGTGATTGGTCTACTCTGCTCTGATTAGTCAGGTGACCCAGTCTGTTGTGATTTGTCTACTCTGCTCTGATTGGTCAGATGACCCAGTCTGTTGTGATTGGTCTACTCTGCTCTGATTGGTCAGGTGACCCAGTCTGTTGTGATTGGTCTACTCTGCTCTGATTGGTCAGGTGACCCAGTCTGTTGTGATTGGTCTACTCTGCTCTGATTGGTCAGGTGACCCAGTCTGTTGTGATTTGTCTACTCTGCTCTGATTGGTCAGATGACCCAGTCTGTTGTGATTGGTCTACTCTGCTCTGATTGGTCAGATGACCCAGTCTGTTGTGATTGGTCTACTCTGCTCTGATTGGTCAGATGACCCAGTCTGTTGTGATTGGTCTACTCTGCTCTGATTGGTCAGGTGACCCAGTCTGTTGTGATTGGTCTACTCTGCTCTGATTGGTCAGGTGACCCAGTCTGTTGTGATTGGTCTACTCTGCTCTGATTGGTCAGGTGACCCAGTCTGTTGTGATTTGTCTACTCTGCTCTGATTGGTCAGATGACCCAGTCTGTTGTGATTGGTCTACTCTGCTCTGATTGGTCAGATGACCCAGTCTGTTGTGATTGGTCTACTCTGCTCTGATTGGTCAGATGACCCAGTCTGTTGTGATTGGTCTACTCTACTCAAGCCCCGACAAAAAGTTGCAAAACGTTTTTTAAACGTTTTTGAACACCCTGTTCTGATGACGCAAGAGTTGCAACTATGGCAGCTGAGAAGGCCATTCTTTGTGTTCTTGGCTTACAGTGTATGTCCATTACTATATCTGAATTTCAGCTCTGGATCTTCTTCACCACTTGATACACAGTGATACAAACAGTAACGATGGCATCTGTTTTTCCTTATCAATTTGAGCGCGAGTCCTCAACCTTTGGAAGAACATAAAAGTGGATTTTCTTTGGCAGCGCAGAAAAAAGCATCTTCTCGACATGTCAACATCACAAACCAAACTCTTTTAGACTCTTCTATGAGTCGAAGTAGACGTCTTGCAGACCTTTTTCATTCACAAACCACTATATTACACACTGCATGAAAGGTTGCATCCCAAAAAGCATAATAGCCACACTTTAACAACGAAAAAAATTATTCTCATGTAGAACATATGTCTGGCCAAAATTGTTTTGATTTCAATAGCAACAGCGTGTTTTTGTGTGTGATCTTTGCAGCTGTCTCTGTTGAACAAGTCGTGTTGTGAGTCCAGAGGTCTTGGAGACCATCCATCCAAACAAGCGCTGTGGGCTGTGACATGTAAAGGTGATGTCATGGTGCATGAGCCGTCACCCAGCCTGGAGGCCCCGGCGCAGTACTTGCCCTGCGATCACATGTAAGAACCTCCCCATCTGTCTGTCTATATCTCTGTTCTAAACCTAGTTAACTGCTTCACTGTCTGCTGTCTTCTACATCGACAGCACCTTCACATGCCACCTTCACATGGCATTAGCATGTTGCTAAGCTAACAACACAATATTATATAAAGCTTGTAGCACACACAAATATTGGGCACAATAGTTCATTTTAAAGCAGATTGAACTATGTTTTTATGAATAGATGTACGACTTTTCTATACACTCCGCCTACCATCTCCTTTCAACGCACTGCATTGTGGGATTAGGTGCAATCCTGTCTTTCAGTTTGGCCAGAGGTGTCTTATAAGCAGTTTTGGGGAAGCTATTTTGAAACTAGCTAAGCAATATTTTTTTCAAACAAGTAATTCACTAAACTACAAGTTACTAAGGAAGTAGCTTTTTCATTTTTTTAAATGATTCAAGAGGGCAATGCATTTTTATGAAACTATAAGATTATATAACTCATAACTTAATCAGAGCAATATTTCTCTGGTTCTGTGGGGTTTTGAATGAATACATACTGTATGTATGAGGGTGACGACTATAAACTTGATCTTATACATTTACACTTAAGATAACTAAAAAGAGAGTCAAAAACATAGTGATGAACAGAAGCAATTAACTATATTAAATATAGTACAAATATTCGATTAAAACAAAATATTGCACAAGGGTTTCTGTGAAGAGACTTGAATCAGTGCATTGTTTCTAAACGTATATTGACGTTAATCTATTCAATGACTAAAACTTGACTACAACTGTGTGCAATACAGTATGACAATAAAAACAGCAATGTACGGTACATGTAGCGTTTGGTCATCAAAACCATTATTTTATTTGAATTATACTTCAAGGTTTTATTAAGTAAAGTAAAATGACGTTGAAGCAAATTTTCCAAGTATACTTTATGTAGTAAGTACACTAATATCAGTGCACTCGTAGTCTACTATTTCAACAATTCTTGGGACTAAATTAACCCACTTTTAGCTTAGAAATGTATAATTTTAAGCATACTTGAAGTGCAATAGTTTACATCTAAGTTGTTGTTTTTTTTGCATTGCAACTATAATAGTGAACTTATAGGTATGCTGCTATTTGACTAGCTATATCCCAGCTAACGAAAATACGTCCCAAGAACATTTTGCTAATAATCAGATTAATTTATGAAAACTTTCAAAAATGTCCAGTTTTCAAATGTTTTAAAAACGTTTTTCTTGGTTCTGTGAACATAAAGGAAACATTCCATTTCATCCAAATTTGCAAACAGTAAATAGTCGGTTCCTCCCAAACACTGCTTATAAAGCAGATTAATACTGCATTTTGAAACAAGCCTAAATTGTATTATACAAGCCTAAATTGCTGTCCAGATAGGCAGCTCGCTAGGTTTTGAGCTGGAGTTTCATAATTTCATAATTTAAGCTTGCATGTCACCCAACTGTTTGATTTGGTTTGGTGTGTGTGAATGTGTGTCTGTCATTGTAATGTGTGTGTGTTGTTGGGCTTGGCATGCTTCATGTGTCTGTCCGCGTACCTGCTGTGGGCTCAGGTTCTGGCGGCAGGTTCCTGCTCATCTGCTGTGTGTGGAGTCTAGCAGTCTGGGTGTGGTGTGGGGCATCGGTCACGATCACACAGCCTGGGTCTACACAGGGGCCGGCAGGGGACCATCGGCTCCGGGTAAACATGCACCCTAACCCTAACCCTGCATGCGGCTAACCCTGTCTCTCTCACTAACCTGTGTCCAGTTCTGATGCCCAGCCAGACAGCAACATTTACACTGCATGGTTCAAGTGACCCAATTCCGATTTTTTCCTATGACCGGCGAACGTGTAAGAAGGAAAAAAGCACATGGATTCTGATATTCTCAGATTGGTTTCAGGCCTCAGTCATATGCTGAAATAAATCTGATATGAATCAGATACGTGCATTTGCGTCTGCCATGTAAGCAGACAAATCGGATATTCCCCAGTAAATGCGAGTCGTACGTCATTAAAAAAGGGACGTCAACTCAGGTGGACACCAACTGCGATCACATGACTTATTAATGGCGCGATAGAGGACGAATAAGGCGAAGGGGCGAAGAGACAGTGCAGGCAAAAATAGACAATAGTGCGGAAAGCAAAACACTGGATAATCATTTTGTCTGCTTCTGCATCTATTGCATATCACGCTGTTTTACTTCCTTTTCCGGGTCAGAACGTTTACATTGGGTAGTTTCGGCAGTGTATAGTGTAAATGCAAATATCAGATACAGGTCACTTTTAAAAGATGATGTAAGCGGGTCGTCCAAAAAATCGGATATAGTTAGCAAATCTGAATTGGGCATCAAGACCTGCGGTGTAAATGCAGCCATAGTGTCGGCCCAGATCCGGCCCACATCTGGTACATGTGGATTCAACGCGTGGGCCGAGATGTGGGCCGGATCTGGGCCGACACTATGTTGCTGTCTGGGCAGCAAACAAATATATGTTCTAAGAATGTCTTGCTAACGTTTCGATTAAGTTATATGAATGTTATTTTTTGAATGTCCTCTGAACGTTTAAAACGTTCTTGTTTATGTGAACGTAAAGATAACATTCCATTTTGCAAACATTTTCGGAATGTTTCGGAATGTTCAGAGTATATTCAAAAGTAACGTCCAACGAAAGTTAGATGAACTAAAACGCTTCAAGAAGAAAACATTCCATGAACAATATATAATAATGTTTTTGTGCTAACGTTTTGAGAACATTATTGAAGACAAGATTGCTTCGAACAAACATTCTATTAATGTTACTTAGATAACTTTTTGCGAGAACATTGTCAGAACGTTAGCCAACATTCGGAGAACATTGTCCCTGTTATCTGGGTGAGCATATGCTGTGTTTTGGATGCTGGTGTGCTGATGTTCCCATGAGGTTTCACCAGCAAATCTTTCTTGGTCAACCGGCTTAACTAGAAAGACACAGTTTTGCCGGTGCACCAGTTAGACCAGTACCGAACCAGTATAAACCAGCCTGGACCAGGATGTAGTTCTTGCTGGTCTAAGCTGAACCTTGCATCAGGATGGGATATTCAGTATATACTAGGGGTGTAACGATACCCTCATGTCACGATTCAATACATATCACGATATTGAACTCGAGATACGATATTATTGCGATACTCCAAGACATATGATAAAAGGTTTATTTTTTAATAAAAAAATGCTAAATTTGGGTTTACATTGTGGGTGTAAATGAATAGGCTTGGACTTGGTGCTGGAAACCCAATGGTGACCAAAAATATTCATTTTCAATATTCATATTCAATATTCAGAATTATTTTAGACGAATATGCTTACACTGTCACTGGCTAGATATATTTAAAATAATGTAGGCCACTTTTTACTGGTAACATAAGACATTTGGCACAATCAGGACCCACAAATATTCCCCTATTGCATTATTATACATTATATTCAACATTATAGTAGTTTAATGTAGTAGTGACACAAAAATTTGACACTTGAATTTTTCTCACACAGTAATTATTTTGGATGAACTATCCACGACACATATTGTTGCATTTTTGTATTGCGATATATATATTGTGACACTATATATTGTTACACCCCTGGTATATACTGCACAGTATGTTAGAATTACATTCAAAACATAGTCACTGATCTTTCCAATCATCTTTAACCTTCCCAAAACATTGTGTCCTCATTCCCTAATTATTCGTATATGCACTGGAGAACTTCTCTCAGAAAAGTTCCTCCTAATTCACAACTCTTGCATACACACATCAATTTGTACGGAGACGGGACATCGGGACATTCTCAGCGTTCCCCTGAGAAACATTGTGTTCGCTCGCAAAACTTTTTGCATTCGTTTCTCAGGGGAACGCAAAACATTTTCGAGAGAACGCAAAAATATACATATCCGTAAATTTGTTCTTAACCTTATTCTAATGTTAACGAATTAGCGATTTTCTAGTTGAGCAACCATATGACCGAGGTTAGTAATCTACATAATACACGCCCAAACAATCTCCATATAAGGGCTACAGCCTTTCATTACTAAAACTATTAAATTATGAAATTATTTTGGTAATTGAAATAACGCTGCAATAAAATAAAAATAGTAATTTTAAAGGGACAACTTAAACTTAAAACTTACCTAACAAACGTAGAAATTTTGCCTAGTAAAATGATCAAAACAATGCATTAAACAAAAAAAAAAATGAATAAAAATGACAAAAGCACATAAAATTAACAATACTGTAATTTTGTAATTATAAAAATAAAAGCTACATTCAAAATATTAATAAATACTATAATAGAATATAAATAATATGAAAATAGCACTGTTTCCATTAAGAAATACTGTATATATGTATAATAACAATACAATGTTACATGTTTATGTTTATATTACCAAAAATTTTCGTAAATTTAGAATAAATTGCGATTTGTTTTCTTTGTTTTTTAATGAAAACACTGTATCATTGTACTTTCCTTTCAATTAAGACATCATTTCAGTCTAGATCAGCATGTCAAGTGTTTATTTGAAAGAACAGTTGCGTCTGCCTGATGTTTGAATCTGTGGGATTTCAGGAAATGAAGTATGTGATGTGAGGAGCGTGTGCATCTACGAGAACCAGCGCTGGAACCCGATGACGGGATACACGGACAAGTGAGTGTAGTGTAACGGAGCTGATGTGTGTTTGTTTAAAGCAAGCGCTCAGTGTGTGCTCTCTTCCTCAGGGGTCTTCCCACAGATCGCTACATGTGGAGCGACTCGTCAGGTCTGAGAGAGTGCACTAAAGACAACACCAGCACTCCCTCACCACAGTGGACATGGGTACAAAACCACAGGCTTCTGCTTCCTGTAGCATTTATAGTGCAGTGCACGTCTGTGTCTTTGCAAATTTAGATTAGATAGTTGTCGTCTGTGAATGATTTCTACATCTCTTGCTCACAGGTCTCTGATTGGGCCGTAGACTACAGTGTCCCAGGAGGGACAGATAAAGAGGGCTGGCAGTACGCTGCAGATTTCCACGTGTATGTTGATTTTTGGATATATTAATGAACGGAAGTTAGACGGTTTTATTTCAAACTAATATATTCTATGTTTTTTTATGTACATACAGGACCTTTCACGGTTATAAGACAATAAAGGATTTTGTGCGGCGCAGAAGGTGGGCTCGGTGAGTTCACATTTTTTCTCATTTTGATACATGCATTTACATTAACATTTTTAGCAACAATTTATTTCTGTTTCTTTCTAATGTTGGGCAAAAAATTAAACCACAAACTCGCACAGTAGCCCCTATAAAAACCCATTTCTGCCACACAAGAAAAAAAATACCGCTTTTGAAAAACATAATTATGACATATAAAGTCAAAATTATGACAAAAATCCCAAATTATGACATACAAATCCGAAATTGTCATTATGAGATAAAAAGTCAAAATTCTGACATAAATATCTGAAATTGACATATTTTCACTATGACATAAAGTCAAAATTCGAGAGAAAGTCGAAACTATGACATACTAGGTCGAAATTATATGACATTAAAAAGACAAAAATTCAAAAAATTTTACTTCACAAGTCAAAATGATGACAAAAAGTCAAAATGATGACAAAAAGTCAAAATTATGACATATAAACATCCAAAATGATGTCATTATGAGATCAAAAGTCACAATGATGACTAGAAATTCCAAATTATGACATGCTAGGTCGGAATTATAACTTTATAGCCAAAATTATACGACATTAAAAAGTCAAAATTATGACATACCAAGTTGAATTATAACTTAGAGTTATAATCATTACATTAAAAAGTCAAAATTATGACATAAAAAGTCAAAATTATGACACAAAAAAGTCAAAATTATGACAAATATTCTAAATTCTTACATTTCAATTATCAAAATTATGACTGTCTTAATTATAAGTCTAAAAATTATAAAGTCATAATTGTGACATATAAAGTCGAAATTATGAAAAAAATTCTAAATGATGAATTAGACAATTACATCAAAAAGTAAATACAATGACACTAAGTCATAATTATGAGATAAAAAGTTGAAATTATGTTAAAAGTATAATTATGACAGTCATATTTTTGACTTTTTAATCAAGTAATTTGTCATAATTTCGACTTTGCATCTAATTTATGCCATAATTATGACTTTTTATTTCATAATAATGACTTGCTATGTGATAATTTCTGCTTTTTATGTGATAATTTTGACTTTGTATGTCATTGTTTTGACTTTGAATGATATAATTTTTTGTTTTTATCTCATAATTATGACTATTTATGTCATTCTGGTTCACCAGAGTGTGTCAGAATTGTGCTGTGTTATAAGAAAGGAGAGTTGTTGTCTCTCACAGGAGGTGTGAGATCAGCCTCACGGGCCCTTGGCAGAAGGTTCCCCCGATCCCTCTGACTGACGTCACCGTCCTGCCGTGTCTGGCTCACAGCGGCCTGGAGCAGATTCCTGTGTGGGCCATCAGTGAGAAGGGAGATGTGCTGTGCCGTCTGGGAGTCACTGCAGAGAACCCGGCTGTGAGCACCAAACACACACACACACACACACACACACACACAAAACACTTCACCAACATTTCATTTCATTTGAAATGGTGACCTCAAGAAACACCAGGCCCAAAATAATCACCAAATCCCTAATGGCGCAAGTCCCAGAAAAGTAAAGCCTGGTTGTATCAGTCAGTTTTAGTGTGCCTTGTAATTAAATCACACATAACTGACAGAATTATTAATAACCCATGACTTTTCTTGAAGCTATAAGTCAGTGCAAAATGTTTATTAACAGTCTTAACTCTTTCCCCTCCATTGACGGAATTTCCCGGCTTTCCGTGTTTTCACTATTCGTGTTACTCAAAACTCTCATCTCAGCCCAGACAGCAACGTAGTGTCGGCCCAGATCCGGCCCACATCTGGTACATGTGGATTCAACAAGTACCAGATGTGGGCCGGATCTGGGCCGAAACTATGTTGCTGACTGGGAATTTATTACATCAGTATTCAGAGCGTGAATATGGCTCTGTCTGTTCTCATGTTGAGTTGTAGTGTCCTCTAACCTCTGACTCTGTCTCAGCACAGGGCGACTCCTGGCTCCACGTGGGGACAGACCAGCCCTTCAAGTCCATCTGTATAGGAGGAGGACACCAGGTGTGGGCCATCGCCAGGGACGGGGCCGTCTTCTACCGGGGCTCTGTGTCCGCACTCAATCCAGCTGGTGAGAAGAAGCAGCCCAATCCCCATTTCAACCAGGGAATGATGAGTGACATCCGACAATATGTCAAATACTTTCCAATTTCAACAGCTTGTGATGAATGTGATACTGTGCATTAAGCATGCTTTGAAATCAGTACTTTTTAAGTTGTGGCAAGTTTACAAATTAAAGGGGTGATATAATGCCCCTTTCACAAGATTTAAAATAAGTCTCTGATGTCCCCACAGTGTGTATGTGAAGTTTTAGCTCAAAATACGCCACAGACATTTTTATATAGCATGTTAAAGTTGTCACTTTTTGAGCGTGAGCAAAAACGCACCATTTTTGTGTCTGTTCCTTTAAATGCAAATGAGCTGCTGCTCCCAGTACAGAGGGCGGAGCTTCAACAGCTTGTGTCCTTTTACCTCACACAGACATGCACTGGAAATTTTTAAAACTTTTAGCCTTTTATGTTCAAACTGAAGTCAGAAAGATGGAGAGACTCAAGAAGTGACAAGATGTAGACAACATTTCTGAATGGTTAGTTGATGAATGTATGTAGCTTATGTGTAGTTATCTTCTAGTCATTGATTAGCATATTTTGTCTTGATAATCTATAAATCACGTTCCCGGGGGCGGGGTTTATGTAAATTTTAGGGTTGGTGATGTCACTAACCCGGGAGGAATGTCGTGTAGTCCCAACCAGCCGTTTGTTGTAGTCCTTAAAAAGCGATTTCTTTAAAAGCAAATATCTCCCTTTGCTTTGAACTTTGAGCGTTGTAACTTTGCAGATGTTGTTTATGCTCGAGCAGCAACATTACACACTAACTAAAGTTAGAAAAGTGAATTCATAATCAACCACCCCTTTAAGACATGATTGACAAAAAAAAATCAATCAAAAATAGTTTTGAAAATGTTGAAAGTGTATGTTGGAATATGAAAGGTAGCAGGATTGATAGTTTACAGTGAAAATATGAATATATTATTAGTAGATTTTATGCTGATATTTTAGGACTATAAAATAAAGAAGAACTGACAGTAACAATTATTGGAAATTGTGTTTTTTCAACTTTCAAGTATAAAAACCTATTCTAGAAGAAAACAAAAACAAGACTTTGGTAAAAAAAAGGCATAATAGTGTTTTTGTTTTTTAAGTTACTCTATTCTTGTTATTTTCAGAAAAATGCCAACTACCAGAATTAAACTGTTGTCATTTAGACTTAAAATGATGAAAAGCACACCCATTGTGTTAAATGACTCATGATTTATGTTTTGATTTCTCAGGCGAGTGCTGGTACCACATCCCATCTCCTCTGAGGCAGATGCTCAAACAGGTGTCCGTGGGCAGGACCTCCGTTTATGCTGTGGATGAAAACAGTGAGACACTTGTTTCCACTCACTTCTTTTGTTATTTGGTTGAATCAAGCTGTATGTGCTCTGAATAACTCTATCTTCATTATATGAGTGTGTCAATTCAAAGCATGCACATTTTTCTATTTATGAATGGTTTGGAATACCTGGATGATCAGCTACATTTGTCAAAATGTGAAGTATGCAAACAGAGCACAGCTCCTTTTCCAATGTGATACATGAATATCAGCCGCCCTAAACATCAGTCTTAACTTCCTAGATTTGATTTGTCTGCCAAAGGACATTTTTACACATCAGATTTTAATCTGTTGGAAACATTGTACCGCATATAAAGCTGTTATCTCTCCAGTCGAGTCTGAGCTCAGTCTGTTTGTGCAGGTAATCTGTGGTACAGACAGGGTTTGACACCCAGCTATCCTCAGGGTTCAGCATGGGAACTCATCTCCAGTAACGTGTGCAAGGTGTCTGTTGGACCACTGGACCAGGTTTGTAACCTTTTACTTGTTATTTTGATGTGTTGACTAACATACTAAAGCACACACAATGCTTCATTGACATTTACAGAATTTTCCAGCAATCCATGTTTTCACTGTAATACGGTAGGGGGCGCTATTACGCTTATTCTGAGAGTACAGAATCTCTGGATCAAAACGCAGGCAAAAAAGCAGAAACTAGCAACAACAAAAGCATTGCTTATGCATTTTGTAGTCAACGTGCTACAATAAAGGGTTTTTTGTTGTTGTAGTTCAAAAGTAGAGGCTCTGTTCTTTTGTCTGATATATTGCATGTTGATATTCATTCAACAAAATATTCTGGGGGCCATGAAAGTTTAGTAAAAAATATAAAAAATGCTGTTGGTGGCTAGCAGGGAAAAGAGTTAATAATCTTTGGCCTGGTTTAAATCCTACCTATCAGATCACTACCACTTCATGTGTGTAAATGAAAAGTTACCTGACCTAACAAAAGTATGGTGTTCCACAAGGCTCTGTCTTGGGCCCTTTGTTGTTCTCCTTGTATATGCTGCACATATGTGGGAGTTATTGTTTCTCTTTTCCACTGTTACTTTATGCTGCCTTCTCTTGTTATAGACCTAGCCTTTCCTCCATCTACACCTCCTGAGGTTTACCAACTCCCATCATGCCCAGATCCACCCCTAACAAACCTAAATATAAAATAACAACTTGACTGGTTTTATGGTTGTGATGTTTTATCTGTCCAGGTTTGGATAATTGCTGATAAAGTGGCAGGTTATCCATTAGAAAGCTCAGGAACTGTGTGCCACAGACTGGGAGTGAAGCCCATGCAGCCGAAAGGCCTGAGCTGGGACTTTGGTATCGGGGTGAGTCTTTCCATAACTGTTCACATTAAAGGGGTGGTTGATTATGATTTCACTTTTCTGACTTTACTTAGTGTGTAATGTTGCTGTTTGAGCATAAGCAACATCTGCAAAGTTACAACGCTCCAAGTTCAAAGCAAAGGAAGATATTTGCTTTTAAAGAAATAATTTTTTAATGACTACAACAAACGGCTGGTAGAGACTACACGACATTCCTCCTGGGTTAGTGACATCACCAACCCCAAAATTTACATAAACCCCAGCCCCGGGAACAGCCAGTCCATGTTGAGAGGAGGAAGAGTTGTTGTAGTCGAGCACATTTGAGGGTCTGCTCAAGCTGTGGCATCCATCTTTTCACATGCAATACAGTACGTAACACAAATGCAATAGCGTGTCACTCTGTAGGCATCTTACAACAGTTCTCACGCGAGCAATTTTATAGATTATCATGATAGAATATGCTAATTGAAAATAGTTAACTTCACATCAGCAACATAAATTCATCAACTAACCATTTAAAAACATCCTGTTGAATTCTACATGTTGTCAACTCTTCTTGAGTCTCTCCATCATTGTCCGACTCGTTTAAACATAAAAGGCAGAACAGTTTCTGACATTTAGTGTGTGTCTGCGTGAGGTAATCAGAGCTGCTAACACACACACACACAAACACACACACACACAAGCTCTAGAAGCTCCGCCATAGGTGCCGGGAGCAGCAGCTCATTTGCATTTAAAGGGACACACACGAAACAACACCCTCAAAAAGGGACAATTTTATCATGCGGGGTGCTTTGAGCTAAAACTTTACATACACACTCTGGGGACAGACTTATTTTACATATTGTAAAAAGGGGCATTATACCACCCCTTTAAGTCTAACGCCGAACTGTGCCTTCCTCCGAAAGCCTCCAATTTTAAAATGCTGTATAATTTCTGCAAAAGTTACATAAGGTCTAATGTAGACCTGGTGTCAACAGATCTTTACACTGAGAGTCATTTCTTCAACAGGGCGGCTGGGACCACCTGTCTGTGAGAGGGAACTCTTTAGAGGCTCAGCGTGTGGCACTGCGCAGTCCAATGCCCAGCCGGACTCCGAGTCAGGTGAACGGGAATGCTGTGAGCTGCTAGTCATTTTGCTCACCCACCACCACCACCACCACCATCATCATCATCATGCTTGACTGCACGTCCCAGCTTGCTGTTCTTGACACCCTTCCTGTCTCTAACCCAGTGCCCTTCCAACCAAATGTGACTTTTTTTCTTCTTTTGATTCCACTTGCCTGAATAACAAACTTTCACCTCTGTGAAAACAAGCTTCTGGGTGTGACTGAACTTCTTTTGATTCTGTACATGTATGATTTGAATCACCTGACTCAATTGACTGTTCTCAATTTGTTTTGTGCATGTCACATTTTCTTGTTGCCGTATGTGTTTCTGTAATCGGTAGAAGCCCATTTTATGTTATTGGTTTGATTATATTATTTGAAAATAATATAAATAGTCCACTTAAGTAGACAATGCTGTATATGTGGACAACTTCCCTACTGTGGTCTTTCGTTGGACATGCTTTTCTTTTCTTTTTTCAATAAAGATCTGTTAAAAAGCACCAGCTTGTTTTTCTTTGTGAATTCAAGTAAAGAAATGTCTGCACCACTAGCATCACCAAACAAAAGTTCAAAAATAATCAAAAAAACTGATTTTCTAAATCCTACCCCATCTGATCTTGGTCTGACACACTTTCCCCAAACTCGCACCATTGCTTGAACCTGTGAATAAAAGCATGTGTGAAACATGCACGACAAAGAAATGATACAAGACAGAAGTTCATTTTCATTTAATTCCATAATAAACAGAGCAATTCATTATAAACCATTCCTTCAATGACACTAGGCATGATCATCGTCATCAATATGAAGTAAAAATATCACCATTTTTTTAAAATTTACAAGTTACAAGGACATGATGACCTGCATTTCCCCATTTATTTCACCGTTAATTTGTCTTTTTCGATCGCTTCTCACCTGTGGTGTCACATTTTAGCATTAAATTACAAAATCAGTCCTCATACCTATTCCTAACATCATACCCAATTTACAGACAAAATTAAACATTTATATACAGAAGAACAATTCAACATTAAGTTTCACTTTAAAGATGTGCAAGATTAAGCAAAGTATACTGTAGAATAAAACCAAACAAATTTCCTTTCGTAAAATTTCAATTTGAACTGAAAATCGAGTGCTGGTAATACAGTTATTCAACAGGTCTAAAACATAGAGATATTACTGTACTGAATTACAAGGGGAAGTAGAAGCTATGAACCCGATTATTCCAGCAATAACCTTTACAAATAATCAGGCTCCCAATTTATGCAAGACAATCTTGAGCATCAACGTTCTACCAGATTGAACCAAGGAAATATTCGGTGATGTGGAACGTTCTTTCCTCTGATTGTGTCGTTTTCACCTTGATTTGATACGAGGTAATATACATTACAAGGCTATATACATTAGTCGATCGGGCTCTTTGTCAACTCAAAGGAAAAGCATTCAGAGCAGCAAGATTGGCAAATATAAAGGATTCACATGACCTATAACTTTCAGGTCCGATGAATAATACATGCACAAAAGAGGAAAAACGAAATAATTTCCAATCCCTTGAGTGTTTACAAGCTGCTCTTTAAAGTTAACACAGGGAATCAGAAATGTAAGGAGGTTTCTTTTGTGTTTCCATTGAACAGTATTCCTACTCAATGCTACAAGCAGCCATCACCTGGAAGTCCTGCTAGTTGCTAGCTAGTCTCTCTGCACCACCAGTGCTTTCAGAATTACTCGCTGACTCGTAGATCAATCCACCGCCAACAATGACAACTTGTTGGTGAATCGCACAAAAAAAAATGTCTGGGTCACATTTCAATCCAAAATCTAGAGAAAAAAATAATATATTTTGCAAAATATCTATTAACATCGTTCAAATCAGCAAAACTACCATTATGATACAAACACTTTACAATTTAAATATAATATCATTACTTATTTTCACATCACAGTAATGAGAGTTGGCGGGGGTTTGGGGGGGGGGGGGGGGGGCGCTCAATTCATGAAAAAAATTCCACAATGAAAAAGTCTTACTGATCCCAAAAATAGGCTTCATTTTCTCAGGGAAATATAAGTTTCTTTCTTTTGATTTTGAGGTGAAATATGACCTTGATATGTTCTAGATGGGTGAGAATCCCCATGGTACTGAATAAGAAAACTTGCACAACATTCAGAAAGGACGAAGACACGGGAGGAGAGGGGCTGTGAGGCACTGCGACGGCCCATTCAATATACAATCCCACAACGCTTCAACAAAAAGCCCTGATATGCAGCACTCCTTAAAAATTCCTCATGAATAGACCACAATGACAAAGACTGCTCACTACTTTAAGACTTATTAGCGTCTCATGTCCGAAACCGCTCAGCTGCTCATATCCTGACTTTTACATCTTTAAATACAAAACGTGTCACTAAAACTATGCAAGTTGTTGCTTGGGTGAAAGTGGTGCGGTTGTCGTGAATGAACGGTCCAAACACTGTACAAAAATATCTATGGAGACCCATACTGCTTCTATTGGACATCTAATCCGATACACAATCATATAAATAAGCATGTCACACTAGATTTCACATTTAAAAAAAAAAAAAATTAAAATCCAGTGTGTTGAAATAAAAGGCAAGTATTGTACGGTTTCAATTGCACAACTGAGTTTGAGTCGATTGGCTCATTAGTGTTTAAGAGGGAGTCCTCTGGTTAAACGATAAATTTCAGCTTCAACCTTCTGAAGTAAAATGTGGACACTAAGAAGTAATGCATATGAGCAAAAAAAAAAAAAAAAAAAAAGTGAGGCAGGACACTTGGGAAGCGCGTGAAAGTTTCTAAAGCATATGTGAAGCAAAGTTTCTTCCAAATTGCACTGATGAAAAACATTGCAAATCATATCTCATTTGCAGAATACAGGAAGTCATCACAGGATGCCGCCTGCTCAGTTTCTGCAATCCCCTTCATAACCTCAAATAAATACCAAATGCTGCCTGAGAAGCAATCAAAGCCTTCAAAGCAAATATATCCGTCACATTTCTCCAACATTTACACGCGTCCAAAAGACTGGTTAATCTTTCTCTCCATCTTCACCACTTCCTGAGAAAGAAAACGAGAAACAGGATTCAGAAGTTAAGATTCTTGAGGTCCCACTCTTGTTTGTTTATGCGTGGATGTCTGTGTTCAACTTACCCCCTTGTTCAATGTCGGAGTCTGTGAGGTGGGTGAGGGAGAAGCTAGCGATGCTGGCTGGGGAGATGGAGAAGCGCGTGTAGTTGGAGGGACTGTTCCAGCTCTGCTCCAAGGTGCGGTTCGCAGGGGGTGGTGACAAATACTTAGAAGCTGCCGAGGTCCCACTGGACCTACTGGCAGAATGATCACTGGCTGCTTTTGAAAGAAAATTGGGCTCTGGAGATGGGAAGTCATCATCCCACTCAAATGCGCCACCTGTGAATCAAATCCAAAGGTTTAAAGTCTGTTTGGTATACAAGACTCTTTGAAGAACTATTTAATTCACAGAGACACCAACATTTTTTGGGAAATTTGGTTTCTGATTGGCCTGAGTACCATTGGTTTAATGGGTTCACAGTTCAAATGTATACCAGTGCTTGCCAACCCCCGGTCATGGAGTATCCGCCACACAGCATATTTCAAATGCCTCCTTAATCAAACACACCTGACTGAACTCATTGGCTTATTAATAGAGACTCCCACCCTGCATCCCGAAGTGCACACTATCCATCATAAATAGTATGTGAAATAAGAATTAGTGTCCCAAAGAATAGTGTGTTGAAAAGGGTATGCCAAATGTAACCGGGTGGTCTATTATTTTTGGTAGATTTTTGCAGTTTGTACTTTTTCCTCTTAAAAAGAGTACATTACATTTAGGGCATAGTATAAGAGGAGGAATTGGGGGACAACATGAGACCTAAAATGGGTGTATCACAATGATAACATCCCAAAAAGTGCACTGTTTGGGGGGGGGGATCCAGGACCACGGTTGGGAAACACAGATGACCGTAAAGAAGAAAATTAACATTATCCATTACCTTCTTCATCAGTGGAGCTCTCAGAGTTGGTAAATCTATTAAAGTAGCTGGAGGAGGACACTGGACTGTTGAAATCAGACAATTGACTACTGGGGTCAAGAGTATGCTCACCAAGCTCCTTTGTTGGGGTTTCCTATTTGGTTGAAAAACAGGGAATCAGGCATAGAAAAAGCCTCTCTTAAAAAAATAATCGAGTTGTATTTAGAAAGATTTAAGAATGCAAGGGAAACATCTGACCTGGTCAAAAAGGTAGACAGTGACGTCATCAAAGAACGACACGCCACGTCTATTATTTCCATCGCTGCCCTCTTCTGATGTCGCTTGAGAAGACTGAAGGGATTTGGGTTTCAGTAGGCTTTTGAGGCTGAGGGAACTGCTGTTGTCCGAGATGATAACAGGTACCGGGTGCACAACTTCATCCTCACTGCACTCAGAGCTAGAGCTGTGTAATCGGTAGGCACGCATATCGTCATCGGACTCATCACTGTTCTCATCTTCTTCATCAGCATCCATTCCATCCTCAGTGCCATATTCCATTGAGGATCCATCGAGCTTTCCTAAATATCTCCCCTCCATATCTGGCTCTTTTTTCTTTGTTCCCTCCCCAGCATATGTCCTTGTTAGCTTTGCATGGACTTTGACGTCTGTTGAGGGCTGCGTTGAGGTAGGTGATGTTGCTGCATGTTCTGGGGCTGCATGGGGATGAGTTTGGTCGGAGTCGTCACCAGTCAGTGGTTTATCCTGGCTCCAATCTTCCTCAGTGGTGAGAACCAACTCAGGCAAAGGAGTCTGTACATCACCATCAGTTGATTCTAAAGTAGGACCTGCAGATTGATGGGATATCTCGGACACCGAATGCTCCTCAACAGCTTCAGCTCCTTGACTTTCGCCAGCTTCTCGATTACCCTGGAGCCAAAATGAAGCATCTCCTGGGCCGCTTCCATTGATGTCATCACTCTTTTTATCTAGCTCCTCATTGTCTGAGAAGTAAGCAGAGTCTCTGTAGTTTCCTCCCAAGGGAACTTCACCAAGTTCTTGTTGGTGATCAACTCTACCAGCATTTACCTGAACATCAGGTACAATGTCCGCCTCAGACACAACGATTTCCGGTGGAACCAGTGCCATAGGCTCCACGGCACTACTCGCCTCATTCTCTTCAGAGGAATCCCTCAAGCCTGTTTGAGAGTTCCACTCGGGTGACTCCAAGTTCTCTGTTTCATACCCACTGTCAGCGGCTTTGTATGGAGGTTGAAGCTTATTATTTACAGGATTTACCGATGACTGTCCATGCACCACATCCCTATGCATGTCCAAAGAATCTAATGAGTCTGGCGTTTCAGCCGAATTCTCAATGGTTGGAAGAGTAGATAATGTGCTATCATCAAGAAGGCTGTCCTGACTTATTTGGTCAAGACAGGAGTCTGAAACCAACAGTGAGGACATGTCCTGAGTTACATGGTTGTCCAATAAAGTTTCTTGATCTTGATCGATGGCTTCTAAGAGTGCAATATCATTGGCGGACTTCTTGTCTAGCTCCATTATATCACTCATTGAGTCACTACTTGTTAGACCTTCAGTGAGGCCACCTTCTGTACACTCACCAACAGGTGACGTAGTAAAGCTAAGCACAGCTGTGTCTATGATTCCTTTATACTGCCCATTCTCCTTTGAGGCTCCAAAGCATTCTTCAAGGCTGGGGGGTTTGGCATCTATGCACATATGCAGTGTATCTGTAGTGGCACTTTCAAGGGACTGATGACTATCAGATGGACTGTCAACAATGACCTCAACACTCTCAGAGGTAGACTCGGAAGAGGAGTAATTCCCAGATTTTGGGGAATGCAAAGAGCCATTTGAGTCTGGCAGGTGGTTGCTACAGGTTTCTCCTGTTACTAATATATCAAAAGGCACCATTGTTTCATTTCCTTTCAAAGGCGACAGAAAATCTTCTAAAATCGGGCTGACTAAGTCCAAGAATTCATCCTTAAGCTGCGTAGAATTCACAGCTGATTTCAAAGACTCACCTGTAAGGTTTACACTATCTGAGACATCCGTCTCAACAATGGAGCTCATGGTCTCCTCTATATTTTTTGAGTCGGGCTGTGAGAGCGCAGACTTGTCCTTCATTAGGCTGTTATCTTTAAGAAACAAGAAGTTTTCAGCCAGTTTCTCAGTGTTTAGAAGCATCATGAAATCTGAACTGTCCTTATCGGACATCTCCAGATGAATGGCTTCTGGTCCAACCCCTAAAAAAGACTTTGGAAAACTATTACTTGCCTTGTTACTATTAGTTTCACCATCAGAATCCCTCTTCGGTACATTCATCTCTGGGAGCTCCATGAGACCTCCCCTGAATGAATGAGAATCTTCCAGTTTTGCATCACCCTCACTGAAAATGTTAGTATGGTAAGGGCTATCATGTTCACTTGAGGACCATATGTGGCTGTCCTGAAGGAAAGAGTCTTTTGAGTCAATGCTCTGATGAAAGAAATCAGCATCTGTACTTGATTCATCCAATCGGACATCCTGTAAGACTACAAACTGATCCTGCTCTGAAGCATTGGTACCTTCAGCACCCTGACTTTCCCCCATCCCAATTTCACTCTCATCTAGCTCCTCCAACTTAATAAAATAGTCATTTCCAGAGGATGCTTTATGTGCATCAAAAACTGGCAAGGTTTCCGGGACTCTGTCATCATCTGCTTGCGCTACAGTGTCAGGGAAATGAGCCTGAATATCCTGCCGTGGCACTGGAAAGAACATACTGTGGTAATTCAAAGTAGTGTCCAAGGCAGAACGATTGTGGTTGTCATAGTGGTCATGCTTGGCTGCCTCCCACACATATTCAAAGCTTAGTCCACGACTCGTTTCGGTGACTGTGAGCACCTCGTCTGGTTCTCGGCCGTCATCAAACTGTTCCAGGATGGGAAAGGAGGAATGACTGACGGTGGCTTGACGAGTAGTGGGATTGGGTTTGAGAGAGCTCCAGCGCTGCTCGAAGTCATCCTCCACATCTTTCTGACCCTGCATACGGAGGTAAGTGAGCAGGCGGTGGACCTCTTCAGCAGTGGCCCTCTTGTCTGCAGGCAGCCAACAAAACTGTAGAACTTCATACCTGTAGACCAAAGCATACAGTTAAGACGTTTCTAGAGAGAAACCGATCTTGTTTATAAATCTGTGAAGGACTAACCATCTTTCTGAGTATGGTAAGTCCAGTTGTGGCTTGAGAAGTCTGACTTGTTGATCCTTGAGCACATGGTGAAGCACTTCTCTATCTGACAAGTGAGGATACGGCTGCTTTCCACTTTCAAACAGCTCCCATAATGTCACACCCAGTGCCCTGAAAACACAAAAATCTTGTTCTGTTATGAACATATAATGTAGAATTATAGGTAATATAATTGAATTGTAATATTACATCTATAGCATATTAACAAAAAAAAAACAGTTTTTTTTAAATCCAGGTCATTTATTAATGTAACTCAAATGTCCAAAAATTAAACTAACAAAGACACTAGAAATCCAATATCCATATTCAACATAAACATAAAAAGGGGTATGTCTGTAATAAGACCTCTTAATATGCTCATGAAATAACTGGCTGACATCTAAGCCATCATTTGATCAGTCAGAGTGATTCAGATGCTTTAAGAGTCAAAGACCTTTAAAATTTATGACCCTGCATTCAGACAAGTGTAGCGGGTACCTCGCTTACAGAGTGCTCTGATCTGCCGACTGCCGTGAGAGACCACAACATCACTAGCGCAATTTACCATTTCCCTCAACATATTTTTTTTTTCTCAAAAAGACATGAGACTGCAAAAGTGCATCCTGTTAAACAAGTATACGTAAGGTACCTATCATTTTGAGTTACCTACCAAACATTGCTGGGTTTAGTCTGTTCTGATGTGATCAAGCCCCCATGCAGCTCACCAATCAGCTCAGGGGAAAGCCAGCGTAGTGCTACACATTGGTCATCCTCTGTGGTGATGTAATCCTCCTGCAAGGAGACAGATAAATAATGTTATAAAAATGTTCAATAATAAAAAAAAAAAAAAAAAAAAACGATGATGCCTTTTCAAGATTTACCTTAAAACTCGTAGGGCCAATGCCATAGTCTCCTACTTTGACGGTCAGGTCTGTTGTGAGATAGCAGTTCCTCAAAGCCAAATCACTGTGATAGGAAGAAAAAAATTACCTGACATGCTTTCAATAAACATTCACATATAAAATGGTTCTCTTGTAGTGTGATGCATCAACTATACTGCCTACATAACTACGTAATACAAAAAAAAAAAAAAAAAATGCATTTGCATTGCAATGATGCATTTTGAAGTATGCCGTTTCACCGGAAGATTTTAATTCAAAATGAATTAATCATTTCATTTTAATTAAAATAAGGTAATATTTAAAAAAAAATAAACATATGCATGTGTAAATTGTTTTATTTAGAAAATATGAATTACAGTGTGAATTTTGATTTGGATCTCATCCACCAAAAACTTTATACAGTATCAATTACTCTGAAATTACTTTATCAATTACTCTGAAAACTGAAACGAGACTTAATGTAAGGTCATTCAGTGATTTAATTCCTAATAATAATAATAATCTATTAATAATAAGTAGTAAATAAACATTTTGTCTCAACACTTTCCAAGTTTCTAAGACCTCCATGTCTGTGATTTTTGCATATATCCAATTTTTTTGCATAAAAGTAGAAAAAAGTAAGTGCAAACCTTTGGTAGAAACTCGCATACAGGTTTTACACACAAAGACGGTTAGTGAATGGGACCCAATGCCACAAGATACAACAAATGGCGCTTCAATGTTTACAAGAAGAGATCCAGATTTTCTTCCCCATTCGCCCCCTTCTAATGTAAATATACAACCAGCTTAAAGCAGGACTCCAAACTAAAAGATTTGCAAGCAATATTCTTTATAAAAATTGGCTTCAAGCTTCAAACCCATCACAAAGATGTCATCATCTCTATCCACTTTGAGTCCAATTAGTATAAGTGCAAAACTGACAGGGTGGAGAGATAATTAAGTAGCAAGTGAGTCTGTTTGTTTCCTAACACAATGCAAGAAGTAATAGGTTTGTTTTGCAGTGTGGTTTCTGTGAACAGACTTGCAGAAGTGTCCAATGTTGCTTCATTTTATTTTGTTGTTGTTGTTGTTTTGTGGTAGTTACCCAGAGGGGAACAATATGCCCATTTAGGCAGTGAGTGGGATAGGAGGACACAGCTTTGCCCACCTTTACTGAGTTGTCTCTCTTTTACAGCCTCTCTTGCGAAACCGCTGACTCTAGTCGTGCTCACTGAATCCGCCGCATGACAAATGGACAGATATTTTAGACGTGATACTCTGGCCTTGGCAAAAGGGGGCAAATACAGTACTGTTGGCGGGTCACAGGGAAGCAGAGCTGTGCTTTTAGCCATACATGGAAAATTCACAAGTGCAGATCAGGGTTATTATTGTTAACTAAAGCTAAATCCATAAACAGGTCAATTGAAATAAAGAAAATTTATATTTTTAAAACTTAAGATTATTTTATTTCAGCTAGTTGCCAAAATTAAATTCTACATGAAAATACAAATAAAAGCTAATAAAAACTAATAAAGGCAATTACACAAAATTAGAAAAGACAGCAATTTTCTGTAATTTCTTTTGAGAGATATCAGACCTTAAAATGGAAAACAACATGACAGATTTGCCAGACCTCGTGAAATCAGAGAGTTAAAATTATTCCAGCTACTATAGTTCATAATGAGCTTCCTTATTATAGTGCCACCTAATGTTGGGTGGGTGTCTGTGCGCTCGCCCGATTAGTGGGTAGGATTTAGGGTCCTTTTACCAAGAGTCTGCACTTTTCTGTTTTGATGCCTGGATACTTTAGGGCAGGGGTTCTCAAACCTGGTCCTCGAGGGCCACTTTTCCTGCAGAGTTTAGCTCCAACCCTGATCAAACTCACCTGCCTGTAGCTCTCTAGTAATCCTGAAGAGCTTACCGTATTTTCCGCACTATAAGGCGCACTTAAAAGCCTTTATTTTTTTCAAAAAACGACAGTGCGCCTTATAATCCGGAGCGCCTTATATGTGGATCTGGCGCCTTATGTTAACGTCTGTTAAACACCCGCTGACTTAAACCTTGTTTATACTTTCGCCTGACACCGGAGCGCGAGCCTCCGCTGACTGCGCGCGCAACTCCCCAAACAGACGAGGCATTTATACTTGACGCAACTGTTTTGTTTTAGACTGAACACCAGACCATATAACTGATTTAGACGCGCAAACTGGGTGCCGGTGTGATGAGATGTACTACTAATATCCGTCTGCTCGGGCAGATTCGGCTCAAAGTCATGCATCTTCGGATTCAGAGGCGCGCGCGCTGTTAAGCCGAATCTGCCTGAGCAGACGGATATAATTTTTTTTATTAACTTCGCGCTCATGCGGACGCGTCGAGTATAAACAAGGTATCTTGGTTTACATTTGGACTTTGGATGTGATCTTAGGCTTGAAAAGGTTGGTGACCACTGCATAACGCAAACCCAGTCAAACATTTGACTGCAGTATCTTCTATTCTATATGCGCCTTATAATCCGGTGCGCCCTATATATGAAAACAGTTCTAAAATAGGCCATTCATTGAAGGTGCGCCTTATAATCAGGTGCGCCTTATAGTGCGGAAAATACGGTAATTAGCTGGTTCATGTGTGTTTGATTAGGGTTGGAGCTAAACTCTGCAGGAAAGTGGCCCTCGAGGACCAGGGCTGAGAACGCCTGCTTTAGGGCATAAAAATCATAAAAATAAAGAGTTAAAAGAGTTCCTTTACTGTTCCTTTAATGCTCGGACCCCCAAAAATAGACCAATGACTGTAAACAGGGTTCAGCAGGCCTTTAGCACATGAGCAATCTAAAAAGGTTGCATTTGGACATGCAAAGCTGCTGAAATGGCTATATTTCCCAAGATACTAGGGCTGGGACCATACACCTATCTTCCCGATTCGATACTATCACGATACTTGGGTGCCGATACGATATGTATTGGGATTTTTTTTAAGAATTGCGATTCTACAAGTATTACGATTCGATATTGCAATATATTGCAATTTTTTTAACACTAGACCATCGAGAAAAGTTAAATCATACACTTATACAGACTGTACATGATGTATAAGATGAGTCATATTTACAAAAACAAATCGTCACATCTTTCTGCCTTTTATTTCAGAAGCATCATACAGTACTACATTCTCTTGAATAAATTATTCGATAAATACATTTTTTAACAGTCACTTGTCGCCACTTAGTGGTGAAACAATGTAATCGATAAATGCGTTATTTTAAGCACCAAGTTTCTATCAAAAGCTGATTTTAATCGCTATCGTAGACATCAGTGTTCATATTTGAACTTTAAACTTATCCAAGTACTTCTATGATAATTTTAACTATTGCATCACAGAAATAATGATACTATGAGTTTGAAGCTGTTTCATGACTACTCTCTCCGGGTCAGCAGCAGCGCCAACACAGCTTTGAATGTTGCGATATGATTTTGTCAAAGTTTAATAGACGGACGAATTGAAAGATCGCGTGGGCGTTTGAATCGAGATCACAGTCTTATAAAGATGAATCGTGCAGCTCTATTGTCTTATCTCTCTCTCAGCATATGAGTAGCACGAGGGCTTTTCAGTGCTTTCAGTCTCACATCTCTTCCACGCGTCCACTTGGGATATTACGTCACTCAACACTCATAGATAACGACACATTTCATCCTCTGTTGGAACGAAAGTGGCTAACTTCTGTTAAACTCATCTAAGCAAGGACAAAAATATCGATTTTTATATCGAATATCGATCGTGAATCGATTTTTTCTCCCAGCCCTACAAGATACCACTGCTCTTTGGACTTCATGCCATTCCAGACAACTGAACGAGCTCATGTAGTGGGAGTGTCAAACAGCGTTTTGCAGTAAATCACCTCTGAAACAAAAAATCCCAGAGCACAAGTATTTTCATGACGGCCACAACAACAGCAAGGAATCTCCATGCCTCCTTTGGCGTTGTATCCCAGACGACCCCGCCAACGCCCCGCGCCCCTTACGAGGGGATCCTCTTACGCTCAAACCGCAGAATCATCATATCCCAGCAGCGGAGGACAGCCAACAACCCCATAATCCAGCGGAGCTGTGCAATCGGACACCTTTCAGCATATTCTGAGCATGCAGGAGGGTACAGACGCGCTCATGGCAAGACACCCTAGATAACTCAACCTTCCTCCAGAAGACTGGAAGGGGAAGAAAGAAAGTGCAACGTCGCCTTTTACAGCACCGTGGCCTATTTTGGAAAAAAAACGAGGACGGCCAGCACTGAGAAGGAAAGGCTGGACAAAAACACACACACGTGCATTCGGATGGATGCAATGTGTTGCATTAAACCTACTTGTAAGATGTTCGCATGAAGGTTAAGCAATGTCAAATCACTGAGAAGTGGAATGGACACATACTGTATATGCAAAGTGAGCCGAAGGTGATATGTGCAGGGCTAACCTGTGCAGGAAGTTGTGTTTGTGCATGTGGGTGACTCCCGCAGCGATCTCGCAGGCCATTTTCTGCAGCTGTAGCAGTTCTCCATTCCTGTACAGCCATTCATGCTGAGAGACATAACTCTTCAGGTCCCCCTACACACCAAAACACAAACACAGGGGGCAAGAGTTATAGGACATTCACAACACAGCCACACAGAATCAAGTTTTAAGACCACAAAAGCAAACAATTTGCTGAAACATGATTATAAGCATCCTGGGAAGCAGATATAACAGCACATACAGCATTTAGACTGAAATGATCAAGTTTTGTCGAGGGTAAACCAGCCTGAACATATAACAGCCTGTGTGTGAAAGGTAACTTGTGGAAGCAGCCACAGAGGGGCAGTATTCTCTCTCTGTACAGATGCTGGACTGCCGAATGGATAACTCGACCAAATAAGGGAAGGGCTGTTTAATAGTGACTACTATATGCTGTGTCACAGTAATTTAAAAATAAAGAAGCAGCAGTAAGACAGAGCGGGCAGATCAGGGCTGTTCAGCTGTGCTGGGTTTCTGGGCCCAAAGACTACAGGCCAGTTTAGCTCTTGGAGAGACTGCATTGAACCACATCATTCATAATTTTCAGTAACGTGACTGGCACGGACACCTGGAAGGCAAAACATCCATAGAGCTGCAGCACAGTTTTCCATCGGTTTCAAGCCATGAATATTTAGAAATATGTGACCCTGGACCACAAAACCAGTCACATGGGTCAATTTCCTGAAATTGCTTGAATAAATAAGCTTTCCATTGATGTATGGTTTGTTAGGGTAGGACAATATTTGGCCGAGATACAACTATTTGAAAATCTGGAATCTGAGGGTGCAAAGAAATCAAAACAAAATCTCCTTTAAAGTTGTCCATTTATGTTGGCGATTGTGCTACATTCACTCACACAAATACATGTTTTATATATTTGCGGTTGGAAATTTACAAAATATCTTCATGAAACATGATCTTTACTTAATATCCTCATGATTTTTGGCATGAAAGAAAAATCGATAATTTTGACCCATATAATGTATTGTTGGCTATTGCCACAAATATACCCGTGCGACATGTGATCCAGGGTCACATATGTGAGCAAAACGCAAGTTTTGGCCAATTGTGAGCCATATACAGTAACTGCTGCAGTATTTCAATCCCTAAAACCAGCGGGACATTATAAAACACTTGTTTGAAAAACACTTCAAGAGACTTAAAGTACTAAAAGTGATATTTAAAGATCATATTCCATATAAACCTTTTTGATGATGCATACAGGCAAGCAGATGAGCCCAGAATATGAACGCAATGCTCTAAATGGTTGAGAGTTTTTTCATAATGGTTTTCTATGGAAAAACGCGTCACGTGAAACTGTGTGCTGTGTTTATATTCTGGGTTTATCTGCTTGATTGTACATAGTATGCATCATTAATAAGGTGTGTACAGAATTAGGTCTTACTGCATTAGTACTCAGTGCAAACCTGGTAAATTTAACTGGCGGACAACGGAGGAAAGCCTTGTTTTGCCCTCCTAAGGATGTGACGCCACATGAAAACTATGAATTCTGACAATGTTGCAGGTCTTGCATAGAAAGTGGGGAAACCGTCCTGTATTTTTTATTTAAAAAAGTCACAATAAAATCACTGACTTGACTGCATTAAAAGCACACTTGATTGACACACTTTTGCTTTATAAAATTGCACACTCAGAGCCTCCACCTGTAGCCATGTTTCAATAAAAAAATATATATTAGTCAGATAAATCCTTTCGAATAGTTTCCTTCCACTATTTCAATCTTTCTTGCTCAACAACTGAGCATTATTACACAAGTCAAGTAGTGCGTATGCACTGGTCTCGAGAGAATCCTGAAATCTCAGACTCCTAGCGACACACAGGGCGAAGTTCTCCCTTTGGAATGATGTGGGAGAAACAGCGTTACAGCTGGCAGCCGTGTAATATATGATTAACTTTCTGTTAAATCAGCCAACCTGTAAAGCAAGCTTTGTTTGCACACAACATAAGGTTTGGCAAACTGCCATCAATTCTGCCTTTAACTTATCCATATTTAAAACTGATTGCCCATTTTTTATGACCAGTCTATGATATGAATGAAAGAGTAGGAGTCATTAAACATTCACTCAATAGGATGTGAATATTGTGAAAATCATAAGGAAAGGCATATTTTTAGTACCATTAAGCTTTCTTGCATATGCTATTATGCAAACAGATGTTGTACTTTTAAACTTTCTTTGTAATACCCATTGTTCTTACTGGTCATTGTCATTAAATTCTCATTTCTGATGCAAGTCCCCCTGCATTCAATAATTGTATCCCTTAAAACGCATCTTTGATCACCAAAATTACATATTTAAATGTTTTTTCTTGCCTTAAAATAGCTTGAATGTAACTCTACAACCTTGCCTCATTTAGTATGCGCGGTTCTATGAATATGCAAATGAACCCCGCCTCCACTCACTCACACCAGCTCAGAGATCCACTGGTTGACGATCACACGTTGATCTGATTGGTTACAAGGTACTTTGTGACGTCAGAAACACCAGCGATTTCAAACCGTGTTTTTGAGACTGTCTTTGATTCACTGCAGTTTTAAGGAGAAAATACTCAGCAATGGTGTCGACTTATGAATTTGCACATGGTTTGTCTTAATGCATATTATAAACACCACATAGACATATAAACAACATTAAAATCTTGATTTTCACCACAGGGGGACTTTAAGAAATGTACACTTTTTTGTTTTATGTTTTTAAAGCAATTTTAAGAGCACAGCATTGTGAAACATACAAAAGCCCTCCCAAAATCTTAGCAGGGGCTCGGTCTGCCTTTAAACACGCATCCGCTTAGTGCAGCTCCCTAAAGAAAGCCTTTCCAGGAGAGACTGTCACTCAATCAGAGAGCAACTGGCATTCTGCAAACCAGCTCCAGTTGCACCCTGCAGCTATATTTCTCTCTAAAATGCACTGTGTCAGGGTTACCAGTGGTTACCAGTGATACACAAAGAAAATCAGCCATCCAAAGAGCTTTCAGATGTGCTTCTCTCTACCTAAACATTTCAATATAAAGTAAAAGATAAAAATCACAGTGATTGAACATACAGTCTTTAAAAAAAATCGTCCTGTTCTGCACCTTACAAACTGGAAATGAGTAGAAGCCGACTCATTACATGCTGATATGTTCAGAATAGAGATGCATTGGTATCAGAAGTGGTTTGTAAAATTGGTATGTATACAAAACAAAAAAAAAGCGTTCGGCAAACGTTATCAAAATTGGCCAAATTTGCTTGTAAAAAAAAATTTGGTAATCGAAATCGGCCATGAAAAATCATAATCGGTGCATCACTGGTTCAGAATGGAATAGTAGCATAATTCTTGCTCCATACGCAAGGAATAATTGACGACAGGTCGTTGAATTATTACAAAATAAATAATGCACACCTGAGCTGGTAATGACAAGCAAAGTGGAGTTACACCTCGAGCGTGCATTATTTTTCAACGGACCGGAGTTAATTATTCCACTTATACTACGGTCACCACACCTCAAGACATTGTTCAGATAATGTATTTCGAGACATTTGTCAGGTTTTGTCCTTAAAACAATCTTGAGGGTAGGACTAATTTCTTACGTATCTCATCCCATGCCTCTGTTGCTAATTCCAAAACGTCATTTTAAAGCTAGTAACAGAGGCTCGAGCCACTGATAGCTGACTAATGCAGTTATTACTGCTGTTACTAGCAAGAGAGATTAAGCGTGTGTGAATTACCTGAGTCTGCGTCTCTCAATATAGTTTAGCTGCAGCATCTCAACGAATCGCGAAAATGTAAGTTTATCTGCTTCGAGAACATCGCCGTTATCTCCTTGCTAGTGAGAAATGCCATGTAGCTTTTAAGTTGCTAAACTATTTTACAGATGAAATCATCAGAGCAGCGCAGACAACACGTTTCTGTGCGAGTGTGTGTCCGCACTGTATGTGTGTGCGTTTGAGTGGGAGAGAGAGCAGGAGAAAGAGACTAGAGTATGTGCTTTCCGTACATAATTTTGTGGCAAAAACACAGATATAAGTTGTTGTTTATATCCTTTTGTTTACTATATGTATTTGCTTGGTCAGTGTCCTTGTGGGTTTTGGCTCTTTTGGTGTTGTAGTCTGTAAGGGTGGTGTGGCGCAATGGATAAGACACATGCCTTTGGTGTGAGAGACCCGGGTTCGAATCCACTGTGAGACACCAATGTGTCCCTGAGCAAGACACTTAACCCCTAGTTGCTCCAGAGGCGTGCGACCTCTGACATATATAGCAATTGTAAGTCGCTTTGGATAAAAGCGTCAGCTAAATGAATAAATGTAAATGTAAATGTAAATGTAAGGACCTTTGAAATAACTGAAATCATTTGGTGAAGTGATATGGACTGTAAGGCGCTCAAAACCTGCCTGGCTGGAACTACTTTAGCCGTACGTTTCCCTTGAAAATAATTGCACACCTTTGCACGTTCGTCAGATTCAAGCATTCAACAGCCTTGTAGTATAATTGAAAATATATATTGTATTCTGCCTGATATTTAAAAATGTACACTACCATTCAAAAATTTGGGGTCATAAAATGTAATTTTTTTTAAAGAAATGGATGCATTAAATTGATCAAAAAAACACAGTGAAAGCAGTTAGAAAAGTCTTCTGAACATTCTATTCATCAAAGAATCCTAAAATAATGGTTTAGTATTCTCTATGCCACAAAAACATTAAGCAACCCAGTTTTTACTGTATTTTTGATCAAATAAATGCAGCCTGGGTGAGCAGAAGAGACTTCTTTCAAAACAGCAACAAAAAAAATTCTACTGATCTCAAACTTTTGAGCGACTGTAGGTGAAATTGTAAACATTATGCAACCAGAAAGCATTTTAAAAGGCAATTCTAGAACGCAACTGAATGCTTTTTCAAGCGTCTCCATACTTGAAAAACCGCGGAAAACTACTTTTAAACACGAAATATTTACGTAGGCTTCATATTTACAGCGGGTCTGTTCGCACGGGATTAGTATTACTTGAGGTAATTTTTCCAGACCTTTTTACTGAAGGTACGAGTCGCCGTAATCTTTACTGGCATTGTCCATAAGATTACTGAGATGACACATTCGGACGGGACTAAAATCACAGAGAAGCTCTGGTAATTATTACTTTACCCCACCTCTCCATGTTAAACTAGTCCCGTCCGAAAAGGGCTATTGACGACCTCAACCAAACCTCTCAATATGAATGCCAATACGCCATACAAACTGGTCTAGGGTGGGAAACAAAGCCAGAACAGAGCAATGAAATGCCCAGGCCTCTCCATTATTCTTCTTGAGATGAGAAGTCGTAGGACCATACATCCAAATTGGTCTATGTCTCAGCCTCTTGGTTCGTGTGAAGCTACACTCTGACTTGGGAAGGAACGGCTTGGGTCGAAACCCGAGCCGTAACACCAGCTAAGGAAACGGCCCAGACTGCATTACGCAACAGCTGGCCGCAGTGAGCTCATGCTCTCTCTGGAGACGGGCGACGTGGCTCGAAGCCAACCACCTGCTCAGGCCCAGAGGATCCCAGACCACAGGCTTTGTTCCTAACAACTGGTCAGGTGTGTAGGATGTTCCTAACCACAACCGCTGTGGGATTAACAGCTAACTAATTGCAGAGTCAAGTGCAGCAGAAACGGAAAGGAACTAGAGAATATCGTCTCTTTCTCAGATGATGTGTGTTTGCACAAACACGAGCAGTGAACTGGCATAAAGTGCTATTACATTTCTGCATATTGACAGTTAGGACATTAGCAAGACTCCATCTGTGTGCATAAAAGTCATAGCAGGGAATTCATTATTATAATGAATTCCCTGCTATGACTTTTATGCACACAGATGGAGTAGATGACATCTGTTTTTTGTTTGTTTTTTACTTTGCACTTGCACATTTGAGACTTGTAAAAACAGTGTGGCATCATTGCAGCACTTTAGCATTAGTAATATGTAGCTACATGTAAAGACATCTTGAACATAAGAATATTACTTTCAAATAGTTGAGGCAAGTCTGTTTGAATTTATTTATTTAATTGTACATATTATATAAAAAATATTTATTGGTAGCACTTTATTTTACAGTTCTGTTCTGCATGTACATACTATGCACTTATTATAGTAATTACAATAACTGGGTTATAACTAGGTACTAACCCTGAACCTACCCCTTAACTTGACCTTAACCCATGTAGTTACCTTATATTACCAGTACTTTCCTGGCTAAGTACACTATAAGTACATGTACTGTAAAATAAAGTGTAACCTATTTATTTTTTTACTTACCTGCACAAATATGTAGTTCATATGGACTATGATTATTAAATCACGTTAATAATTTTTGCGTTTTGCAGCATGGTGATAAAATGCACCAACGCAGCAAGATGTGAGAGTGACAGTGTCAGTAAAAGAATCCTATTGCTTTATTGGGATATGAGGGAATCGGAGAGCTGCCTACTGCATGCAGTTATGCGGCTCATATCCTTCACAGGCACAAGCAGCGCACCCGAAATAGAACAAGAAAAACAGAAAATAAATCAAAGGACAAGAAACAGCCCACTGACAGACACTGGCTGTGTAACTGTGTGATGGATGCTGGCCTAATTAAAGTGCTGGGAACAAATGAAGTAGTGAGGTACGCTGGAGTATCCGTGCTTTCATCGAGACTAGTCCGAAATGGATTTGAGGTGCCGTACGTGGCTGTGAAACAAGATTCAAGACAAGAGCGCAAGACAAGATGACCTGGAGTGCTAGACAGATGCAGAAGAATTCATTTAAAAAAAGATGTTTACAGGTATCGAATACATCATTGGCCACAATAAGAGATGAATAATGAGTACCAAACAACAAATAAAATCACTATGTGCTCCATCTTATGCTAAAGGACTAGTTATCTGCTTTCCTATTATCGCGTCACTGAAAGAACAGAGTCAGAATAGACGACATACTTTTGATGGCACACTTTAAAAAGAGTGCACTTTGGCTTTAAGATAGGACAACTTTTCGAATTTACTTCTGTACTCTCACATCAAATAAAATCTGGACAGAAAAGAAAAGAATCAAGGTTTTGCAATGATGCCATTAACAGATGCCCACAAACCTCAATGAACTGAAGCAACGTTGTAAAGAACAGCGGGACAAAATCCATTTTGAGAGACTGATAAAGTCATACAGAACATCTTACTTCCAAGTTATTTCTGCTAAAGGTGGTTCTACAAGTTATTGAATCATAGGGTGTACTTAGTTTTTCCACACGTCTTCTCAATTTTTGTAAAATGTGTAATATGTCATGTGTTGTTGTTCATCTGAGATAGTACTTGCGTACAAATATGTACACACTCACATATATACACTTACCAGTTCACAATACTCGAAGATGAGCAGGAAAGGAATGGCCTCCACACACTGACCAAGACATTGCAGTATATTGGGATGCTGAAGAACCCTGTAAAAGACACAACGAAAAACACTAAATACAGCCATATATAACACATTCTGCTAGCCACAATAATATTATATCAGTTTAAAAAGAAAAAAACTTTATGGGTTAAAGACACTGACTTAACTATGTGTTATTGAAAACACTGCTAATATAACATACATTACAAAGTAAAAGCTTAAAGGTATAGTGGAGGATTTTCTTTTTCCGGGTGGATCATCAAGACTATTGGTCCTCCTAGTTGTCAATCATTCTGGTGATATGTTTACGTAAAGCGCTCGTCCCTAGGTAGTTTTCGCTTTCTGCGCATGCGCACTTTCAGGTGTATATGTGTGGTGAGCTACGGTTTCAGCCATTCATTGAAGCTCGCCGTTCTCACCGGGTTTTTTCAAAATGTCTGAGGGTCGCAAGAGAAAAAGTGTCTATGAATTGTATGACAAGAAGAGAAAGGCCTCTGAAGAAAGAAACAAGACCAGAGTGTTTTGGGGAGAATATTTCACACGCTGGCGTGCGCTAAAAGCACAGGTTGGGCTTCCCACTGATGCCTCAGTCGCGAAGTTTCTACTCGACAGGTAAAGTTTGGCATGCTATTTGGAGAAATCCCTTTAAAATCACTGCTAGTAAAAGTTAATGTAAGCTATGATTAGCGATGCTAGCCCTGGCACAAGTCACGCACTAGGCTCGTGCATGCTCTCTCATGCACACGACACGTTTAATAGGCGTTCCCTCTCGGGGGCAGGTAGAGTGTTGCGCATGTGCATTTTTTCAAAAAGTGGAGAGGGCGGTTCTTTTCTAAAATTCGGGAAAATCCTCCGCTATACCTTTAATATCCAACCTAATACAGAAGAGCCGATAAAGGCCCTCTCTTACCTGAACGGGTCGCCCTGCTGCAGGAACTCATTCTGCTCTTTGGAGCTGCCGTTGGCCTTCAGCTCTTTGACAACGGCTCGGGCGACTGCAGGGTCCATGTAGATCTCACTGAGCAGAACCTGTCAGAAGACGACAAACAGAGAAATTTGTCTGATATAGAATCAATTCTGACCGAATCGACTGCCAATTGATTTGGGGAGGAGCCAAGTCCTTCCTGAAAACAAGGCCTGATGGGTGGACCACAGCGCATTTTCAAAAAAAAAAAAAAAATTCTCTAATAACGTAATATTGACTGAATGCAAAAGGAGGAACTCTGAAGCGTGGACGTGCAGTTCCCGGACAGTCTGTGGCGTGCGCATAACAGAGACGCAAGCCTCTTTTTTAAAAGCTAACGTATGAAAAATTGGCATAATATCATTTTTGTATGAGAGCTGCTTTCTGTATTGTTTAGTTCTCACATCAACATGCTGTAAACTGATCTATTATACGTAGGTTTACTGTACGGCCCTCCACAGTCACAGTGTGTGTCAGTGCAATGCCAGTCACAAAAAGTTACATTCTGACTGTGCTCTCTGCAGATGTTCATTTACTTTTTTTGCTGTTTTTGATTGTGTAATACAGCAAACATTTCAAGTCATAACTTTTTATTATTTAGTTGTGTATAAGAGCGGCTTTATATGTTACTAATTATTCATAATATAAGTCCACAAGCATTATTTTTGTATGAGAGCTGCTGGTACATAATTTTTTAACGAAAGCTGTTTGTGATTTTGCTACAGCAAAATGTTTTTTTTTGTCTGAAGGATTATATTGCTCATTGCCCATAACAGGAGGATGTTGATCAGAAGTCTGTTATTAAATGTTAGAGATTCAGAATATGCTGAAGTTTGTATTCATTGACTACAAGTTTGCTGCTAGTACAGGCACACATCTCTTTTCCTGTTGGTTCTTTGCAATGTTGGGACATACGCTGGCAAATGTAACCTTACAGTTGACTTGCCAAATCACTTCCATTTGTTTTATTAATAAAAGATATTGGAAGTAAATTCTTTATGGGTCATTACAAATACTTTGCTTTAAAAGTACCAAGTAGTCACATAGTGCCTAGAGATTCCCACCCCTACAGCGCAGCAGGTGGCTCAGATGAGGATGTTCCCATGGCAGGACAAACGACAGGAAATAAGTTTTTCCCTTAAGTCTTAAGCTCGGTAAACACATCCACATGCAGGCAACGGGAGGACAGCTTGAGCGCCGTATAATGCTCCCTCGTACACGTCAAACTATGGCCTCCGAGGGCCCCCGGCATAGAGATGAGAGCAAGTACCAACAAGATCACAAGATGCGATTATTTAAGATTAAACCTCAGGAGAAATTGTACATTTGTCCTTGACAAAAACTTCAGAAGTCAGTGTGTCGCAAAACAAAAGTCTATCAATACACCGTCACACTTTCAGAGTACGATGTAAATACAGGAAGACAGGCTTACCTTTCCAAACCAGCCGTTCCCGATCTCCTGAATGTAACTGAGAGAGTGTCGTGCCACATGAGGACCTGATGAGACGTCTAAAAGACCAAATATAAGAACACAGAGATGGATCAATGTGACCAAATAAACAGCAAATGCAAGTAGGAAAAAAGTCAAAAAAAAAGAATATAACGCTTAAAATGAACATGAAACCTCCCGAATAACAAAGACAATAGAATCGATCACTCCTTAACTGGTTATGTAAGACTGACCCTTCATTCATCATAATACGCTTCATTTCAGAAGCATGTTTGGATATTGAGAGCGATCAATCTGCTCTAAGACTTCAGCACCATTTTTTTTACTTTAAGGTCACTATGTAACTTTTGGCGCTCTAGCAGTTGAAAAACAAAACTGCATGCATTTTGCAGAAGAACATTGTTTTGGCTGTGCTTCGGCTCTGCGAGACCAGGGAACTACACTGCGACCAAAATGGTCGCATATGCGACCTTTTGAAATGCCATTGCGACCAAAATTTTTAATGGGTCGCAAATGTATCACTGATTATTTTTGTACCTATGTTTTAGGCAATATGCTATGAATTACTATGAGCATTTATTAAAACAGAAATGTGTATTTTAAGAATACGTTTTATAACGTGCTCTGAGCATTCAACACATCAGTTGGCTGGCTTCAGCCCCGCGACCGTTACTTAGATTAAAACATACCATTGTATCTGCGCGACTCGCGAGCTGAGCTCTCTCTCTCTCACAAATACGGACGCGCGCGCACACACAGAGAGAGAAGATAATTGTAAAATGAAAATTGACGGGCTATAGTTTAAATTGTGTTCTTGCTTGTTTTTTTTTCTGTCAAAATGTCGGAAAGCATATCCATCCGTGTTTTTAAAATTCGTTAAATGACGGACGTTTTACAACACAGCCCTCGTTATATGTCGGATTCGTCAAACTTAGCCTACTTGATATTATTTTTAGAATACGTGATTCGTTACGCTATTATTGGACTCCTGTCTATTCATTGTCAACTGTTTTCTATAAATATGTTTGTATTGGCTAACATTTATGCAGCTAATGCCTGTCCTGTTTAAAATGCGCAATGTTCAAATGCAAAGACAGCACGTCACAAATAGAAGCTCTTTTCCCTGTGCTATTTAGTATCATATTTGGTTATTGGAATAATAAATTAAGTAGCCTATCTTTATTGTACACCTTTTTTTTACTGTTTTCTAGGGGTTTCTTAATTTTAGACAAGTTGACCAGCACACATTATATGCAATTCAATGCAATATAATGCATGTGTGTCCTATGTGTGACATATTTTGCACACAGTAAAGGTGCCCCAACATAAGTCATTTCTAAAGTAAAAAAATAAAAAATAAAAAAATAATGTTTCAATAATACCGGTAATTGAAATATTATTATAAAAATAAAAAATAATTTCCAAATGTTTTGGAAAATATCTCTTTATTTGATTATCAGTACATTTGTTTTCTATACAGAGATATCGATATCGGCCATAACAGCAATATTAATATCGGTTATTATCGATATCGGCCACAATTTTCACATCGGTGCATCACTACTTAAGAGTTCAGGAGTCTGCCCATCTGTGCCAACCATAGCATGTTGAAATCCATTTGGCACTTTATTGTGTACTGTATTTTCTATTGCAGTAAATCTATCCCAACTAATGTTAAAGAAAACAAAAACAAGAAGGCATGTGGTTTAAAAGATGGCAAGTAAAAAAGCACATCTGTATGCAATACAGTTTCATTATTGTTCATTATTATCCAGAGCGGCTTACTATAAATAATTTGTGCGACCAAATCATGTTTTGCGCCAGTAACTGAAAAAGTTAGTAGCGCAAGTGCCACCAGTGGAAAAGGTTAGTGTAGTTCCCTGGAGACACATGGATATCCAAAAATTATGTCATATGAGCATGCATGTTGTGCTGTTGTTTTGACTAATTGGAGAAACAGACATTTTTAAATTAAAAAGCTATGACAATTCCCGGTCTGATGTGGTCAAACGTTGCAATTTTATATAACTGATATTCTGGTCAAAGAGAAAGATTGTCCCACTGCTCATAAAACATTCACCACTAGGCTTAAGAGACATAACCGGTTTAGATTGAAAGGATCTCAAGCTGACTAGCTGAAGACGTTACTGTAGCTTTACCCATTAATTCACAATAGATAATGCTTCACAATGAACTCTGTTAGAGAGCTACATCTGCTGGAGATGTGTTTTCCTCAGTGCAAAACGTACATGTCACAGGTATTCTCCATCTGTACGTTAGAAAGTCATGCAAATATATCCATTTTGCTGTCAGGAGTGGACAAGCCTTATGCAAGCGAGTCTCTGCTAAACGTCACAGACTTCAGTGAACGAGCGCTGCCGTACGCCAATAGAATAGGAACGTAACATTTCTGACTAAAATATACATTTTGATCAAATATTTGCAGTTAAATGTGCCATATGTATAATTTTAAACCTACAAGTAAGTGTATTTTTATGATGGCAGTAACTGTAAAGAGACATTGTAATGGGGTAATCAAATGTAGGCTAATATAACTACTAAGATCAGGTGAGTGAATGTGTTACTCTTACCAGTGAACATTAAGTCTGCGCTTTAATGATTTTAACTTCTGCTTTACTTTGGTTTTTAGATTGTAACATTGTTACAATATTACAATGTTATGTGATTATAATTCTTTTTTTGCACATAATATATAGCATAGGGCTACATTCACTACATTTGTTTTCATTGCCTTCAATATAAAACATTGCTTGTAGGACAACATTGGGCAGGATGTGAATTGTGAAAAAAACATTATTTAAATAAATAGGCTACATAAAAAAAAATCCAAATAGAAAAAAAGTTGAAAATACCAAGATATATGCTGTATCTCACCATTCAGCCCAAAAATACAAAGATATGATTCTTTGGCCATACCACCCAGCCCTAGTTCTCACCAAAAAGCCAAGCCAATGTCAATTCTTGTTTTATTACAAGCTCGGTCTCGTTCTTTTTTAGCCAGCAGACTCTCCTCTGTTCAGCGTTTGTTTAAAACAGGTGATTTCCCGGAAGTTGGAGATGTCAACCTTTCACGCCTGTTCTTACAACTAACCTGACACTCCCACACCATACATGCGTCAAAGGAGCCAGAGCATCTTTCCTCTTTTTATATAAAATAGTGTATCTTTGTACTGGTGTGAATTTGCAGACGTGCTTTCGGGGAAGGTACATGCTTCTGACCTGTTAAGCGGGGCAGTTGGAGGTGAGGGGGTCCAGGGAGGGGCACAGGGGGAACAGCGAGGGTGTAAACCTCCGCGGGCGACTGCATAGAGGGGGTGTCCTCCGCTGGGGGCGTGAAATCAACCTCATCCTCAAAGTGGTCATCAAACTCCTGACAGATCACAAATCACATTTTGAAATGAATATTAGCGACACTCATAGAAATACTCTTGAACTGTTGGAACAGAAATTGGAACAAAACAATATAGATGCGAGAGAAGATTTCACTCACCTTAAAGTTGATATCTTGCTCTTTGCAGCAGGAAGCACAGTTGAGCAGCAACACCACAAGGGCCACCAACACAGCCAGAGACAGCAGCAGCGGGATGGCCAGAGAGAAATCCACATATCCACCAGCAGCCTCTGCTGAACACACAAACACATGATTAGCGAATCCAGTGATAATCTCTCAGAGGGAATCACTTGTGTAGTTATCCAGTATTATTTGAAATGAGAGGTGCTCCAGGACAGTTTCTAGAGTAGCAGCAACACAGCAGGTCGCCATCAAGAGAGGCCTACTTAACACCAAGAACTGATTGTAATGGGGGCAATTTAGTTTTATCATCACACACACATCCGATAGACACACTGTATGTATTTTGTAGGCTGTTTACAGTAGCAATTAGGGATGCAAAATATACAAATACAAACTGATATTGGCACATTTTGTTTTTCTGCAATATATACATCGCACAGCTCTAGTAGCAATTATAGAAATATTCAACAAAATAAAAAATATTGCAATAATGATATTGTACTAGTGTAAAATAAAAATTAAAAATCGAGGATTGATATAAATAAAGCATTAAGCCATATCTCAATATATATATATCTCACAGTAGTAATGTCTTAATGTGCCGCATTAACATAATTTAAATGTGTGGTGGCAAATTTTGCAGTGGCTCCAAATAAGGCTCATCCAGTCAATTTTATAATGTATTTTCCTTATTTTCTGTGTACTTAAGAGACGGATTATATGAACAGCTACAATTCCTCAAAACATGCTACATCATGAATAAATAATAATAATAAAAAGGTGCTGGGTGAATTTTTGCACTAGATGTAAAATGCTTTCTCCATCCTTGTCTCTCTCTGAGAGATTATGGGATGTGTCGGATCTCTCAGGGGCCTTACACACAAACCATTTGCAAGACATTGTCCTCCAACAGGAGTTCAGATATCAAGTGATGAAAGGCTGGATGTGCTTTAGCACCTGTTCTGTCACTACAACACCATTAACACCGCTCTCCATTCCTCTCATCAAAACAAAACAACCCTCTGGGGTTTTCGAACAGCAGGCTGTATAATTGGTGGCAGGAGAGGTTAGTAACAGATCTGAGATCAGATGAGTTGGGCCGCCAGTGTCACGTGTCTGTGCATGTTTAGCGTGTTGCTAACCCAGTAGTTTGTCTTGCGCAATTAAGATGACAAGGATGTGCATGTATGGATAATATGCTAAGACGAATCTTTCAGCAGTGGCTGGCATGATCTCCCATAATAGTAATAAATGTGGCTTCAGTAATCCTACAGGCCACACACAGAACCGCATGAAACACGAGGAGCAAAGACTGAGCTATTTTGAACACCTACTCATAAAAGGTGGTTTGCTGTACACAGGTCTTTGACTGGGTCGTGGCTCGACAGTAACTCTCAGTCTGCCATAATCTCACATGTAAGATTCATATCCACTGGTCCTTCCCTTCGAGAGTATGAGAGACAGATTTCCCTGATTTAAACTTCAGTGACAGCATTAGGGTTTGGAAAAGATGCCTTGATCTTTTTAAACAAGAATTCGCTGTGTTTTAGGGGTGTAACGGCACACAAAAATGATGGTTCTGTACGTACCTCGGTTTAAGAGTCACGGTTTAGTATGTTTTCTGTCCAGTTCGGTATGATTTGAATGCAAAATATTTTAGCACAATATATTTTAGTTAGAATTATTACGCTCCCATTCTGTTTGATGCACATATATAAGGCCCTGTTTACACCTGCATGGTATTAAGATGTGTTTTGATTGATCAGATCACAAGTGGACGACGCTAAATACAGGTGTAAACGGGGTCTAAAACATGTTGAGCTTGTCCACTTTCGACCACTTCCAGAGGTAGTTGGAAAAAGACCAGATTGCTTTCGTGGTGTAAACGCTCACGTGGTCGAATCTGTTCGAACAGCCACAAAAGACCATATACTCTCCGCCTACTGACCTCATGAGTAAACATTAAGGGAAGCGCGCTAGCCAGACAGGATTTAAACTTTGTCGGCTGAAGACCCAAGTTTGGTTTGAAGATAAAAACGTACCAAACACGATGTTTTCACACCATTCCTGATTTCTAACCCGAGCCGGACAGTAACGGAGTACATTAAAGCCCCTTTCACACAGAGATTCCGGAAAATACACGGATAAAGTGACCCGGGATTTGACCCGGGTTCATTTGATTTTGGTTCATTCACACTGCCAGTGATTTTCCGGAATCAGAGAGCGCGTTCACACACAACCCGTGTATGTCCCGGAAAGACACGTGACATCGATGTGACTTGTAATGTCTCAGCAGCGTCTTCAGTTTGCTTATGAGCTGCGAAACCACGCTTGTGCATTTATTTCTCTGATTCGATCATAAAATTGCGCATTTCGTACCGTTTCACAGTTGGCGAACGATCCCGGCTTCAGCGTCATCACTACGACACGGCATTATTACGGCTTTTGTTCACACAGCGCGCGTTCCGGGACTGAACACGGCAATGTTACTAGGTCCCCAACCCGGCATCGATCCCGGCATTAAACCCGGGTCATGTTTGCGTTCACACAGAAGGCGTTCCGGCAATTTGCCGGCAATTTCCCGGGTTCAATGCGCTGTGTGAAAGGGGCTTTACTTGAGTACAGTACTTATGTACAATTTTGAGGGATCTGTACTTTACTCGAGTATCATTTTTGGGGAGTACTCATGACTTTACTCAAGTACATTTGAGAGGCAAATATTGTACTCTTTACTCCGCTACATTTCTATCCATAACCGTGAGTACTCGTTACTTCTTCAAAAAAAAAAAAAAAAAAAAAAAAGGAAACAAGAAAAATCTCGGAAACCCTCAATTTGTTGTTTCCCTCTCAAACGTGATTGGATTGTGCAGGCGCCTCTGATTGGGACAGCCTATCAGCAATCACCTTCAGCTTTCCGCCAAAGTCAACTCCATGGTCAGATTTAGATAAGAGACGAAACCATGGACGAAACAATGGATGAAGACGCAGCAGGTCCATCCCGGGAATGTGCCAACCCATGGCCCCACCTCGCCAGACTATTTCAATTTTCTGAACAAGTTAATGATAGTTTTCGCTTCAAGTGTTTGCTGTGTTTACCAATATAAGCACTGTGGCAGTAGTAATGCAATATTTAGAAAATGTACTCTTGATACTCAAGTACTTTTAAAAACAAGTACTTCAGTACTTTTACTTAAGTAGACATCTGACTGTAGTACTTTTACTTGTACTTGAGTAAAATTTAGCAAGGGGTATCTGTACTTTTACTCAAGTAATGAAGCTGTGTACTCTGTCCGCCTCTGCTTAACTCACACATACAAGCTTGCGGTTATCAGAAATGAAAGCTGCTGCTCTCTGTGTGTCTTTCCGTCATCTCCAAAAGCGTTCATGTTTAAATTGCGTGAGCTTATTTCATCCATTAGATCGAAAGAGCCCATACATTTACCCACCCATAGACCCTCCCCTTGCAGAGGTCTGGCGGGTGGTGGTCTATGTTGCTGTGTTGACCTGTTCTGTTGCTTTTTCATCCTTTTCTTTCAGGCACATTGTCTAATTTTTGCAACTGTTGTAACACCTTTTATAAGTCCGCAAAAAATTTGATAAAACAACACACAGCTTACTTAGTCTCCATTGTATGAATAAAATATACAATACTCCTTATTAAAGCTACAGAAGTTATTCAGTCAAGAGCTGTGAGTGACTTTCTCTTTTGTTGTTTGATTAACATTTATCTCACAGACGGAAGCGGGTTCATTAGGGCTGCTGTCACTTTAAGAGCAGCACAGATCCAATATAAACGACAACACCGTTTTGATATATTTTGATGCCACGAATACATCGGAAAAATAACAAAGGAGAAGTTCTGCTGGATAAGTGCACAATCCCAAGTTGTCTTAAATAGGGCTCGCAAAATTTCAAAATTGCTGGTAGCCCTTCGGGCAGGCACTCTTCAGATTTTGGTAGCCCGAAAAGAATTTTACTAGCCCAAATAAAAAGAAAATTTTTAATGTAGAAAATTGGTTAGGAGTCAAAACATGAATCAAAAACTTTTTCAAAACACAAATATCAACAATTGGATATAAAATAATCAAATTAGAATAATCAATGCAAATGCATCTGGTTCTAACTGAACTGAAATGTGTGTGACCAGTATGGAACATGAATCAGTGTGTGTCTGTGGCTCAGCCCCCAATGAGGGTATGATAAAAAATAAAATAAAAAAAAGGTAACACTTTAGTTTAGGGTCTAATGCTCACTATTAACTAGTTTCATTAACATGCAGATGGCAGGGTTTTATCATCACTGAGGTCCTGAATGTGTGATAGGCTAGTTAGGGGGGTTCGGGCGCTCCCCCGAGAAAATTTTGATCTCTCTGATCTACATATGTGCATTTTAAGATGTTTTGAAGGCCAAATTTTTTTTGATACCAATAGCTTTAAAACCATGTCACGCAGCTGATTATTTTTCTCTCCTCATCAGCATCACACTCTTTTTCTCTTTGTTTTTCTCTTGCTCTGTCTCTTCCCCTCCTAAAGCTGAGCTTTGACTGATAAAGGCTTTTCATTTTTGTCTGTCAGTGAAGAAAGTAAACATAGGGTCAACTGATAGGTTGATTTATGAATCATTTTCGTTAATTTACTGAAAGCTACTAGGAAAGCTAGGTAGCCTAACTAAGTTTATTAAATGCATTCACAGTATGTATGTACACATTCATTATTGATCTCATTCCTAATACAGGGCCATTGGGCTTTATAATCAAAGAGGTCCTACATTTACGGTTGTTGGGGGGTTAAACATTTTGATTTATCTGATATGTGCATTTCAAGACATTTGAAGGCCAAAAAAAGGATAAGAAATAGCTTTAATAAGAAATAGGATAAGGATAAGAAATAGCTTCTTTTTCCTCTCAGTCTCCTCATCTTGCCCTGTCTCTTCCCCTCCTAAAGCTGAACTTTTTTAATTTACTGAAGGCTCCAAATTGTATTATATTAATTCTCAACATGTACACATTCATTATTAATCTTGTGCCTAACTTGATGAAAACGGCTTTGTTAATGTTTCTTGTCACGTAGGTTACATGAGTCACGTTCCATAGGCCTATTTTCAGTTCAAAATGGCGGAATTAGACAAAAGTATATTCGTTTGCCTGATTATTTTTGTCATTCGTTTCACATTTATGATCTAAAAAAACTGTCAAATGTGAAATGTTTAGTTTAGCTACTTACATCTTATCTCGCACTCGACCGTTAACTGAAGCGTCAGTCGCTCTGCTCAAATTCGCGCTCAGCAGCTTCTGTGTATATAAATCCCGCCTACTTTGATTTGATTGGTCACCTCAAATATTCTGACATTGACGAGCAGTGACAGACCAATGAGGCTCAGATGAACACATACACACACACACCCTGTCCTCTGTTTATGCCGAAATGAACGCACTGCCTGTGAATGTCCTGACTGTGACACACAGAAAGACTTGCGCTAATAGGGGTGCAACGGTACAGATAGCCCACGGTACGGTCCGTACCTCGGTTTTTGGGCCACGGTCTCGGTTTGGTTTCGGTACATGTTTTGTGCAGAAAGAGACTGCTATTTCATCCCAAAAATATGTTTTATTTTTCTTATGAGCATAAACAGAATGTCACAGTAGGAAGAACATAAATGTATGGAATAAATTAACACTCTAGTCTGTACTGAACAACACTAAATAATACAACCTCTTCAACTATCACTTATATGAAATACAAAATGTAAACAAACACACCTCAAAATATTCAAGTGGATCCCAATTCCAAACCTTGATAACTGGTATATGAAGTCATAGATATCATATAAAGGCTAGATGTCTTAAGGCGGAGTCACTTCCGGCATCACCGGCGGCCATCTTAGGACAGGACTCTGTGAATTAAGGTGAGTGAGCAGCACGCACACAAATCCTCTTATCTCGCTGAAATCTGGACGGATTTACAAACGGTTTGGTTTCTTACAAACGTTATTAACGTGGCTATAATTCTGAATGCTTAAACATTTTGAACATAATTATTCATATGTATGCAGTATAATAGCTACATCTCTGACGTTTATAACAAACCAAACCGTTTGAAAATCGGTATAAAATTGAGCAAGTTATGGTTATTTAAAAGTACATGCACCATGTTATGAGTGAACGAGCATCCTGTCTTAAGATGGCCGCCGTGTGCGGATGTCGAGCTCCATTGGCCAGCAGCGCGGACGAGACATCTAGCCTTTATATGATATCTATGTATGAAGTGATCAATGTGAAAGAAAGGAAGTGCACTTTTACCTTTAACAAACATAAATTAGCTTGTGCTTTGAATAAAAAAAAGCAGAGCAAAATAATATAAAAAAATACTGCATTCAGGATACAAAGTGCAATGTTATTTACTCATCCACTATTGAGAGATTCTTGTGCAAAAAGATGAGTCTATCAACACTGTCTGGTGCAAGGCGAGACCGGTTGGCACTAACGATGCACTAACGATGTCCCCAGCAGTGGAGAAAATTCTCAACTTTTCAGAATGCCACAAGCGCACCGTAGGTCACGTGACAAGAACCAACCAGAGCGCAGCTGATGGTTGCTTTAGCAACGACAGACGCCTCCGGAGCGCAACCGCCCTAGCGCTTTGGAAAAAGGAGAATGCGGCGCGCCTAGCGTTTTCTACGCGTTTTTAGGCGCGATATGTGAACGGCGCCTAAAGCAAAAACTAAAAGGATCAGCACGAACTCAATGGCATCCCTATGCGCTAATATCGTGCGTGCGCACAAAACAGCATGCCAGAATACAGTTCTCTTTCGAGCTTGAACGAACAATAACACACACAATTATGCCAAAATGTCTTCATAACATAAGAGTAGTCTTATGATGAACGTGAAGAGTTGTGACTCGTGAGAGAATGAGGCGCGTGTGAGATCCGCGTCTCTGTCAACAGCGGCTGGTCTTAAAGGGACAATACACAGTAGCCACTAATTATATCTGTCGCTAAAGTTAATCAAATAACAAAGGGAACAGAGAAAAACACTCACTGCTCTTGACTAAAGAACATTTTTTCTTTAGGCAGATTATCACTAATCTGTGTGTGCATTTATTTTCCTTGAGAACCAAGCAAGTTGACTCATGAAACCATTTGTTTATTATATCGCATCGCAATCGCAATATTGACCTCTATTATCGCAATATGACATTTTCCCCAAATCGTGCAGCCCTACCATAGATGGAAAAAAATGTGGAAAAGATCAAAAGTGTGGCTACATTTCACCAAGCTCGATGCCAACACCGTGCAATGCAATATTTGCAACAAGATAATTGCTGCCAAGACCGGCAACACAACAAATCTGATGAAGCACTTGACAGTACACGGAATAACCTTACGAGCAGAAAATAGGTATCGGTATCTAAACTTTTTTAACGATATCCAGCCCTACAAGCCACATCCCTTTGACTGTAATGTACACCTGAACTCCTGAGTACAGAGTCAAATGACATTATAATCTAACCCTGCAATTACACTGAGAGCTCTGGGATGTACATGAGAGACCTGTTGCTAGACAGCCAGGAGAGACAAGACCCAGGCACATAAAGTAAACCAAAGTTAGTTCAATACAACACAAATGCCCAGTAACACCGACACCGTATAGTGACAGAAACTGATTCTGTTGAAAGGACACCCACCTACCAAAACACGACATTAGGGCTGCACGATAATGGTTAAAATGATAATCACGATTATTTTGCTCAAAATTATAATCTCGATAATTAATCACGATTATTCTCATTTGAGAAACTACAGAGAAAGAGAAGAGACAGTTAACGGTTTTGCACGAGTATTTGCACAGATTTGGTTTACACGAATTTACCCAGCAAAGTCAGTAAACATAATAACATGCCAAATTGGCCAGTGATTTGACAGCAATGTTAATTTCAAACCATCAGCATCAGACTTCATTTAACCAACTACAACTTCCTCAGACAGCAAGTCAATACAAATGGCATGATTTAACGTTAGATGAGCGCCTTGTGATGCTGATGCGTCTTCACATTAGATCTTCTAAGCGACACATTTCGGTTGAAAATGAGACAAAGCACAGATCCGGATCGCTCAGCAAATTCGTACTGCAAAGAAAAATAGTCTACTTGTTGATACACTGAAAACGGGCAGTGGCTGTCGTTTTCAACTGATTCACATCATGAAAACTGGTAAAAACTTAAACTTCAAAAAATAGAACAGCGAAACTCATTTAGAAACAGATTTAGTCACACAAACGGCACAAGTGGCTTGTGAAGAAACAGACTGGCTGTGTAACAATTTCATGCAAACTGAATATCGCTGTGGAGATCAGTGCTTTTTCCGCAGTGTAGAGCGCGCGCGCTGGGTTGCCAGATTGCACCGATTAAGTAAAAAACGGAGCATAAAATGTAAGAGAAAAGCTCTGTTTGGGTAATTTGGGAGATTTAAGCTGTTCAGATCTGGCAAACACAAACATCAGTGCTAGTGGGGACTTGTTTACAATGCAAGATAATGCAAATGTTGCTAATAAAAAAAGTGTTTTCAGGATAAAAAACGAGCGGGCAAATATAGCGACGATTTTTTTAAATGAATCGAGAGAGGCAGATATCGTTATCGCGATTAAAATACGATTAATCGTGCAGCCCTACACGACATTAAATGTAATTGGTTTTTATTTTTAGATAAATAAAGTGGACAATACAAGCCAATCAAGTTATTAATGTACAGCAAATATGGTAGTGGTGAGTTTAAATTTGCAAAATATGTTAAATGAATGGACAACAATTTATTTCAAATGACAAAGAATGACTTGAAAACCTACATTTTATGAATTTAACTGATAATGTGTGGGGTTTTTTGTGTGTGTGTGTGTGTGTGTTTGATGGAAACACCACATGATGTTTGAAAAAAAAAAAAAAAAAACTTGACGTTTTAGACGATTTTTAAACGTTTTCCTTTTTACAAATGTCCCTGTTTTCATGAACACTCTTATAAGTCATTGACCCACACATGTGTGTCCTGACACTATGACACCAATCTATCTCCATAAACTGCTAGACATTAATACTTCTCCGGTTGCTAATATTTCTTTCCTGAAAAAGTGTTGACACCGAACGTGTTAAACTGTTGGTATACATTTTTCTTGGTTGCAGGTGTCAGATACTAAAACATTGCTATGGTCATCACCCATTTCAATTACTAGAATGAACCCTGCAACACGCACAATGTTAATTTAGGAGATTCTTTCCCGTATTTCAATATGCTTGTCAATCACAAACATTTTTACAAACTGTATGCAGATTTTAAATAAACTATCTTAAGGTGCAGTGACGTCAATCAAGGGCACAACAGTTCATAGATTGCAGGGTGTGAACGTAAAACTTTCCGACTCTCGGCTACAACACCCAATTGAAAAGGAGGTCAAAGGTTTAATTATTAATAATAAATGGTGGCTCATTTGAGTGACAGTTTCAGACATACTACATTACTTATTTCTTGAGTTTGAGAGTAAATCAATAACAATGCTGCGTCATGTGCTCTGAAAATGAAACAATTAAGGGCCGAAGCGTCGACGCATCACCTGAGACTAAGCGAGAGCAAAAGATGGCAGGGTTTCCACTCAGTAACTACAAAGGTTGAGAGATCATTACTGCGGTCAGTGCTCCCGCTCCTCTGATGAGTGACAAGCGGTGGGCAGCAGCACAATCACCACCCGTTTGTTCTTCTTATCTGAGTCATGAGTTTATATCATGACTTGGCAAGCAGCACGAATTATTCAACTGCTTCCCAGGCCAATAAACACCAAGCTGTCAGCTCTTATTTCGTCTCTCTTGCATAATGAAGTGATGTTCGCTCACACAGAAGTGGAGATGACCCAATTGGACAGGGTGTTTTCTTCTCGATTTGGCATACGTGTGGACAGATTCAGATGGAGTTTTAGACGGACACTTGAAGACAAAACTCGTAGAGATAGCTACCGCCTAATGGGATGACACTATCATCCAATAAACAACCACTCGATTGTTTGAATAGTAGGGCCCTATGATTTCCGCGATGTGGAAAACGTGGACGGAATTCTTGGAATCCAGTCATAAAAACGGAATTCACTGTATAACACGGAATTTCACGGAATTTGTTAAATTGTTGATGAATAAATAAAAAGCAGGTCAGTACACTTAGTCAAATCGCGATATAGACTAGTGTCTGTGAATATTAAACTGCAAAAATACTATTTAAATATGAATGGTGCATGTTCTGTGTGAATTAATGGTTTCATTTCCCGCACACACACACAGAAGCACGCGTGAAATATATATTACTGTTGTACAGACTGAATTTAGCTACGTCTCAATGAAATAATAATGCTAACACTAATAATAAATTATTGTTAAAACTTTATTTAAAGGTCCCGTTGCATGCGATTCCATGTTTCAAACTTTAGTTAGTGTGTAATGTTGCTGTTAGAGCATAAATAATATCTGTAAAATTATAAAGCTCAAAGTTCAATGCCAAGCGAGATATTTTATTTAACAGAAGTTGACTACAAAAAACGGCTCGATTGGACTACACCCCTCTACATCCTGCATTAGTGACATCACCAGAACCGTTTCTTGACTAACCTCCGCCCACAGGAATGCTCCCTCAACTCTACTGGCTACTTGCGCACTTCTTATAACTTAGCCTACTGTGTTTACTCAGCTCTTACGGTGATTTTCTGAAGTAAAACTGACGCTTCATCTTTTGTGTGATGTACAATAAACTTTATTAAACTCATCAGTACATGTTTGATCATCATTCAGACAGCAGACTTGTAGGCTATTAATAAATAATGGATACATAGCCTACAAGCAGATGACAAATACGTTATAATAACCGTAATTAAACTACTAAACCATACCTGTTTCATCTCTATACAGCAATCTGACTCTGTAGGCATTATTGTCCGACTCGAAATGAACGCCGTTACTGAGAGTTTCTGATATTATCATCATTCCGTGAGATGAATTTTTCCTGACAGACTGAGCACGAGCTCATGAAGCTCCGCCCCCTGTGTCGTCCAGCAGCACCTCATTTGCATTTAAAGGGGACACACTGAAACGGCTCGTTTTTCTGAGCCCCAAAAAATGTCAATTTAAACATGCTGTAAAAAATGATCTGTTGGGTATTTTGAGCTCAAACTTCACATACACACTCTGGGGACATCAGAGACTTATTTTACATCTTGTGAAAAGGGGCATAGAACGGGACCTTTAAGGAATAATCAAAACATTTCGTCCATGTGTTATTTTTAACAGTAAAGCTCTGTTGTGCATCACTTTTGACAAAGTCATTCATATGATTAAAAGATCAATTAAATTAATGTTTTATGCCTTCATTTGATTGCCAGAAAATTTTAAATAAACATCACATACATTTTTTGGGGGATTATTAAAATTGTATTAAACCATTAAAATTGAATCCAGAAAACTTAAAACAGAAAACAAAGAATTTGGTTATTAAAAAAACTGAATTTGAGAAAAAGAAAAAAATATATATATTTCATAGGGCCCTAAACATGTCATTGTTATTAAACATTTAATAAACTGTTGTGAAATTGTATAAGTTTCATGATTTCAATTAATTAGGCATGCTTTTTGATTACTAACATTTAAATTAACCGTAAAAAAAAGAAGAAAAAAAAGAAGGAATTTTGGAAAAAATAAAACAGATTTTCATTGCCCTAGAATAGTCTGGTCAAACTGGTTTCATTTTAACTCAACCAGCATTTACTTTAGCTTTGAAAACCCCATGAAAGCTAAACTGGAGCTCTGTGGCTTCTGTTAGCTTTGAGGTCATTCACATCAAGTTTTAGGTAACATGCGCATCTACAACTCAAAGTCTTTCTCTTCCAGGAAAATGGGGAAAAAAAATACTATCTTGGAAGGAGAGGTGCATATATACATACACACACATTTATATAAATATGAAATGCTCTCTAGACTGAGAATGTCTCTCTCTCTCTGGTGCACGTGTCATCTCACATGACCCAGATCAATCATGTGTTAGGTGATGGGGCGGCAAGTAGACGGAGCATCACCGCAGTCCGGGACGCATCAGAGCCAACCCAGGCTCACTGAATGTGCCAGCTGCAAAACAATGGCTCCGAGATCGCCTGAACGAGGTCGTCTCGGCCCAAATGAAAGCGAACTCTGGAGCGGTTCGGTTCGGTTGTGTGATATAAAAAGCAGCAGTGTCTGATCGTAGGTGAAAACCATAGAGAGCCTCTTTATCTTAAAATGTTGTGCATTGCAAGAATGCTGCCTCGACGAAGCCTCGTTTCCGCTCTTTCCTGCATTATAAATGATATATCATTTTAAATATAATTAAACATACAAAATAAGTTAAAGCCAATCGGAGCGAATTTGCCAATCCATCTCTATGGATGATGCAGAGGAAACTCTGTCCAATATAATATCATAATATAAGAGGACAGCTTCACTCACATGTGACTTGCATGAACACATTTTGCTCCACTTTAAAATGTTGCCTTGTGAAAGCGAACCGAACCAAGAAGAAAATGCAACATTTGAACAAATTAGGCAAGAGTCGCTGTTTCTGAACAAAGCAAACGATCTACAGGTCTGAAAACGCCCTTAAAACGCGTTCAGGTTTATCCGAAACAGATGAACATGAATCTGGTAACATTTTATTACGATGGTTGTTGTTCGTAAGTGAAATGTCCAGTGAGTGGGGCTAAAATGCTCTATCACATCTGAAAATGCACCACCTAAACTACGCCTAACCAACCAATAGTGTTAACAAAAGCAAACGTGAGTTAAAAAACGCATTTTTCCAATTAGCCTATATCTTGATCAGGACTAATGAGCGTTTAAACTACACATGCGATGTGATCTTAAATTGTGCCTTATGTATGACGATGATCTGGGATTAACGATGATCTGTGTGTTAGGAAAGGAACAGGTCTACACTCACCGGCTGACTGTCAGTGCGCTAAAAATAAAGTGCTGTGTGGGTGAACGTCAGCATGCTAAAAGGACGAGTACAATACAACATTTGCAAGAGTATAAGGATTACAACTCCAAATACAATCAAATACACAACTTTTGTAATAAATTCACTACCTTCAACAATAAACCTTAAATGCATAATCCATTTCTTAGCTTACACCAATTTAGCCTATTTATTTGTCGACTATCTATTAATTACACTTTTGAAAAGTTGTTGCCTCCATAAACTCTCCATATATTGATAAGAAACACATCTGACTGTCATCTCACTTAATCCTAAACCAGCCTGATCACAAATTTTCCTTAAAGTGATGGTTCGGAGTAATTTCAACCTAGGGTCCTTTGCACCATGACCTCGAGCCAAACACCTTTTTCACAGCCTTTTTCCCCTCGGTCGAACATTATTAAAGTTAGAGCTTATTTCGAGATATCAGCCGGATGGCTCAATGCAGGCGCTAATGGATCCAAGGATGTATCCCGTAAATTACCCCACTAATAATGCCCAGAATGGCACCAAACTTCTACAGTAGTACAAATAGGTTCTGTACTCATAAAACGAGGCATCGGAAAGTTTGTAAGTACATCAGGAGTTTATTTAAATAACACTTGCCTGATGGCTAATGCTACCGCTAACCCGGACGTCGACGTCACTTCAGTGATTTGGGAAAAGCCCGTAAAAGTCAACGGGTATTTTTGGTATATCCCAATTTTTTTTTTATTTTTTCCGAAGTGTTGACAACTTAAGCCGAGTTCAGACTGCACGATTTTCAAAGTAGTCGGGTCACTGTTCTTTTCACACTGCGTGACTATCTGGGGTAACATTCAGTTGCTGGTGTGTTCACACTGCACGATGCATCGGCGACAGGAGGTTTCACACTGCATGACTTTCAGGAGGAAGAATCGCCGACAACTTCTGTCTGGTCCGCAAACTACGTTTCGCAACCAAACACACGCGAGAAGTGATAAGGAAATAGCGCAAAATCCCACGTGCGTAAGACCGCAGTTCTCGCGCGAGACTGAAATTGATATTAAAAATGATAGCCTGCAAGAAGCTTGCGATCCAAATTGTCTGTGCACTGATTTGCAGCGGAAAGGAGAAAAAGAAAAACATTATGCATGAGGAAATGGCTGGGAAGACAAGGGGAGCAAGGACTGTGTGTTCTGCAAAGAGAGTTGGGGGTAAATAAATAATTTTGCAATGTGCTGCTGTTGCTGCTGGTCAAGCAAATGTTTGTGCTTTGTTTCTGTTTGATATAATTGTAAATATATCTATTAAAATAATGATATTGTGGCCTATAACTCCTCCCCGAACTCCCCGCTGCTCTGTATCTCGCTCTCTCATTGGCTGTCGGTCCTCGCCGATGTAGTTTTCAGTCAGAACACTTTTCACACAGCAGGATTTTGAATCGCCGACAGGTCCAGATATTTAGCATGGCAAATATCTCACATGCGTCGGCGACTCTCTCAGATCGCGTCTTTGCTCATTCATACTGCGTGATTGTCACTCGCGTGAAAGAGCACCGATTTGCCTGTGATTTCGGGCATTTGTCGGCGATTTCTCAAAACCTGTCGGCGAGCCAAAATCGGGGCTAAAATCGTGCAGTCTGAACTCGGCATTAAGTGTTAACTAATAATTGTTGCAAACTGGCACTACCAACAAAATATTAGTGCATTCCTGGAACTGGGTGTCGTTACACTACATCCTCATGCATCGCTTTCTGCCAAGACTTTTATGGGCTTTTCCCAAATCACGGAAGTGACCTCGACGTCCTGATATCTCTAAATAAGCTCTAACTTTAATAATGTTCAACCAAGGAAAAAAAAGCTTCTGGGGGGGGGGGGGGGGGGGGGGGGTGTTTGGCTCGAGGTCATGGTGCAAAGGACCCTAGGTTGATTCTACTCCGAACCATCCCATTAAGACAGACTCGTCAACTTTTCGTTCCAACCCACCGAGCCTTTACGTTTTGTAAATGTGTAGATTTGCATGCAAGGTTAAGTCTGTCCATTTGAGTCACTCAACTGTGTGTAAAGGATTAGCGCAGTCGCACAGGTGTTTTCATTTCCTAAAATGACTGGTTTAGGCGCTGCTGCTGAGATTGCTCACAGTGTTATTGAATAACAATGACAGTATGACACTGCAACTGCCCAACTGAAAATAAACAATGATGATTAAGTCACATTTTGTGTGTAAGGTATAATCTTTTTTTTGGCAACACCTCTGAAAGTGTGAGAACAGGGCGTTTCAAGAAAGGCTTGGGCTTCTTGACTCTAAAGTCTGTTGCTGAGGATTTTGAAACACAGTCAAACACACTACAAATATAGCAATCCTTCCAGATTTAGCTCATCTGCATACTAAAAAACACAAATGTGAAGATGAAGCCACTGTGAGAAATGAAAGAGACTCACGCTCGACACGGACGACCAAAGGAAAAAGGCTAATAAGACAAAGCTAAACGCATAAGGAACATTTATCAGTGCATCGATCTGACAATGAAAACTCAATGCACTAATTACAAAATTGAATTATCAATTATCCATCTTAGTTTGAACGTGAGAGAAAGCACAATCATTTGTAACTTTAAATGTGTAACTTTGTCAGCCAGTTCCAGTTATTTTAGCTATACAAAACCAGTCCATCATGGTGCTTGACAATGCAAACTAGTATTTATCATCATATTATTAATTATCATAAACACACTGATTTGTAGTGCAAATAGTTTTACTGTTTACTTCTAGCCGATTACCTATAGCGACTAATGAATGGGGAAGAATGGTGGATAACACAATAATAATCCAGACATATTTGTGTCTGAAGCTCATTTCTAAAAAGGAAATATTTATGAATCATACAAAAAATTTTTTATAAAACTGAATCAATACCAAGTTCAAATTTCAGATTTCTTGATGCACTGCATCATTCAAAAGAATCATAATCGAATACAATCCCCGTCAGAGTAAACACTTACACCCCAAGACTGCTGGTCAAGCCTGAACCATCAATACAAATATAAATCACAAAACCAAAGCAGTGAAGAGACTCCATCTGGGACACATTTATTAGTCAGCGCAGACTTCATCATCATCATAGTTTCCTAATTAACTGCATCAGTCGTTTACTGAGAGACAAACGGCCTTGAAAGCGGTCTTAAAAATAAAACCCATCACATGACGATGGTTCACTCAAACATGATTATAAAGTGCTTGTAATTCCCAAGTCATCTTTCTAAAAGACCTTCTAACCAAGTAAATCATTCACCACAGATAAGAGTGGCATGCATGCATGGGTTTATACTTTGCCTTACTGTAACTCACACAACCTGTAATAAGGAAGTAGGCCGATCAATAATTTTTCCAAATGAGTCTACTGTGTTAAGTGTGTTTTAAATTATGGCTGGCACTTCTGGTTTGTGAAGCAAAGGGACAGAAATAGTCAAAGGGACAGAAACAAATCATTTTAAATAATAAGGTTGCACTACAAATAATCCCTATCCATCAGTTTGAGCGAATGAGTTGTCATGATGTGATTGTGTCACATTAAAATACCAAACATTACATTATGTTTGAATAAATCTGTCATGAAATCAAGTTAATACAGTTTATTGTCATTTAAATGTTTATATTTTACCCCCAAAAAAGTGGATTAGAGACAATTGTGTTATTAAAAAGTTGATATAAAAACTACTTTATGTACAATTTAAATGTTTGTTCAACTACTTTAGCTATTTGAGTGTTGTTTATCAAATAAGTTTGATTAATTAATTGATATTTTTTGGTTTTCGCCCAAGTGCAAGCCCAGAATTTTCATTTCAGTGCATCAACGCATCCTTAATATATCAGGATGATTCAGAAGGCCAACACAAAGGTTTACAATCTACCTGTTACACAATACTGACTGCTGACTCATTAAAGTGCTCATACGTCTAAAAGCAGGAGTCAATGAATCACTTCCAGTTCCAAAACAATGGATTAGCGTTGGATAACCAGTTTATCTGCTGGTAGTTTTGATCACGGTCAAGGTGGTTTGTTTAGGGCAGGTCAGCTGTCAACTCACCTACTGACACCATAACAAAAGACTAACATGGTGTTAACATGGTTTGGGACATGTCCCATGATAGTACTGTGTTAGCATAGATTTATTAAGTACCATGTCACAATATAAGTAGAACAAATGAGAAAGTAATCTAACGTAATAGAAGCTAAATACTCCCCACAGCCTATTTTATGCATCTTTATAACATCACTAGTTTTTGCAAAGGGCCTTTAGACATTAAACTACATAGCTGCCATTAAAATTTTAGGATGGGAGTCCCTCGTATGAGACTGATCATTTTTTGGGGGGGTCCGTAGCATCTAAAATATTGGGAGTACCATGTAAATAAGGTCTATACACCCAACACAACGTTCATAAATGACAACATGAGTGAAACATGATCAAACACACATTATAACGTGCTCGACATCTTACCTGCGTGTGTTTTTGAGACTGGTGCAGCTTGTGTGAGTGTGGCAAATCCCAGTAAACACACACCTGCACGAAGAGCCTCCATCCTCACCACTGCAGCTAATCCACTAGCTCAACTACCAATAAACAGCTATCACATCTAAATAAATAACACGAAGGACGCCTGAACTGGCTCATCTACGTCTATGTACATCTATATCGTCATATCCGCCGTGTCAAAGACTCATGTTGTGCGATATTAGTCATATGTCGTGTTATGAGCGTTAGCTAACACGACAGTGCTGTGATGTTCATCGAGCTAAGCTAATGCTAACCGCTACCGGCGTCTTAATTACGATTATTTCTCATCGTTTGAAACCGCTCGTTCGTTTACTACCTCTCTAGGACGATTAAATGCGACGATGTGTCTTTTTCCTGCATTGTAAGACTCCCGGGTTCGTGGAAAAATCAAAAGCGCAGTAAACACAGTGGTCCAGCATCACTTTTCCGCACGAGCGCCATGTCTCGTGACGTCACGCGCCGCCCGCGTCACGCACGCACGCCGCACGCGAGGGCGTTGGTGACAGAAACTGACAGTATGTCATTGTCACTGAGATGAGAAGGAAAAGTGTTGACTGTGATGAGCAACGCAAAACCTGTTTTAGGAGGAAACCGTGAAAGTGTCATAACATGCTGTAGGCTACTGAACAATTTCAGAAGGATTACTGATTTGTTTTAGCACATAAGCCTCTTATTTATCCATATCTAGGAGAATAATAATTATTTGATGTATTATAAATCCCATTGTAGCCTACTTTCCTAAACACTTTTTTCCCTCAATGCATTTCAAAATGGTCGAGGTCATAACGCAGTGACAAAAAGCTGATTTTGAAGTAATTTGATCAAATGTGAATGAAGCAGATGAATGTAAGAGTCACTGGCATTATTATATATTTTAGGACTTTTTGTTTAAGGTGATTGAATCAATAGCTTTTCAGCAACAGCTGTTCAATGGTATTTGGGGTAAAACACCTTGTTGCTGGGGAATTTTTAATTGGATTTGTGGTTTAGAGAATAAGTAGCTAAGCTAAGTGTTACAAAAATGTCTTTCTACATCAAACGTGTATGCATATGGTGACAATCTGCTCTATCACTCTTGATCTATACAGTCATGTGGAAAAGAAAGGACACCCTATTGAAGTCTGTGGTTTCAGGACATAATCAAAATCATCTGGACCTTTGCAGGTCTTAAAATTAGGTAAATTCAACCTCAGATGAATAACACCACATGACATATTACACTGTTTCATTGTGTCAAGGTCTGAAGCCTTCAGGTGTGTGTGTTCACACAATAACAAGGAGGAAAGACATCAGCAATGATCTTAGAGAAGCCGTTGTTGCTGCCATCAATCTGAGAAGGGTTATACGGCCATTTCCAAACCATCTGAAGTCCATTATTCTACAGTGAGGAAGATTATTCACAAGAAAACATTCAAGACAGCAGCCAATCTTCCCAGGAGTGGACATCCCAGCAGATTCACCCCAGGTCAGAGAGATCACGAAACACCCAAGAGCTTCATCTCAGACTCTACAGGCCTCAGTTAACATGTGAAATCTTCAAGTTCATGACAGTACAATTAGAAAAAGACAGGACAAGTATGGCATGTTTGAGAGGGTTGCCAGGAGAAATAATCTTCTCTCTAAAACGAAGCACAGCTTAGGTTTGCAAAGTTGCATCTAAACAAACATCAAGACTTCAGGAACAATGTCCTTCAGACAGAAAAAGACCAAAATGGAGATGTTAGGCGAAACTAAACACCGCATATCAGCACTAACGCCTCATACCAACTGTCCATCACACTGATGGAGGGGTGATGATTTTGGGCTTGTTTTGCAGCCACAGGACCTGCTGGGCATCTTCAGTCATTGAGTCGATCATGAACTCCTCTGTAAACCACAGTATTCTAGAGTCTAATGTGAGGCTATCTGTCCGAAAGCTAAAGCTTGGCAGAAACTGGGTCATGTAACAGGACAATCATCCCAGGAACACCAGCAAATCTACAACAGAAGGGCTGAAAAAGACAAGAATCAAAGTGTTGCAGTGACCCAGTCAAAGTCCAGACCTCAGGAGAGACCTTAAGAAAGCTGTGCATTAACAGATGCCCACAAACCTCAATGAACTGAAGCAACGTTGTAAAGAAGAGCGGGACAAAATTCATTGTGGGAGACTGATAAAGTCATATAGAAAATGATAATTCAGGTTTTTTTCTGCTAAAGGTGGCTCTACAAGCTATTGAATCATAGGGTGTACTTAGTTTTTCACACATGGCTTCTCAATTCTTGCTTTATTTTTGTTAAATACATAATGACACGGACGGTGTAATATGCCATGTGTTGTTGTTGTTCACCTGAGGTTGCATTTACCTCATTTTAAGAGCTAATGACCAAGGGCTGTATTCACAAAATCTTACCACTAAGAGTTCTTATAAGTTCTTAGGGAAAAGTTTTCTCTTAAAACCGGTTCACAAAGCTGCTGAGACCAACTTTTACTAAGGAACAGAGAGAAGTCTTAAAGTCCCCCTGTAGTCAATCATTTTATCCCTTAAAACTCATAAGGGCACTTCAAACTTGATCACCAAAATGACATTTAAATGTTTTTTCCTTGAAAAAAAATGTCTTTATGCCTTAAAATAACTTGAATGTAACTCCTTGCTTCATTTAGTATATGCTGTTCTATGAATATGCAAATGAGCCCCGCCTCCACTCACTCACACCAGCTCAGAGATCCACTGGTTGACGATCACACGTTGACCTGATTGGTTACAAGGTAGTTTGTGATGTCAGAAACACCAGCGATTTCAAACCGTGTTTTTGAGACTGTCTTTGGTTCACTGCAGTTTTAAGGAGAAAATACTCAGCAATGGTGTCGACTTATGAATTTACACATGGTTTGTCTTAAAGCATATTAAAAACACCACATAGACATATAAACAACATTAAATGCTTGATTTTCACCACAGGGGGACTTTAAGCTAAGAGAAATGACGGGGTTGACCTTGTTGCAATGGATGATATCATCACGCTTGCTAACTGTGACCACAGTGATTGGCTGATGGGGGAGGGGTCTCTATCAGTGATTTGATCATAGAAATATTGTAGAACGAGGTATCATGTTGCCATATTCAAATAAAGATTTTAAAATGTAGGATAAAGTGTCAAATTAAACATGTATATGTTCAGCTAATTGCTATTGTTTAACTACATATATACATAGCCGACTCACCTAGTTACCTCGACAGTTTTCAGCATCCCTCCGCCACCCCGACTCCTCACTCTTGGCCCAGCCAGGGATATGGCGGGAACTCTGGGTTTGGGCTAAATTCAGAGCTCGGATCCCTCAACCCTCTCGTACAGCACACCAAATATGCTTATTTAACTCGTTTACTCTATTCGAACTAGTGAAAACAACAGTCACAGGACATTATTTTCTTTTTGAATTATTTATTTATTAAAGATTTATTTTTGACCTTTTTATTATAATAGGACAATGACAGGCAGCGAAGCGGAAGAGAGAAAAGGGGGACGGGATCGGGAAAGGTCCACGAGCCGGAACTGAACTCCGGTCACCCGAACTGCCCACAAGACTATCAGCGCAGACGATGGGACATTATTTTCAACTTGACTGCAGTGTTTTATTCTCCATCATTCAATCCATATTGCCTTTACATAAATGCACCTTTATGATATGTCATTGCAGATTAAAATCTATAAATCTCTTGCCTCAATGGTGCTCAGTGTCTTTGGCCGGATTGCCGGCAACAGCCATTTTAGGATTGTTTGTGATTTGGTCTCAGTGAGAGAGGAGTCCTCTTGATTACCCCTAACTTTTCACAGATTTAGGAACTGGTTTTAGCCTAAAATGCTTTGTGAAATACTAAAAACGTGGGAGTTCTAAAATTAGGACTGATACGCCCATTATTTTTAAGAGTTTCTCCTAAATTGGGAAGGAGCTTTAGCCTTAAAGGTGACATATTATGCCCCTTTTCACAAGATATAATATAAATATATGGTGTCTGTGAAATTTCAGCTCAAAATTCAACCCAGATCATTCATTATAGCTTGCCAAATTTGTCCCTTTTTGGGTGTGAGCAAAAAGCGTGTGTCCCTTTAAATGCAAATGAGCTGCTCCCGCTCCGTTCAGAAAACGGACGATCCTTTACACGAGCTTCGGATACTCTGCAATAACAAAACATGCGAATAATCTCACTCTTCCAAAATCTCAAAAATAACCAGTTGCAGAGTGCAGCCTTACGGAGAGACTTTTAGACGCACCTGGACGTTTCTGAATGGTTAGTGGATACATTTGTTGTTGAGTTACAATCATTAATCAATAAACTTTTACACAAGTTGACACAGTTCCCTGTGGTCTTTATAAGACAGCTGTGGCCTTTTTTGGTCAGACATGATTGCAGAGAAAGGCTTACCAAAACAAAGTTACTAGATGCACCGGGGACCCGATTATAGCACTTAAACACGGAAAAAGTCCTATATTCATGATACGACCCCTTAAAGATGTTTTACACCAAAGGATTTTTTATGATGTCATGGGGCTCCTGGTATATCAGTATACTTAAAACCATAGAATTCAAAATGGTTCACATTACTGTATCTTCACTATTTCACTTTGGCAACCCTCTCCTCTGCTCGCCATCTTATTTTATCATTTGTTTTCAAACTAATTGTTTTGTTCCTCCAATTGTTCTGTAAAACCTTACACACACACACACACACACACAGTTTCCATGTTTTTTGGGGACATTCCATAGACATAATAATTTGTATATACTTTACAAAGACAACCCTTACAGAAAACTCCCTGCATTTTTACATGACATCTTCAAAAAACATAATTTAATATGGTTTATGAACTGTTGTCCTCACAGTGACCAAAAAAATGTCCCAACAGGTCCAAACACACAACCACACACACACACAACACACACACACACACACACACACACACACACACACACACACACACACACACACACACACACACACACACACACACACACACACACACAAATGCGTAAGTATACATATATACATTTTCCAAAAGAGTGGTCTTTAAACCTGTTGTAAGCTATCACTGAATAAGTTGGCCTAACCCAAAAACTCAGTTACATCAAATTTTGTAAGTTAAGAAATTCAAAGTTTAAGTAAGCAGAACATTATATAAAACTTAATTTTAGCATTTACTCTCCCTTTGAGTGTCATGGCAAAGCATCCTTGGAAATAGAAATCCCAGCCCAGTTTCAGTTAAATTTAAGTTAGTCTAAATTAAAAGAATCAAGTTCATAATCTTTTTTTTTTTTAACAATACTCATAAAAGTTAATTAGATTGAACTAATTTGTTTAATTTAGGTTAGCTCTACTCAAACCAATTAATTATTTTGAGTGTTAGGGTTTACATTTCTGGGGGGCTTAATTGAGATAATTAAAAACCTGAAGGCACACACAGGAAAAACCTCTGAATTATAAACAAAAGTTTGCCAGTAAGTATTGTTAAAGCTATGAAATAAGAAAATCATATACACTGTAAACATTTCAACCAGCTTCAACTTTCAATTACATGCATAAAGGCTTTTAGTACAATCAAAGTTACAGTTTATAGTGAAAAGTTCTTTATATCTAACCAGTTTTTATACTCCACTGATCATCAGGTTAAATCTTTGAGTAGAAATGACAGAAACTGATGTTAAAAGTTAAAGGGATTGGAAAATACTTTTATCATAACATGTAGTGTTAAATGTTATGTAACAGTGTAAAAATGCCTCACAGGAACAAATATATATTAGTATTTGAATTTATTTTGAATATTTATTTTTCAAATATGAAGTCCACCTCAGCTCATCATCATTAACTTTTCTACGCTGATTCTATGTTTTATTTCTATATGTGATGTGTAATTTGGTTTCACAACTAAGCATCCTTCACAAACTAGAACAAAGGCAAACCATGTACCATTACAGGTCTCAGTAGTAAACCGGAGCCAATGACCTCCGAGTCCTTCACGCGCATATGCAAAAAAAGCATTTCAAGCCAATAGCGATCAGAAACGAAGTGCTTGGATCAGCTAATGAGGAGGGAGGTGTTTTGCGGTGAGGAAGGCCTCCGTGGGTTTAGGGGCACGAGTGTCTCGCTCTCTGTGCACTTTAGGTCCCAGAACTGCAGGAGAGACTATCTGTGTCTTCATTGTTCCAAAGGATACAGCTGAGGATTCATCATCACTTCAACAAACCGGTCCAAAGGTTAGTAATACCTGCTCCTTCACATTCATTTTACTGCCAAATTGAACTTGTTGTTAGTGATGTCAGTTGTTACATTTCTCATTGCATTGCATCCTTACATTTTCCCAAGGTCAATTTGGAGATTTATTGCATCCTTGCATTTTCCAAGATCAATTCAGAGATTTATGTGAGTTTAACAGCATCTTTGTTCATGTATTTACTGTACAATGCACATTCAAATTTGACAGAAAAGCTTCTAAAAATGCCACTGTATGATGATGCACATTTAGCTTACACTTGCAGATTCCAATATGCTTGATTTAGTCTTTTACTGGTTCTTTTACTGGTGTATTTGTAGAACTTTTTGGTGAGGAATCATGGCACTTGCAGGACTCCTGAAACAAGACAACATTGCAGCAGCTATCCAGGCTTGTCAAGGTGAGAGACACACACACACATGTTGTGTTTTCAAGTTTTTTGGGGACTTTCCATAGACATAATGATTTTTATGCTGTACAAACTGTTATTCTATCCCCTTACACTAACCCTATCTCTGTCACTTAGTATGATTTATAAGCGGTTTTCCTCATGGGGACCAAAACATTTTCCCACAAGGACAAGGATTTCAGATATTGCCGTCTTTGTGGGGACATTTTGTCTCCATAATGTAGGGTGTACCAGGCCACACACACACACACACACACACACACACACACACACACACACACACACACACACACACACAGGTGCATTGGGAATGGGTAGATCCAGGTATCCAGGCAGCCGGAGACAGGGGAGCAGTTGCCATCAGGATACCAGTGTGTTTGTGCCGAGCATCCAAGATCATACACACTCACACCAGCCATACACATCTCAGATCAAGATCACGCTTACCGTAATATTCATAAAAATGGCACGTAAAAGCATGTTGTCCAAACCAATGCAATATATATAATATAGCCTAACTCATTTGTTTTTATCACATTTCCATTAAAAAAAAAAAAAAAAAAAAAAAAAAAATTACTTATGAATTATAATACAACTGTATTGGCAGTTAATGCAACTATTGTAAGCTAAAATGGTTACATCTAAATGAACTATAGTTTTAAGGACTATAGTAGAGTAAGTAGAGAATAGTAGGGTCCACACCACAGGCATAATGACAACGACAGAGTAACGATATAGTTGGAATCACTTTTAGAACGATTTTCTTCAGCTGATGAACGCTTGACAGCCAATCAGAATCCATCCTGCTATGACGAGCTCGAGCATTTAAAGAGACAGGCAACAAAACTGCAGCTAGCGTTTAGAATAAACATGATTATATAATTCACACCAAGTAGCCTATATCAATAACGATAAAGATATACTTCTAGAAATCGTTCTAAATATAAAATAAGAAGAAGAGTCCACACTATTACGAAACCGGCACAGAGTAGCCTAACGATTTCATTGGAATCACTTTCCGAACGATTATTGATGAACGATAAAATCATTGACAGCCAATCAGAATCCATCCTGCTTTATAGAGCGCGAGCATAAACAGAACGATATTGTACTTTGGTGTGGACACTATAATATAGTTATCTTTATAGATATCGTTCTTTGTATGAGCAGAGCTGTAAACAACATCACTGAATCAACCTAAACAGATTAATTTATACCAACAAAATTAATTTTATGGGTCAATGTAGAAACAGCACTAACATTTGCAGGTTGCCACATTTTAGTGTATGGCTAGCTGTGGAACAAGCAAGAATCAATTAGTTAATTTAAAATGTATGAGATTAAAACGAATTTGACTTATGGATGATAAATATATTGCTAAACCTGATTATTTCATTCATGTGTTTGATTATGATCAAACTGGATAGAAAGTTTAGGCCTATATGAAATTCAAATGCATCCATCCAAAAATTAGGCCTTAATATTTAATATTCCAATTTGATTATAATATTTTTGTCTTTCAGCCCCAGGAACGTTCAACTACAAGTCGTTCTTTGAACAAGTGGGTCTGATGGGTAAAGCCTCTTCCGATGGGGAGAAGGTGTTCAAGGCCCTGGACCAGGACAAGAGTGGATTCATCGAAAAAGAGGAGCTGAAGTAAAGCATTCTTCGAACCTTGTTTATATTGTGAGGCACATTATGTGAAGGCACAACACGAAGCCCTCTCTGACTGGTGTGCTGTTCTTTGCTTGGGTCTCCAGACGCTTCCTCCAGAACTTCTCCTCAGGGGCCAGAGAGCTCACGGAGGCAGAGACCAACACCCTCCTGGCGGCTGGGGACAGCGATGGAGACGGCAAAATCGGGATGGAAGGTAAAGCCAAATCAGTGGTTGAACTGGCCCTTCGGGAGCCGTGCTCCTATAGAAACCAGGGCTCCTCTTTCACTGTCTGGCTCCTCTGTTAGCCTGGGGAATTAATCAGCTCTACACATGAGAATCAGAGCAATTCTGCTCCCATTAACACACGCACGCATGTACTGATTATCTTGAAAGACTGGGAATTCTCTTTCTCCCAAGGCAATGTCTTTCTGGCAGGGTGTTTGAGTCTGTCTGGGAAGGAATTGCATGCGAGAAACATCCACACTTTGATATTTACAGGGTGTGACCTCTTAATTTCCTTAATATAATGTGACACCCAGACAGCAACATAGTGTCGGCCCAGATCCGGGCCACATCTGGTACGTGTGGATTCAACAGGGATTTAGCTGATTGGACAGTTCACTTATTTTTCTCTCTCTCTCTCTTTTTCCCGCTCAGAATTCTGCGGCCTGCTGAATTGAAAATGGAGTGACTGTCTGGACTGACTTGAACTTCATTTCATGATTCTCTCATTTATTTGCATGTATTATCTGTGATTCGTTTTTTATGTTTTATGAGTTGCTAATTAAAATATGTTTAGTAAGTCTTTGTAGAAAAAGTGCATATCATGTTTGGGAATAGAATTAAATAAAAACTTGCTTCTGTAACTATATAGTGATCGTAGGAAATGAAACTTCTCAATAAAGTTAAGTCTACAAGTACGGGAATTCTTTGCTTCATGTGATCTTTTTATACCTTTCAAGTTTATGAAACAGATGGCATAACAACAATACAAATATCACAATAACAACAGCAGTACAATAATATATGTATGTGTGTGTATATATATATATATATATATATGTATATATATAGTATGTATGTATGTATGTATATGATAAGATAGAATAAGACGATATAATATAAAATAAAAAATAAAATAAAATGCAATAAGACAAAATAAAAAAAATAAAATATGATAAGATATAAGATTAGATAAAATGAGAAAAGATATAAAATAAAATAAAAATATATAATAAGATGTAATATAAAAAATAAGACAAAAATAAAATAATTTAAAATATAAGATATTACACAATAAAAAATAAATAAAGTTCTTCTTAAATATGATAATAAAATAAAATGCAATAAGATGAAATATAAAAAACAAAATACAATTAAATAAGAAAATGTGATAATATAGCCTAAGACCAAATTAAAAAAAAAAATTAAAATAAAATATAAAATGACAATATATAAGTTAAAATAATAACAAATTAGATAATATATATAAAATAAAATAAATAAAATATGATGATATAAGATAAAAAATAAAACAAGATAAGATCAGACAAAATATAAGATATATATATATCTATACAATACAATAAAAATAAGATATAAGATAAGATATAATATAAAATAAAAAATAAATTACTATAAGATAAAAAAGATATAATAGAAATCAAAAAAATATACGATATGATAAAAGAAGATAATTTCTTTTTTAAATTAAAATAAAAAATATGATAAGATATAAGACATAATAAAAATAAAATAAAATAATAAAATACAACAAGATAAGATAAAATAATAAGATATGATTAAATATAAGATTAAAAATAAAATAATAAAATATGATGTGATATAAGATCAAATAAAAAATAAAATACAAATATGATAAGATAGGCTACAAGATGAAATATCATAAGAAAATAAAATAAATAAAATGATACTATTAAAATAACATGAATTTAAACTCATCAGTAAAGATGAGCAACGACTCCATCTGTGTTTAACACTGTTATGAAGGTTTCAGATTGCACAGTATGACTCATGCATATGTAAGAATTCAATATGAACACTGAAACCAATCATATCTCCATGATTTATGGGCTTGAGACGCAGTTGATCGCGCCAGAGTTTCTAACCTGGAGGAGAAACACACTCCCTCTCAATCAAACATGCATGTATCTGATGTGCTCATCAGTCCCTTTGTCCAGTAAATATTCAATCGGGGACGAATGAAAGCAAACGGACAGATGGGATGATAAGGCAGGGAAAGGGACGTCTGTTTAACCCAAGCGAGGGCCTCATGATCTATAGGGTCCCACACATGGTTCTGAACACCGTTTGTGAGACTAAAATTAGCCCGACTTGACTACTGGACACATTTTTTTGCGACACTATTCCAAACCTAGAGCTATCAGTTACTGAGCATTGAATTCCTGTAAATGGTGAGGCTGAGGGATATATAAACCGGGAGACGCAGAAGTGCTGCCTCACACCTCGACTAACTCCTTCGGTTTTTCACTCGCCTTAGACGAGCGCAAGGTGAGTGCAAGTGGATCGATTCATCTGACACATTCACGCTTTAGGATCAGGCTTCTCAGAGAAAAGTCACTGAACATCACCACAGCTCACGGACAGGGACGTGATGGGAATATTGGTAACGGAGAGAGCATCGGGAGGCATGTGGGTCACACGTCCCGCGATGGATGCGGGTGATAAAGACCGCAGAACTTGGACAGTAAATGTCGATTGCTTGAACTCTGAGGATAACTAGAGGAAATAGGGGGTTGTGAGCACCAACTATCAGTTGTAGTGTGCAAACTTTTAAGTGAAAGAGGAAAATCAGGCACTTGAGACATTCGAATCAGAGCACTTCATGATGCATGTGTGGCACTGACGGGGGAATACAGAATTGAACTCATTTGTGAATTGTTCTCACTCAATACTGTTTTGCAGCTTACTCAGAAGCAGAAGAATGGCCGTCGCCTCTATGCTCGCCGCAGCTGATGTGGATGCTGCCATCGCTGCCTGCCAGGGTAAGACGTCACGTGATCATCTCAGATTGCAGGGGTCCCACATCTGGGAAAACACTAGATGATAGACTGGCATTGAGGAAACCAGTAAAAAAGGGATGAGCCAAACAGTTTCCGGCTGGATTATGTTTCCTGCCGTTTCTGGAGTCAACAAGTGGCCAAATTTAATCTGAAGATTTGAAACACATGAGTAAATATAGTCACATGAAATCCCAAACAAACAAATGATGTTGAAGAGGCATAATGAAATGAACATATTATAAGATATATATCAGATATAACACAAAAGAAAGTCATTTATAGCAATTGTATTACACTAATTATATTATATTATTTGGGCTATTTAGAAACATGTTCTAAAGACTTCTGCCTAAATGCCTACATTTGTTTTGTAGAAGTTGAATATCTTTTTCAAAACAAAACAATTAATAAATATCTAAATTTTAATAAATATAATACAGAATAAACTAATTGGACAGGATATAAAGTGTGTGTGGGGGGGGGGGGGGGGGGGGGGGGGGGGGAGTGACCATATTTAATCTGAGGATTTGATATACATGTATAAATATAGACATATGTGAAATCCAAAACAAACAAATGATGTTGAAGAGGTCAAATTAAACAAATTAATATATTATAAGATGTATCATATATAACATTAAAGAAAGTCATTTATAGCAATTATATTATATTATATTATATTATTTGGGCTATTTAGAAACATGATCTAAAGACTTTGAATTTCTTTTTCAAAACAAAAATATTAATAAATATTACATTTTTAATAAATATAATACAGAAGAAATGAATTGGACAGGAAATGGGGGGGGGGGGTATTTACATGAATAAATATAGACTCATGATAAATAAATAAATAAATAAATAAATAAATAAATATTTGGGTTATTTAGAAACATGATCTAAAGACTTCTGTTTAAATGCTTAAAATTTGTTTTGTAGAAGTTGAATTTATTTTTCAAAACTAAAATATTAATGAATATTCAAATTTTCATAAACATAATTCATTTTTCATAAATTAATTGGACAGGATATTGAGGGGGAAAAAAACAGTCAACAAGTGGCCAGCTATACACAGAAGTACAATGGAATTTTTTTATGGAACTTTTTTTGTTCCATAAACTTCTACATAGTGTTTATGTATTTTTTGATGACTTTTATTCTAAAATGTATTTGATGACTGCCATTCTAAGATGTGAAAAATAGTTTTAGAAGGTAAAAAATTTAGAAAAGCACATGAAATGTTTTAAATGGCTTCCTTCCCAGCTAACAAAATTATGTTCTAAGACTGTTTTGCAAACATTTACATATAAAATGCTATTTCTGAATATTCTCTGAATGTTTAGGATTTTTTTTTTTTTTTTGCAAACATTAAAGGATAATTCCGGTATTTAACTCTTTGAGTCTATTTTGTAGTTTGTTTTGGATGAACAAGAGTGGTGGACAAAGAATTTTAGGGCAATTCTAAAATAGTCAAAAAGTCGAGACAGGAACCATTGTCAAAATTTCTTTGTCCACCACTCTTGTTTATCCAAAACAAACTACAAAATAGACTCAAAGTGTTAAATACCGGAATTATCCTTTAAGTGAAAATTCCATTTTATCACTCTTCAAACGTTACGGAAATGTTACTTTTGAAGGTTCTCTGAAGGTTCTGAAACAATGTCAGAAGAAGTTTCCATTATAAATATTTTTGTGCTAATGCTAGAGCAACCAGTATCCAGAAACATCAACAGAACGTTCATGTAGGGTTATCTTCATAATTAAACACCAGACAACCCTGAAAGAGCGTTCTATTAACGTCACTAGTATAACGTTTGTTCATAACTTTGAGAGAACCTTTCCACAATGTTTGTTCTTCTGAGCATGCGCGTTCCCTGTTAGCTGGGTTAGGCTACTGTAAAAGTAGCATAACAATAGTTTGATCAAATGAATCATCTCTCTCCACAGCTGCTGACTCCTTTGACTACAAGTCCTTCTTCGCCAAGGTCGGCCTGTCAGCCAAGTCAGCCGATGATGTCAAGAAGGCTTTCTTCATCATTGACCAGGACAACAGTGGCTTCATTGAGGAGGAGGAGCTGAAGTGAGACTCTTAACACATCGTTTACATGGGACAAATGTCCGACAAAAGACAGTTGTATGGGCTTCACAGCAGGCCTGTGCTCTTTCTGTAGGCTGTTCCTGAAGAACTTCAAGGCTGGTGCCAGGGATCTGACCGACAAAGAGACCAAGACCTTCCTTGCCGCCGGCGACAGTGACGGTGATGGCATGCTTGGAGTTGATGGTAAATGAAAAATGACGATTTTACAGAATCGTCAATTACTTTTTTTTGAGATCTAGAAGAGTTGAACTCGCATCGAGATAGGAAGCGTAAGCTCCGGTGTGCTTTACGTTAAAGTTCGGTGTAGTGGAGGTTGCCTTTTTGACGAGAAAGTGCAACTATTTTCACTGGAAAGCAGCTAAAGCCTGCTCGAAAAGTCAGTAAAAGTCGCTAGGTGACGCAATGCGCCAACTGTCGGCACTTTACATCCGTTTCCTCCCCTGATCCGTGCTCTCATACTGTATTTTAATGCGATATATAGCGAATATCCAGTAAAGCTGTTCTCTTTTGCATATTTTCTGTGAGACAATAGAACAAGCATGATATAGTGACTGACTGCATGTCAACCAGCAATCCAAAAAGTCGCAATATTTGCCGCTGGTCGCTTTTTTGAAAAAAGTCGCTAAATTGGCAACACTGGGTCGGGCCAATTTGATCTCACGGGAAAAGGTCATTATTTTACGAGGTGGCGATTTCCAATGAATTTGTACGGTTTGAATGGTAGATTTTTAAAAGTAACTCATTACCTCTAACTCCGCCCCTAAACTTAACCGTCACTGGGGTTTAAACAGATCCTACAAATTAGCCAATTAGCCAAATTAGCCACCAATTAAAGGGATAGTTCACCCAAAAATGAAAAACCTGTCATCATGTTGTTCCAAACCTGTGTGAGTTTCTCTCTTCTGTTGAACACAAAAGAAGATACTATAAGAATGTTGGCAACCAGAGAGTTGATGGGCTCCATTGACTTCCATAGTAGGAAAAACAAATACTATGGAAGTCAATGGCGCCCCACTTGAGGATGAGTAAATCATGACAGAGTTTTTAGTTTTTGGGTGAACTATCCCTTTAAGCAAAGCGTAAAATAGTTACGAATTGCTGTGAGATTGCAGCGGTCAGGCCAATAGTTCAGATTTCACATTTATACTGCATGGCCTCAACATGAATAAAAAAATTAAAAAAAATTTTTTTTATCTAATAGTAGAAATATTGTACATGTATATTTAATATGTACTTAGATATATATTTATATTCATATGTAAAATAAATTACGGTTAAGAGGTATATTGAAACAAATGAATGTATTATTTGTTCTCAGATATTACAATAAATAAAGTAATTTTGCAATTATATATTACATTATATAAAAAAATGTAAAAGTAAATGATTAATTGTATATATACTGAATTTATTTTAATATTAACTAATATATTTATTCAAATGCAAATGTTATTTTTTTTCTATACATCTTCCACGCATGTACATTTACATTTCTCATCAAAAAAGTCGTGATAACATTTCCATCAAGTAAAAAAATTCAAATGTAAATTCCTAATTGTAGATATACAGGGTGGGCCATTTATATGGATACACCATAATAACATGGGAATGGTTGGTGATATTAAAGTCCTGTTTGTGGCACATTAGTATATGTGAGGGGGCAAACTCCTCAAGATGGGTGGTGACCATGGTGGCCATTTAGAAGTCGGCCATCTTGGATACAACTTTTGTTTTTTCAATAGGAAGAGGGCCATGTGACACATCAAACTTATTGGTAATGTCACAAGAAAAACAATGGTGTGCTTGGTTTCAACGTAACTTTATTCGTTCATGAGTTATTTACAAGTTTCTCTTTGTGAAGAGTGGGAGAACAGGGTTGCATTGACAATCCAACACAATGGGCAGCACATTGAACACATTTTATAAGTGGTCAGAAACTTGTAAATAACTCATGAACGAATAAAGTTACGTTGAAACCAAGCACTCCATTGTTTTTCTTGTGACATTACCAATAAGTTTGATGTGTCACATGGCCCTCTTCCTATTGAAAAAACAAAAGTTGTATCCAAGATGGCCGACTTCTAAATGGCCACCATGGTCACCACCCATCTTGAGGAGTTTGCCCCCTCACATATACTAATGTGCCACAAACAGGACTTTAATATCACCAACCATTCCCATGTTATTACGGTGTATCCATATAAATGGCCCACCCTGTATATATATATATATTTTTTTTTTATAAAAAATATGAACCATTATACATTTTCCACACATACATTTTTAAATTAACTTTTTAAAGAAAACTTTCAATAACATTTTAAACCCATTTTTACTGATACTCAAGTCTACTTTTAAATATGTAAATTTCTAATTGTAGATATACCATTTTTACATATATATTTTAATATATATTTATTAAATATATATATATATATATTATATTAACTTATACATATGCTATTTATATTTATATATATTATATTTATTCATATGCAAATAAAAAAATATAGGCCTACTGTATTCATGATTATACATTTTCTGCACATATAAATTATTATTTTATTTTTTTCATAAAATGTAACAAATATTTTTGCAATAACATTTTCAACCCATTCTCATGGATGCTACCAAAACTATCACAATTCGTTCTTGCAATTTCAACAAGGTCCATGTTAGCCAGTTAGATTATTTTTACCTAGCTACCAAATTGTCAAAAAAAAAAGAATTGAATTCACAACCAAATATCACAATAACAACAAAACCAGGCCTAATCATGTAAGTGTCAGTTCCAGTAGGACGTTCTTGTTTTTGAGCTCTGTCACTTGGCAGCAACTACTGAAGCTCTATACTATAGTTCAGGAAGATGATTGGCAGTGCAGTTTATCAACACTATAGCAGACCCTTGACGATATTTGGAAATTAAAATGGTGATACTTGCAGAATTGACTAATGGTAGTCTGATCTCTGTCTCATCTTTGTCTCATCTCACAGAGTTTGCTGCTCTTGTAAAGGCTTAAATTTTCATCTGACCAAGACCCGTCCAAATTCAAGGAACCAGAACTCACGACAGCTCACAACTTTCTCAGCGGAACTTTTTTATATGATCTTATTCATGACTGACTTTGGACAGTTTACTTGGTTTCGAGTACGTGTCTGGATAAGGGTATTTGTATGTGTAAGTTGGATGTTTTATTTCAAGCCCACTGGCCTGTGCAAATGTACAATCTTGAATGCACTTCTGGGGAAGAGTGAAAAACAAGGAATAAATATAGTTTTGGTGTAACATGTCTTTGAAGCGAGCTTTTTTACGCATTCGCCGCTAATCGACGTTCCCGTTGTGTTGTCAGATGTCCTCCGGGGAAGTTCTCTTCATGATAATGCACTGATATGGTGCGTTCAAGTCATGCCGGAAAGATCGTATTCGCGAGTTGAACGCGTATGAACGCCACCACAAAGTCGTAAATACAAGTGGGATGCTCGGAATTTTCTTTAAGGCCCGATGTTTTCGAATTGGGGACGTGTCAGTGAGAAACATGGCGGAATACAACGATATTTATAGGTAATATAGCAGTGGCATTGTCATGCTTTTTTATTTACAACCAAATAAGCTAATGCTGCCTTCACATGCTATTGGAATTATCCTAAATATGAGTTTCATTGTTAAAAATTGGACATGATTTTGATAGCGTAGTGAATGCAATGAATGGGACACTAAATATCATCAGATTTTCCCAATTAATAGGCATGAATAAACCCGGTGTCCTCCATGATTCATGTTATTTACGACAACAAAGCACTTGAAATCACTCCAGAAGTGGGAATTAGGAAACTTCCAATAGCATGTGAAGGCAGCATAATTGCCAGCACAAAGTATAATAGCATTGTAATATAACAATATAATATGTAACGATAAAGTTTGCAGTGGCTTCATAAATGAATTAAAAACAGTTTGATGCACATTCTTCGTTTTTTGTTTTCTAGACGTAGTTAAATCCTGAAGTATTTTTGTTTAGTTAATTAATAGAGGGTACACCGCCATCTTTCTCCGACGACCCAGACAGCAACATAGTGTCTGGCCAGTATGGCCACATCTGGTACACGTTAAATCCACATGTACCAGACGTGGCCCAGATCTGGGCCGACACTATGTCTGGGCATGGCATGACTTCCCAACTCGTAAATACGAACTTCCCAGGAGGACTTGAATGCACCAGTAGCCAGGGATGTCCTGCAGGATGCTCTTGGCACAAGGCTGGGCGAGGGAAGGCCCAGAGATTTGCTGAGATGCACTGCAAGGGATTTGCAGAGGATAGTTTTCGCATGCCCAATTAGAGTCCATGGCAGCGTCCCGAATGCACAGAATAGCTCATCAAACACTCAGCCAAGCTCAGTCTTCCAAATCCCATTAAACGCCCTGCAACGGGCACGATTTCATCAGAGCAACTGGCAATGCTCGTGTATTAATGTTCTACTAACCACAATGGTGATACAATCGTTGACATATTAGAACTTTACATCAGGGTTCCTCAAATCTGGTCAGAGTTTAGTTCCAACCCTAATCAAACACACCTGAAAGAGTTATTCAAAGTCTTCAGAGTTACTAGACAATTGCAGACTGTGCATGGCTATGACTAGACAATTGCTGTGACTAGACAACTGCCGTTAAAAAAGAAGACAATTGCAGAAAGGTGAGTTCGATCATGGTTTGAGCTAAACTCTCTAAACTCTCCAGGACCGAGTTTAGACACCCCTGCTATAGACAATTTAGAAGATTACACCGTGTCTACACCGGACAAAAACACTGCGACAAAAGCAAGTAGAATCGGCGTTGTTTAGACTGAATGCGGCACGACAAATTCCAGACGATGATGTGTCGTTCTATTTCTGACGTAGGCTACTTCAAGCGCTCGCGCTACTTCTCACAGGAAAAACAAGTTGTCCTACGTCAGAAATGGAACGGTGTAAGAACGGCGTTAGCCTTCAGTTCTAATGTAAAACAAAATTCAGGTATGTACCTTACAGTTCAGCTTTCGACGGTGCAGAACAAGTAGAAGATTTTCTGACCTGTGAAAGACAGCCATCAGCCAGGATGAGCACTGCTGCTCTCTGCTGTTTGAACGCTGTGTGCAACTGTCAGGGGCGAATTAATAGTAACACACCTCATACTGTACAGTGTAGACCTACATTCACTAAAAAGAACAGGCAAATCTGTAACAAGTTCAATGGGGGAAAGATGTAGCCATAAATAAAAGAAAGATTAGCCTATTGGAGGCCTTTTTTTAAATCAGTTTTTCTACCTCAAAATTTCACATTCAAATCAATGTGTTACTTGCAATTTCATTGAAAGTAATTGTGAAATTTGCTTGCAATTTCTGAGTGAAAATTGTCTACACTAAATGTGTTTCTTCAGTGTATAAACTATATATTATAGTAAATTCAAGTTTGCCATATGTCAAATGGAGGAAAAGTAAGTCAAGGGAACATATTGGACTAGTAAATCCTGGAGTTGACCAAAACTAAAATGTTTGCGTACAGAAGAAAACCAGGACAAATTCAGACAACGTGTTTAATGTGGCAAAATCCAACACAGCATATGCACACACAAATAACAACATGCAAAATTATCACTGAACGAACCACTTTACATGAAACACAAGCAAAATCAACCGGAGAGTCCATACCCTGAACACAAACAGAAATGTCCCTCTGAAATTCGTCCCGCAAGCTTCCCTTCATATACTCTTTCCAAACCCCATGAGCGAGTGTCCATAGGAATATGTCAATGCACTATCAGCAGCTTGTATTATTAGCATGCAAGTATATGATGGACTTTTTTTTCAAACGCACCTTTTAAGCATCTTCATTTTTGAGGATAAATATAGTACAGCGTGTCTGGTGGACGCATGTCAAGCCGCCCCCCTCGGCCAGCGGGTGTCTATTACATTATGATTCATATTTGGAGTGGCTGAAGGTATATAAGGGGGAGATCAGGGGCCCGGAGACCACTGCAGTTCACAGCTCGAGTCTTCTGAAACTACCTTCAGCACCAAAAGACAAAAGAGGTGAGTTTGCAGTTTATCTACGGAGGAAAAAAACAAACAAAAAAACAAAATGCAGGACTGGTTCTTCCAGATTTGTTTCGGAGCATAAACGAAGGTCGCATCCTAAATTTTCTCATCATCTCAATCGGCTGTGGAACTGTTTGCAATGCTGGTTTATTTTAAGAGGACTTCATGGACCCTTTGGGACTTAACATCCTCGTAACTCAAATCCACATGCGGCACGCTTCCCTTTTCGCTGTTTTATTTGGGATTTGCATGGGCTGAAATGGCATGAAATGTTATACATGCTCAGATATTAAGTAATCCTAAGTTATATCAAGTAATAATATAAAGCAATCTGTCAAATGGCCATATTTTGAGGCAAACTGGACTAAACACACCTGAGCTTTCAGGCAGCTGTGTGACGACACGCGTTTCTTGTTTTAATGTTCTGTTTTATGTATCATTCAGCTAAAGATGGCATTCGGCTTGAAGGAAGCTGACATCACTGCAGCACTGGAGGCATGCAAGGGTGAGACAGCGTGAGCCACCAGATCTTTATCACATTAAATGCGTGCATTTATTTACCTCTTTCCCATATTTCCCACACAGCTGCTGACTCCTTCAACCACAAGGCTTTCTTCGCCAAGGTCGGCATGTCAGCCAAGTCCGCCGATGATGTCAAGAAGGCCTTTGAAATCATCGATCAGGACAAGAGTGGCTTCATTGAGGAGGAGGAACTCAAGTAAGAGCAGCTTTGAGCTCATGAAGAAATACTTGCATCTTGAATGTACTGATAAACTGAACTCTGTGCTGGCAGACTGTTCCTGCAGAACTTCAAGGCTGGTGCCAGGGCACTGACTGACGCAGAGACCAAGACTTTCCTAAAAGCTGGAGACGCTGACGGTGACGGCAAGATCGGAATTGATGGTCAGTCACCTTTAAGATTAAGCCTGCTTCAAACATTACACATGGTCTCGGAATCTCTTGAGTACAATCCCAATGCACCTCAATGTGCTTCAAAGTGCTCTAAGAATATCAAAATGCATAATATTTGATTGAAAACCATGACTGAATGTTTAACACGCTTTCTTTGTTTCTTTCCGACAGAGTTCGCTGCCTTGGTTAAGGCATAAATTGCCTCTGACCAACAACACCTTTAGCTCTGAAGGAACAACTTTGCCAAAGACCTCCCATTTTCATCCTACTATAAATAATTTTTATACTCATGATGCTTATGAGAAGTTTCCTCCCATGCAGCACACTGTCAAAACGATGACCGTGAATGTAGCGGTTGTGTCTCCTGTCTTAAATATGAATTTTGCTTACTGTAAAATCTGATGCACTTTTACGGGAACGGACGACAAGAAAAGAATAAATATTCTTTTTCAATATAACCTTGACTTCTTTTCATTTTTTGTTGCAAATCTGCTTTTCACTCTAGCTAGCTGTATGGATGAAGTTTTTATTAATCACATTTCCATGAAATAAAATCACAGAAATTGAAAAATACATAAATTTGCTAGGTTTATCTATGGGATCACTGCCATAGACACTATGATTTTTTATATTATTATTATCAATGGCTTGTTTATTATATTTCCGGTTTGTTTGGTTGATCACATATATTTTTAGTGCAGACTCATACTTAAGAAACTATTACAAAGGTGATAATTACTCACTAACAAGCCAATGTTTAACTGTTCAAATAAATAAATAAATATTTTTATTCCACGAGCGTACACTATACACAAAAGTGTATGATCAATAAGTTATGACAACATATGTTTTATGTTTTACATTGCATTTTACATGTAAAATACGTTAAGCAACATTTTTATAACAAGTTATACAAGATTCAACTGTAAGTTGAAATGACTTAAAAATCCAAGTTGTTTGCAAATTTAAGGCAGCAATATTTTTACAGTGATGTTTTAGGTTAAATGGTCCACTAGATGGCATTACTTGACAATGTGTTAGGAAAAGCATCTCAAACTCCTTTGAAAGTGCACACACCAGACAAAATGAATTGCTTATTGTAAACATTATATTGCACACGTTTACTTGTAAAACTTGATTTACTTGATTAAAAATGTATAAGTAGCCAATTATACTTATTTTTATTATTTTTTATACACTGTCTGTCAGAAAAAAAAATTGCGGGTTGATACCCAAGGGGTTAAAGGTTTGACATTGCATGAATTAAATATGACTGAAATGCTTGTATTGAAATATTTTAAAGTCCCACCTGTAGTCAATAATTTCACCAAAATGACATATTTAAATGTTTTTTCCTTGAAAAAAAATGTCTTCATGCCTTAAAATAGCTTGAATGTAACTACACCTTTGCCTCATTTAGTATACGAGGTTCTATGAATATGCAAATGAGCCCCGCCTCTACTCACTCACAGCAGCTCAGAGATCCACTTGTTGATGATCACCAGTTGATCTGATTGGTTACAAGGTAGTTTGTGATGTCAGAAACACCAGCGATTTCAAACCACATTTTTCTTTGGTTCACTGCAGTTTTAAGGAGAAAATACTCAGCAATGGTGTCGACTTATGAATTTACACATGGTTTGTCTTAAAGCACATTAAAAACAGCACATAGACATATAAACAACATTAAAAGCTTGATTTTCACCACAGGGGGACTTTAAATGATAAAACTGTTCTAGATGTTAAGCTTAAGGCAGGGCAACTGGTGTCTCTGAGCTGCGTTTATGATCACTAAACGATATATTGGTTTTCAATTTGCAGTGACTTTAACAGTGACTTTAAAATATGTTTTTTAGATGTGGGAATGGCATATTTTGAGTTTTGATATTTGGACTATTTTTGATTGGCCATTGGGCATTCAGGTCTGAGATTGGCTCTGTCCCTATACTGGTGTCCCACAGGGTTCAATTTTAGGCCCCTTACTTTTTTCAGAATTAATATATATATTATATTTCCTCTTGGATTGCTCTCAAGATCACTCAGGGTTAATTATCCCTTCCATGCAGATGATACTCACATTTATACCCACTCTATGCCTGGTTAAAATGTGGATGTTTCTTTTCTCTCACATTGCATTTCTGAGATAAAAACATGGATGACCAAAAACGTTTTGTGTCTTAATAGTGATAGGACTGAGGTTTTGCTTATTGGCTCTCCTCATCAGCTTCGTAGAGCTGGTTCATAATGTTAAACTGCTTTGGAGTTCCAAACTACGTGAATAAAAGAATGTAAGAGTTTGTCTTTTGACCCTTTTTTCATCTCAGAAATATTGCTTGACTTCGCCCTATGCCATCTTTTCCTGTGACTGAAAGGCTTATCAATACTTTAGTTTTTTTTTCCCGCATTGACTACTGCGATGCACTTCTTGCTGGGGTTCCTAAAACCACACTTAACAAATTGCAATGTGTGCGAAATTAGTGTTAGTATAAAAACATGTAAACATATATATACAGGTTTCAGAGCATTCAGAACATTTTCAGAGCACTTCATGCTTCCTTCATTTTCCAGCAGGATTTGCACCTGCCCACACTGCCAAAAGAACCAAAACCTGGTTCAATGACCATGGTATTACTGTGTAATTACTGTGTGATTTCATGTAATATTCTGAGAAGTGTTTCATAAGCTGTAAGCCATAATCATCAATATTATAACAAATAAAGGCTTGAAATATCTCACTTTGCATGTAATGAGTCTATATAATATATTAGTTTCACCTGTTAAGTTGAATTCTTGACATAAATCAACTTTTTGATGATATTCTAATTTTATGACCAGCACCTGTATATTGATTAGCTTTTTCTTTATGGTTTTAATTATTTTGTATTCCAGTCTGTTCTTTTGTTTTTTGTAAGCTTTGTATTTTTATGTCTGTTTTATTGTGTAAAGTGCCTTGACAACCCGCTTTAAAGGTGCTATATAAAATTAAGTTTATATTATTATTATTATTAAGTTACTATATGCACCTTTTAGAGGTAGATACGGTACAAAAGATGTCCCTTAAAGGCTGCTGTTGTACCATTAAATAAAGGTAAAAAAAAAAAAAAAACCTTTTTTTTTCTTTTGAGAGAGAGTAGGCCTAGAGGCTAAAAAGTGGTACGATATGCTCTGACACGCTCAAACTTTTAGTCAGAGTCAGAGGCTAACTAGCATCTAGGCTATCGTACCACTTAAAGTAGTACTTAAAGCAGCTGAGTGTTGCCAAAACAGACACCCTAGTAGAGGTCAGTAAGCGTAGTGTAGCTTAGTGCCTGCAGAGAATATAAGCAAACGTAAATGAATAAATAAAGGATTGCTTAGTAACCGTATAGGATATGAGGTATCATCATGGCCCATGACATCAGTGTTTCTGGGTAAGCAACACCTCTGTATCCGGTGTCCTTGTCAGCTCCAGGCTCTTGGGTTTCGCCGTGCGGGTTATCCCACGCATGGACTGTCCCAAAACATGTCACAGCAAACACCTCCACCTAATGCATTTAAATGGGCCATGGGCGCCCTGCAACTCAGTAGCCAGGCAAGCATGAACTAACGCAGTCTCTGGTGATGCGCTCAAACATGACGGTCAATGTAAATGCTTATAGATGCTGACACTAGCAGATGTGCTGAGTGCAATTGAAACAGCAACAACAACCACAAGTAATATTAATAATAATAATAGATGCATTAAAATTGTTCAATAAAAACAAATTTAAACTTGTCATATATAGATATATTGTATATATATATAATACTTTTATTCGGCAAGGATGCATTAAATTGATCAAAATGACAGTATTTACCTTTCAAACAAACACATTAATACCATTCAAAACTTTCAGTCAGATTTTTTAATGTTTTTAAAGTCTCTTATGCTCAACAAGGCTGTATTTATTTGATCAAAAAGAGAGTCAAATAATATTATTTAGTGAAAGATTGTTACAATGTAAAATATATGTTTTCTATTTGAATACATTTTATAATGTAATTATTATAACTGTGAATTTATAGCAGCATTACTCCAGTCTTCAGTGTCACATGATCCTTCAGAAATCATTATAATATGATGATCTGATGTTCAAGAAACATTTATTATTATCAATTTTGAACAGGTTATGCAGCTTAATGTCTCTGTGGAAACCATGATCTTTTGTTTTCAGGATTCTTTGATGAAAAGAAAGTGCAAAAGAACAACATTTATTTGAAACAGACATATTTTGTAACATTATAAATGTATTTACTGTCACCTTTGATCTATTTAATGCATCCTTGCTGAATAATTTTTTTTTTTTTTTTTTTTTTTTATCTTTCTGACCCCAAAATTTCTACTTAAAGGCAATGCACATGATTCAACTGCACAATCTGTCATTGAAAAAATGAAAATCATGCATTTTATGTTCATGACCATTAAATCATGAGATAACTAGGTAAGTCAAGAACAAAAATGGCCTCTATATCTGTTACACGCGTATGATGGATGCGCTGTCTGTAACTCCATCGCTCCGATGGAAACAGTACCTCAGTTTAATTGTAACATGCGGGTTTGGTGACAAAAAGTTAAGCGAGCAGTGTCTGTTTTTTTTTTGCACTTGAGGACATATTGCACCCTCTTACATAATATATGCGTCTAGCAGGTGCGTTTTAAACATTGATTACAGCGTGCTGCTGGGCGCTGGTCAAAAGGTGACCTTGAATCCCTGAATCAGCAGAGGAAAAATGACAGCTCGCTGTTTGTCTGCCTATGGAGGGTGAAATGAGAAGGATAAACTCTCATGACACTCTCTAAAACAGCAGAGACACTATGTGTGTGTGTGTGTATGTGCATCTGGTGAGCAGTGGATTATAAGCTCCCATCTGTTCAGAAAGACAATATGGAGCAGATTACGGCAAAAAAAAAAAAAATCCATTACAGATTATGGGATTTATAAAGTAATAGACATCTGGAAAGCGATAAATTAAAGCTAACATCAAGGAAAGGTGGCTTTCGAGCATCCCCAGAATTTGTCCACCTCCCAACAGCAATGCAATATAAAAGTGTTTATGTAATATTATAATGAGGAATCTGGAATGACCTCATGTAAAGCAGCGGGGAAAGAGGGAGGGAGCGACTGACCAACCTGAGAGGAGGATCGGATGTGCATGACAGGGGTGAACGAGTGTGATGCCTGTATTATGATATAGGATGGGAGGGACGTGATGAGCAGGTAGACAGCAAAGCATTTATTACTTAATTTGCCTTTTACAAGGGCGTCACAGATGAGGGTTGGCCCACACACACACACACACACACACAGTAAAACAGATATAAATAGTACAGGTTAATTAGTTAGGTAAGTAATTTGAGCTGGGGCCTGGCAGTTAGAATTTGATCCACAGACTGGTAACTCAAGAATTAGCCATTGTCACTGAATTCAGACCTATATAAATCGCACCTGGACCGACTCGCAGTCACCACTCAGCCTTACTTCTGTTGAATCACCTGCCAGGAGAACTTCACCGAGGTAAGAGTCCCAGCTTTCCCACCGCAATCTCTTTTTGTGTGGGGCACGCATGAGCGTGCAAGGTTTATATTAAAACGGCATGCATTTAGGCTAAAGTTTTTTCTCTTTTTTTTTAAGAAAATTGCATGTAGCTATTGTGTAGGGTTTTAATGAAGTGCATTAATTACACTTTTTTTCAATTGCATGTACGTGTATGTGCATTTTTTTATAATAATTGCATTGAAAATGCATGCATATGGGGGTTTTATTTGATTGCATTAGAATATATTTGAGGGGAAAAAAGGAGTATGTAAAATGCTGAACTTGTGTCATCCTGTATCTTTAGTCGATTATTTATTTATTTTGATGGAAAGCATTGCTCGACAACGTTTCAGGCAGATCATCTTTTTCATTTTAATCCAGGCGAGATTTATTTGAGTCTGGTCTAGGCTGATTTGTGTATTCAAAGGGTTTTGCACATTGGCATGTTGCTATGCACTGTGAAAAGTGTTCAGTTCACTTACTTAAAAAAAACGAGTGCACCCGTTAACTTAAAATTATCAAGTAAATAAACGTAATGCTTAATTGAAAAAATTAAGTTATGTGTACTTGACAATTCCACATTACTTAATTTTTTTAATTAAGCATGAAGTTTATTGACTTCATAATTTTAAGGCAATGGGTTTTTTAAGTAAGTGAACTGAACACTTTTTACAGTGCATAGCAACATGCCAATGTACAAAACCCTTTGAATACACAAATCAGCCTAGACTAGATTCAAATAAATGTACAGTGTGGAGAGATATGACAGCTGCTTGTGAAAAAGAGTTAATTATTTAAAACTGTTCTTCTTCTTCTTCTTCAGGACCATGTCACTGTCATCTGTTCTTTCCGCTGATGCCATCGACAGTGCGCTCAAGGACTGTCAAGGTAG